>NC_134371.1:66538333-66884166 GCF_035582795.1 Mycteria americana | reverse complement strand
ATTCCAAGATGTAAAAAAAGAGGTTTTGCTTTAAGAGTGTTGAATTTTGAAAATGTAAAGTTACTGCTGCCCTTTGTGTAGAGAGTCAGCTTTGCCTGCCCTTGCCGACAAAACATGTGCCTAACCATCCTGATGACAGCTGACCACAGAACAAACACTCCGTTTGACACAGACTTTTGAGATGTTTTTAATTTTTGGGTTTGCTCCAATGCAAAATAAAAATAACCTTTTGGACTTCTTTGAAAAACCAGGGTCGTGTTGAGACAGCCATTTTCGAGCAAGTAAGGCACTGTTCACATTAGGAAGGCTTTGCTAATAGAACTAAACCAGCAAGTTTTCCTATCATGGGCTCATCTTGCCATGGCAAGCAAGGTTTATGCTGGTTCCCTAAATGGGTGAACGCTCTCTCAGCAAAACTACACCTTTGCTGACACAACAGCTTTTATACTATGACTTTTGCTGGCTTAGCTATATCGATAAAAAATGAACAAAACAAAACCCGCGCTCGTCCTTACTGATGCAGATAAGCTGACAAAAATTTGCAAGTGAATGACTGGCCCAGTAATTATGGCGCTGGCTGAGAATGTGGGAGAACCAGGCTCAAATCCCTGCTCTGTCTGATCCAAAGCTGTTCTTTTTTGGGTTCCAGATCAGAACCACTTAAGCAGGACATGGGAATCTCACCATTAGCTTCTCCTATGCAGATATTCAAGGTCAGTGGCCTACCTACCACATTTCTGATGAGAAACAGTCCTGTTTCAACTTTAGTTTTCACTGCAATAAAACATTTTGGCTTCAATAAATCATCATGTTTTGGTAGGAGATAATTTAGCCGGAAAAGTGTTCCAACCAGCTCTAATCTTCATGCTAAAAATGAAGATGGAGTTCCTGCAAACACACACCATTCCTATGCAGTAAAGTTTCAAGAACAACACGGTTTTCACTGCTACTTTTCAACGTGCAGGAGCATAAGCCATGTATTGGAATTGCTTCACGAAGAGCAGCAGAAGCAGCAATCTTAAAAAAGGGGCCCATATTAAAAACCGTTGATCAGGCAAATACAAAACAGGGGTTATAATTACACTGCTGTTTTCAAGCAGAGGGAGCTATTGTACAGGAAGAGCAATATAAACTACACAGTGACAGGGCTAAGCCAGTAACACTAGCAGTGCTGTAAAACCCTGAGTGTTTGTTAGCAGTGACTGTGAATCGCAATGCGATTGCCATGAGGAATGCAACAAAAGCCGCATGTGAAGACACAGACCTACTGAATTTCAAGGTGTAATCATTAATACATATTCTCTATAATTTAACATGAAGGTGATTGCAATGGTAGATTGCACTGTGCCTTTCTTACCAAAACAAAAGGAACAATGTTTTTTGGAAACCCTGCCTTACAATTTACACTCAAACCCAAACGTACCCTAAAGAACAACACCTGCTAAAACAAGACAGCAAACACTGAATTCACATTCACATCTTGTAAATGGTGAGTGCAACCGGACTGCGTAGGTTGTTGTCTTGTTTCTGAAAGAAAGCAGTGCTAGCAGCAGGCTGAAAAACAGATTCTTACCTTCTATACTAACTGTAAATGGCAACTTCACTCCTGCAGTGCCCTGACAGACTTTGGGGCCACCTCCACGTTAACTGACCAGCTAGAGCCATTCGAGGTTAAAAAACAGCACTAATTGTGACTGCACACCTCCCCTAAGGCTCTTGATTCATTTTACTTGGCTCACATTAAGCCAGATAATAGTGGTTTTTAGTCACCAGCAGTCAGGACCAGATTTCAGTCTCTGCTTTAAAGTGAAAGGCTCATTTACTTGGATGGAGTTTACAGGCTGGGAAGAAACCCCCTCCCCAAACCCAGAGCTAAGATGTTGCTGTGACGGTACTCGGCTAGAATACAGAAGTGACTCAACTTCAAGTTTAAGAAATTATTATCCTTCCACATGACTTTGCATTATAGCAGAGGGAGTGTGCGCAGGACAGCCCCATGCAATTTGGTCATCTTAAAATGGGCATGAACTGGGCTTGGTTCATTTAAAGGGGAACTTTTAACTTCAGTTTACTGAAGGATTCTTTTACACAAATGAATCATTTATGAACAATGAGGAAAGGAATTGGACAGCAAAGTAAAGCTACCAGGAGACAAAACCTCTTAACTCATGAGCACTGATACAAATTCTTTTTTAAAAAAAAGAATTGCATGTAAAAAAGTTTGCCACTTGTATAAATGATGAAAGTTGACCGCTGCCATGCACCAGCAGCAGCCCAGGATGCTGGCCTCCAGGTAACCCTTTGAGGAACTAGTATGTTGTAGCTGTTGTCTTTTCCTTTGTGCTCGAGCCAGCCACAGAGTATATGAACTTGTTTGAAATAGTCACAATTTATTCATACTTAGCACACCATATATTTAACTACGTTGAACCATAGGTTTTCCCTTCCCCCCTACTGCTCCTCATCAAAATCCACA
The DNA here is from genome assembly GCF_035582795.1 of Mycteria americana. Taxonomy (NCBI): domain Eukaryota; kingdom Metazoa; phylum Chordata; class Aves; order Ciconiiformes; family Ciconiidae; genus Mycteria; species Mycteria americana. Next base: position 66,881,690 of record NC_134371.1, on the reverse strand, counting down.
AATGTTTCCTGGAGTCCAGGTGTCAAATTTTTCTTCTTATTTTCAGAGCCTCATTTGTTCTGGATTCATTTAGCAGTGCAAAGAGTCAAGCAGGGGCCACTGCAGTTGCTGCCTCTGGGATCCCTGGATTCGGAGCAGTATGGAGTCTCTTAAAAACCCGAGCTCTGCTAAAACGTTAAGAGTCCCAGGAGCACCAAGTTAACAGAGTCCTACGTGCAATGCTGCTGGAGCGCGTAACTTTATTGCGGCTTCAAGTGAGGGATTCGAGCTTGCCACGGGCACCAAAGATTCACACTCAGTTAGCTATCAGAGGTCCTTCGGAAGCAAGCCTGGAAATACAACCAATACAGCTTACCTCTGTCCATCACACTGGAAAATTAACATGATAACAACCGACTGACTCTTGCAGCGTCCTTACCAAAACGTCAGGTTTCTGCAGCAGCCAAGAGAGGGCACTCCAGGCCAGCCCAGCTCCCGCACTGCCGCAGCCGCTCCACGCCTCGAGTCCGTCCCCGCCGTCCGGCCGCGGCCCGGCCGAGCCCTGGCTGCGCGCAGGGGACGAGGAGCAGCCGGTCTCTCCTATGCACTAGACCGCAGCTATAACTCGATTGGATGCAAGCAGCTACCACGTTTTCTGGGGTTTTGTTTGTGTTTTCCTTTTTTAAAGGCTCCTATGAAAACGTAAGACAAAGCTGCGGGTGACTGACATTTACTGTGCAAAGTCACTCTCACTTAGTTACAGGCTATATTAGTTTTGGCATCGCTTAAGATCTAAATTCAGCTAGCCTGACTTCCTAGAATATTTTAGCTTTCTTCAAGCAACAAACTGCCTGCTGCCACAAAAACACTCCTCTGAAAACACACATCAAAAATAGCATGGCAAAGGATCCCAAAGGAAACAGTTTGAAACTTTTTTCCCTGTACCAATTTTGATTTATCAGAACAATTTTACAAGTGCCAATTTGTATACTGCAGGTTTTTGCGAGAGAGCCAAAACAAACACATGTTAGAGCTCAGAGGTCAGAGCAACCCAGCTTCATTACATTTTGCATGGGACCACTTCCAGGTCTAACATACATATCCATATTTAAAACTCTTCAGTTTGCAAGTGAATAAGATACCAGACTGAAAGACTCTTAAACACAACACTGCAGCATACTCTACAAGGAACATACACTCATCAACAAGGAAAAGGACCAAATACATTTTGTGTTCGTCTTACTGTTATGTAGAACAAAGGCAGAACTGCGCATGAATTTACCTGTATGCTCAGTATTGTGAAATTACTCCAAATACTCATCCGTGCTCTCATTTTGTGAAGTGCCACTCGTTCCCTCTGCAGAGCCACCCTCCACATACGCACCAACAATGCCAACAGCATGCAAGTCAAGAACGATAAACAACCTGCAGCCTTTTCAAAGGCACCAAGTACTTCCCGACAGAAGGGGAAGAGAGGAAGAGCCAGCTGTGAGTGAGGTCCAATTCCCTCCTTAAGGTGGCCTCAATTTAGGATTGAGACTCAAGGTCCAAACCTTCTGTTCACTCACTCCAACATATTTACAGGAGTTGGCTGTAGGAATTGCCAAAGGTACTCTAAAGCCTGAAAAAACATTCCTGAGAAAGTGCTCAACTAGTTTTCGTTAGATCCACTGCATGGGCAATCAGACTGAAATTCAAAGCGTTTAAGACTTGTTTCTGCCTCTTCCACTCGTGTTAGATTGCAGTCAGCAGGACTACTTAGAAGAAGACTACACAACGCACAGCCTCTGGCTGTACCAAAGAAATAAACTACAGGCTGATGTGCTGAAGTAACACAAACTTAAATACAGAACGGTATTCAAGGAGGAACGCTGAACTTTTCTGTGATGTAAGGCAAAGCACTGGAAATAAAACATAAGTATTTATTGATCTGCAGTGAGGGAATAAAGCAATGAATTTCAGAAGCTCTAGTGTGCAGCCAGCATTAATCAAAACTTCTGTTGTGGGAAATGTCAGCAAAGAAACAGGAATTCACAGAGAAAGGAAAAACCATAAACAAAACATACAGAGCCACACCCAGAGGAGGAGAGAGAACAGCAAGGTACGAGGAGGTGGCACAATGGGTTTCCCACACTGGGCTTTCATCATCTGTGATCTGAAATCGTATCAGTCTTCTACAGCAAGAATGAACACGGTGGCCAGCAATTACTCAAACCCGCGTAGGTCTGGCAGAGCTGGCAAGCACTACCAGTCAATGTTCATCTGCTGCGGAAGAGGGATATGCAGCAGATAGTTGGGACGAAAGCGCCTCCAGGGAATGATCAAAAGAAAAAGATCTTACACACTACTGCTATTCTCAATAAAAAGATCAAAGATAGCCACTGACTATGGTAGTTTTGAAAGTGTCACTGCGCACTGGACTCAGGTGCACGTCACTATCTTTTAATTTATCAAACTTCTCAATCAACCTAAGGTTTCATCCGCCTTTCATATTTGCTCTCAACAGAGCTAAAGTCACAGGGATTACATTCATTAGACTCTCTTAATATCTTATACTTTCAGACTTTCCAGCTCCAGAAAAAACACACTGAATGCTGACTACAGGGAAAAGCCACAGAGATAAGAAAAAAAGCCCTGAACTCATAAGGAAATGGAGGAAAGCCACTGTGTGATGAGATAAAGAAGGGATAGAGATGTGTGGGAATAAAGAAAAAAATACTGACGAGCCAAGGGATAAAGTATAAATGGTATCACCTACACAACCTACACTCAGTGGTCTTAACGCACATTCTGGGTTTGATCGGCTTTCAGATTCAAATAATCCCTGAAGTAAAAATCCACCAAGACAGCCCAGCAGGCACTTCCACCAGTTAGGTGTGCTGGCCCCAACACTGTTAGCAGTTTGTGGAAGTGCAGTACGTATTTTCACACAAACCAGAGCTCTCTGCACGGAGAGGTCGCATCATAAACAACAAACACATGAATTACAGATGATTTGCTACAGACAAAGCTGCAAAAGAAACTGGGGAGACAGGACAGGCTGTTTTTTTGCAACAAGGATCTGCAAACAGTGACTTGGCCCAAAGAAGACTTGCAACAGTATGGATGGTGAAGACAGAAGGGTAGGCAAAAAGGTTGCAGATAATTTTAAGGCTACTGCAAAACACGGTGAGAACAGACAGAAAAACTCCAAGTGCAACAGTACTATTTGGATTTGGGGAGCAGCATCTTCCAGAAGGGTGAGGTATTAAGAAAACAGAATACCTCATAACTTCCATGAGTTTTCAGAATGCTTCATGCTTATCCATCAGCACCAACATATACCTCAAATCTCATTGGTTCAGAACAACAGATTTGGAGCTGTCTGGGTTGAGCTTTTACACACCCATTGCTCCACCATCTCCACATGCTCATTGAAAGACTAGTGCAGCTTTTAGATAAGCAGCACTCAGTTGCACAGTTTCCTCTAGTCTCATCTACATTATCTTACCCTTGCTGAGATTTGCCAAGTGTTTAACAGAAAATCTAGCTACAGTTTTGTCCCTTTAAATTCTCGCCTTCTCTTGCAGGCAGGAGACATCTGTGGAATAATAATGAATTTCTTTGGTTTGGGGTTTTTTGTTTTTAGTAAAAGCTATTCTTCCTAGCAGGAAATGAAAAAGAACAACCAGATTGTAGAATTTGGGGGAATAGGGAAAACATTTCTAAAAGTTAATAATAATACTGCTTAGCATTTATTTCAAGGATATGCGACAAACCAAAGAAAAACAGATGTTCTCAGTAATGCTCCAGTTTCTCTGCAAACTCAGGTATTGTCCAGAGCACTGGCTGTTGCAGCTCACAAAAGACAGGAGGGCCGCCCCTAGGATATGCCACTCCGCTCTGTACATGAGACTCCTTCCTCACTTCTCACTTAAAGGGTCAGACTGATGACCCCCCCCAAACCCAGCGTCACGGCATACCCAAGCCCTAACGTGACTTCCTGCATCCAAGTTCTCCAGCTTCTCTACCTCAGCAAGCTATTCCTGTGTATCTGTCTGTATCTCATGCTGGGATACACAGTCTCTTTGATTTCTTATTAAAGCGGTTTCTGGTCTCCCAATGCTTTTAGTACTGCTGCACTGAGGTTTTGGAAACCACTAATCACAAACACCCTAGAAACTTTACCAGGAATGTGCTCAGTTGCATTCACCAGCTCTTCAGTCCTGAAAGGTAGTATTAAGCTGAACTCCAAGAGAATTTTTCAAAAAGCTACATTGAATGAAATCATGACACACTATTAAGAATTATTTTACAAATGAAACAGCTTAATATGATTTAAAGGATGCAGAACTTTCCCATAGGGGGAGAGATGCAAATCCTCCGTGAGACGAGTACCAACACAGTTGGTACTGAGGCTCACAGAACTTTGATGTTAATGAATGTGGATGGGTTGTAGAGATGGGAGAAAAGCTGCCTTTATCAGTTTTCCCAGTACCAAGCTGATAGCCATTGTAAAACTGCTTTTTAATACAGCTGTGCAGCTTTTGCCAGTAAGCCACAGGTTTCCATCACATGATCAGGTGAAAATGTGCTTAACAAGGATGTGAATATGCTTCTTTGTTCATAACAAACTTATCACAAGACAGACAAAGCTCAAATTATCACAAGAGGGCAAACGTTTAGCCAGCAACGTGTCAAAGCATTCCAGCCCATATCTCACTGTTGAACAGTTCAAAAAAGAAAAATATATAATCTAGTTGAATACCACCTTCTCCAAATAAGTAGTCAGTTTGCTTTTTTGTAACTCTACATCTGGAGCCTGTTTGTTTGGGGCATAAAGAAAAGAGGAAAGATATTTGGAGACACTTAAATTGCTTCACTTCCTGCCGTGAATGACTATGCAGTGATTTTGTTATAAAAAAGAAAACAATTGTTTCCCATGCTCCCTGAGAGAAGGACAAAACATAACCTGCTGAATGTGCAGCAAAAAAATACTTCAACAGTAAGAAAAACTGCTAATGATAATGAAGATAAGTCCAGGAATAAGGCAGCTGTGGAGTCCCTATCGCTAGACTACAGTAAGAACCCCTTAAGCACTGACCCAGACTGATGAAGGCGGGCACGCTTCATGCTGTTTCAGGTCTGCGTAACACGAAGCTCATACAGTGCTGATATGCCTGTTACTCATTCCATGGATGGGTAGATATTTACACTCACGTTGGCAAGGACCGCTTGGAGCAGGGGAGCCCACGATCTCCTACAGCCCCACAGGTCTATAGGGCAGCCGGGTACTGTGCAAAAGCACCCGGGCTCTGGGGACTTACCTGTCAAGCATGGATGGAGAGAAGCAGCATCTCACAGGCATTCCTAAGAGCTATGTAAAATGTCAACCCTCTCTATTCCAATCCTCACCCGCTCCAGTTTCACACACTTTAAAACAGCTGCTTTAAAATACTCTGACTTCAAAGCACAGTAAATTAAGCTCCACATAAAGTCCATTCAGCTTTTTGTTTAATTTGATAAAAGCTCATCAGACCATTCAAGTTACCTTCTGGTCAATACTGCCTCAAGAAATCTGCAATTCAGCTACCTGTGGTTTTTCCAATATTTCTGTAAAACATTACTGACAGAATCTGTTGCTCTGCATGCATCAGGTCTTTGGTAAACACTGTTTCAGGGCCACTCAAAGTACCTTTTGTACTATCGTGATCTCTTCTTTTTCTCTAGAAGTCTTCATCTTGTGTGATTTTTCTTTCCTCTTGCTCTAACACCCTGGGATCACTCTCATTTTTATACAGCATTTCACCTCTATTTTAACCTGATGACATACCATGCCCTCTTCCGTTTTAACTTCTTTGTAAGAAAAAGGATTGGTCTCAATAACAACGGCTTAGCTCTTGACTTGCTGGCTAGGAGGTTAAACTAGATACTTTCATGTCTATTGACAAAGAACAATAAACACACTTACTGTAGCCCCTTGCATCACAGATGATCCCAAAGCACTCTACAAACAGTGTACTGGGTCCCTCATTCACCATCAAAACATACTTGCCGCTAACTGTGCCAGCAACACTACATAAAAGTTAGTTAAGAGGTGAAAAAGAGAGCAACTTCTCCAAGTGAAATTACAAGGAAATTAAGGGAGGTAGAGTATATTACTTCACAGAGAAGTTGGCCAGAAGACCGAACAACACACCTTTTTAATGGCCAAAAGGGGGGCAGGGTCCCTGTTCAAGATAGAATCACCAGCAATGCACTGCTGCTCCTCAGGTCTCTGCTGAGCACGATGCGTTATCAGCTGAAGAAAGCACACCGCACGCGGAGCCTATCGGCATAGCTGCTGCTGCCTCTCCTTCTGCAGGCTTTTCATCTAAGCATTATCAAGAATAAGCAATGCCTAGCCTAAGAGCTTTGACAAGATCCCAACACAGCGGTGACAATAGAAAAATACAGGGAAGATTTCATTTTAAGACCTCTTCAATGTTTCTTATTTAAATAAGCCATCACACTGGGAGAAAAAAAAAATCCAGTGAAACCCGTCGTTTCAAGAATACACAGGATCCCCATCCACCTCCCCTCTCGCTAAGTATTGACCTTGCTAGCAGAGCAGCAGTCTCAAAGATTTTAGATTTCCTACCACATAATTACAAATTAGGACATTCAGCAAAGGGGAAAAAAGGTTTTTTTATACATACTGATCATGGGAAGCTGAACAGTATCCTATATAAATACAGTCCTGTTATAGCAAAGAGGTTAAGTCTACTCTATTTCTCTAATGGTATCCCAAAATTTTAGGAACATGTGTACAGGACTTCCAAGAGGACCTTATTAAAAAAAGAAGGCAGCTCTGTTTTAAGCATTTAAATCCCTAAAGACAGACAAAAGAAAACACAGGACAAAGTAAAAATACTATTGATTATGCATAATTGGTATAATTAATTTGTAATTAGTTCATTAAAATATATAGGCATTGGAATTATGCTTGTACATTTCTGGGAATATCCTGCAAGTCACTTGGGATACGCTTATCATTTATTTGATAGATGAAACATTATTAGAAAGACAGCCCATTAAAAATTAATATACCAGAGTAATAATTTCTCAATCTCAGCATTCAGTTTTCTACGTACTTCTACTCAGATTCCTATTCTACCTCACAAAGAGTTTTTATTAACACTGTTTTTCAGAACGTGACTTGGGAAGCACAGCATTTTAGACAACTGAGGCACAATAATAGCCTTTACACCAAGTACGTAGTCAGTTTTGAGAAAACAAAATGACAAATACTATAAATTATATACCATGAGAGTATTCAGCACCACATCTAATTCTATAATCAAAGTTAAGATGGAAAGGTAAAAAGCCTCGCACTTCAAAACAAATACTAAACATGAATGGAAAGCAGTAGGAAGAAACTTCCACAGCACCGTAAGCAGCCTTGTCCCTAATTGCTTCGCATTCTTCCACTTCTGCAGCACACCTGGCATTGCTCACTGTCATAAATGAACATGTCTGTATGAGCAGGATTTCAGGGGTTCTTAAAGACTGCAGATAAGTCACCAGTCTCTCACAAGAAGCGACTGAAATGGGCTGGTATACACTGGTACTGCAGTAGCATGTTAAAGATATTATCGTACCTTGACGTGGGGGGAAAGTAAGATGAAATTGTGCATCTCCGTTTTTTTTTTTGTAATGTTACTTCACTATTCCTACTGAACTTTCTTAAGTCCTAACAATATTTCTGAAGTGCCATTTCAACCAACAGCTACAGAAACAATTTGATCTTAAAAACCCAGAATACCCAACCTCCAAGTTAGGTACGTAATGCCAAAGTTCCCTTAAACTTCTGTAATGGATAGAGAGAGTCAGTCCTTATGCGTGTAATTACGAGCACCACAAATAGGCCTTCTGCTCAGAATCACCTCTTAAAAACGATTTTCCTCCCCACTCTACTTCCATGAACACTGATGGGAGCCTAGAAAGGTTGGTCTCTCATGGATGCACCTGATGCACTGAGCCATGAAGCTAGGCCATGTGAATACCCATCTTCGTTAAAAAAAAAAAAAATTTTTTTTTAAAATCATATGATTACTCAAAAAGAGCAAAATCAACAGAGGATATATAACACAGTGTCATTTGCCATTATAAGGCTTGAATCTTTTCTTGCAAAACAAAGAGTATGTGCCAAAAAAAAAAAAAAAAAAAAAAAAAACCAAACCAAAAAACCAGCCACTTTCATTTTTTAAAGAAGAGTAAAATTGCAGAAAGAAATGCAGAAAACAGAGTTACGTCTCCAGGTCCTTTAAGCCACAATTAAACACTTCACTGTAATTTTGTGCTTCTCAGCAAATCTGCTTTAAGAATTCTGAACAGTCTCCCAGGAACCACATACTTTTTTTTTTTCCCCGCCGCCAATCTAGCATGGACAATTATTTATTTTCTTTGCCCTGCACTCAAGAACGTGATGGATGTATTTACATAAACACACACACAGTCACAAATATCTCTATATAAAAATTAATCTGCAGATGATGAAAAGTGTAAAAGATCTAAGAGGCAAATCCCAAACAAAAGAGCATACTTTATACATAAATATCTTGAAATTATAAAGATCTGAGATTAAGTGGTTTACCACTCATTTAGAATTGATTAGAATGTATTTAAATTTAGCTGAAAGTACCACAACATTGCTCATGTATTTGCATCTGCGAATAAGTAAATAAAAAGCCTGTTATTAAAGCCTTCATTAATTCTGATTATATGAGAACTTAAAAGCAAATCTGTGTATTACTGCTCTGTAAAGACTCCTAGCAACTCTACAGTAAAGCTGGCACTGCAACCCAACATGTGTCAGCGAAAATGACTAACAGGATCTATTTTCAGTAATCTTAAATCACACTGGTAAAATATAGAATTAATGGTTTTGCATAATACTTCAAATATTTTTTTATTCTAATTCATTCCCAATTCATGCCTTATTGTATCAAAAAGTGAATTTTATATCACTTGACATTTATGCACAACAGTTGAACACATTTTATTAAACTACAATGTTTAGGCAGTATTCAGATGTGATGTGTATATTATTATGAAGAGTGATCCAGCTATTTTATTTCCTTATAAATATGATGGCTAGAGGTTTAAAAATATATCACGCTGACTAGAAACATGAAGAACATTTCATTCTGACTACAGATTTTGAGAGTTTCTATATATTTAATGGAAGCCAATATTTTTGAAAGAAGGATTCATTAATTTTAGTAGAATTTTCCCCCAACTAAAGACCTCCCTGTTGATTTCTAAGGAGTTTAACAATTAAGTTAAACAATTAAGTTAACCAAAATGGTTCTTCTTGGAGAAATCAAGTTTTAAGCTATGAATGACTTCTGAAAGTCAACTTCCTCCCCTGCCCCCGCCCCAAAAATTCTACCCGTATCTCTGGCATACTGGTTTAATAGTTTAAGCAGAGAAGCATAACTGAAAAATTATTAATTAGGTTCTTCAATCTCTATTCTTATACTAATAAATTAAATGTATTAAAGCAAATGTGTTTACAGAAAACTTGAGTTTGCAACACTGATTCACCTGTCAGCCCTGACGTTCCCTTTTAAATGTGAAGGACAGTCCTGGTAAAGCTACTTCTGCAAACTCTACTTTTCATGGATCGATTCAAAGCCTGAGTAAATCTTTCCATGACTTGAGTGGGACTATAGATTGCAGACCAGCACGGGTCTATACTCCATTTATAAACGAAAGGTGATTTGGGGCAGTTAGGGGAGAAAAAGCAAAAGACTCGTTAAATTTGGTACATAGGAAATGATGTTACAATACCTAAGAAAGCTTGCTTGCCACTCTCATAGTTGAAAAGTCATTCCAAGTTAAAACAAAATAAAACAAAAACCAATGTCCCCCCAACATTTAGCCATTAAACTCAGAGTTATGAGGTGGAGTTTGATTAAAGATTTTGCACTTTATCACGTCCGATGATCAGACTGGTTTAGAACAAGCTCTACACTATACTTTATAGAGCTGGCCTCAAAATAAATTACTTTTCCCTACACAGTTTCTAGGCCCAAGTGCCAAGTCAATTACCCAGTAATCAACATCACAAAACATTTTAAGGTACCATACCAGACAAAGGATCAAAGGGATTTTTAGTATTTTTACAGAAAAGTATACCTGATAGTCTAAAATGCTGAATCCTAAACCATTTCTGTCTTTCTCCAGTTCAATAACCTTCACATCAGGAGACCATAATGCTAATTCCCCTTCTTCCTCCTCAGGATTAATGTCTTCCTTGGGTTTCACCTGAAAAATAAAAGCTCTAGTTCAAGTACTATTCTTTCAGTTCTTTACAAACAGTATTCCTTCAATATTTTGATTATTAATGGCTCATACATGCCCTAAAATATGACCTTTTATGGAATTACAACTTCATTGAACATCATGCATCCAGTTTTCTCCAGCTTGCTGCCTTGGATACTCTGCTGGGACTATGCCTACATGTTTTGAGCATCGGAGCCCAACCTGGCATACAAATACCCATGTATTAGTCAATTTAGTTGTTATAATATTACTAACCTGTTACATGTTGATGAACTTCAGCTGTCCCATTAGATGCATAAAGGAAAAATAAATATCTTAGCATAAAAGATTTAACCACAGACAGCTAACAGAAAGACCAGATGATCAGGCACATGTGATACTTGTGGCATTAAATATGCAAACAAAAAATTCTTATATTGTAACTATACAAATAGTATCTAATTTGAAAAAGCGGTTTCTTTCACAATTTTTGTGCTAAGTTATAAAAGAAAGAGGTATAGTTACCAATTTTGTTGGGTAAGGACAGCTTCATAAATACATATTCCAAAAAGGCATCTTTTGTCATCTAACTGAAAATGCGTGTTTTAACATTACTGCTATTTTTCCACTACAATCTTTACAAAATATCAATATATGGTGTCCCAAGAAAAACGTTAAAATCTTGTACCATTAACTTCACACTGACTTAACTTCATTTCTTTGGACAAATACGCCTATTACACAGAGCACTGCCATGAGGCAGAAAGAAGACATTTTTCTTCCACACACTCTGTCTTGATACTTTTGACAAAAGAAAGCAGAAATATTGTGAGATTGCTCTAAGGAGAAGGCAACCTCTGTTCACTCAATATCACCTTATGGCAAAGATGTGCAACTGACAGGACACACATCGAAAATGTTCAGTAAAATGCAACATCAAAACACAGAGTGGAACACGTTCTATTGCAACAGAAAGGGCCTTTTACATAAAGGAGTAATACTGTACACCTTATTCTCCCATCAAACATCCGTATTTCGTGTTTAACTCTCCACCTTAAGGGAAATTAGATCAGAAAATATCAGAAAAGATGAGAAGTCAAGGTGTAAATACTTTTTATAAATAGGAACAACCATTACAAGTGTCAAGCTTTAGTTTGAGACTTTAAAGCTTCTGCAATGGAAAGAAACATTAAGTTTCTTTTTTTTCCAGTTCTATAAAAACCTACTCAGAACATGGAAGTAATCAGCTAATGGTGGCAAGGATGTGATTTAGTATAATTCAGAGCTCTCACTCACCTATTAAGTGTAAGAATGATGAATGGGATGTACGTAGTCAGCATGCTAGCTCGGTGATTTACCTACCTTGTATTTATAGTACAATGAAGTTTCTCATGACCAACCTGTATAAACTGTAGTAAAAGTACCAGTGCTGCAAACATGAACTATCTTTCACTGAAACACCAGCTGTCCTTTACGAGCCCAAAGTGAATGGCAAAGGCAGCTTTATGTGACAATTTAATACAAAACTGCCTCATATAACTATATATTTTAGGAAATGTTATTTAAGACTGAAAAGTGGTCTGGATGAAACAGCAAAAGGAAAACAGAAACTCTGTCTTTAGAAAGCTAAATCACTTTCTCAGAAATATATGCACTTTTTCAAAAAATTACTGTCCTTTTACACAACTGAATGACATGAGAGGTCTACCTTTTGTTCTGGAGGGGAAACTCCCACAGTGGGTTCATCCACAAGAGACTCACTGCCATCATCAAAGAGTCGCCGACAGCAAACCAATGTAAATGGGGGTGGCACTTCTTTTAGAAAAGTGATTGCCTCACGGCGTGATTTTCCATATAGCTGAACACCATTTACCTACAGAGAAGGGGAAACACACGTCCATGCTAAGACAATTAAAAGGATATCAACCAGAGTCTTTTATTAATTTTTTTGCATACATGTTTTTTCCCTAGCTGAATGGGAAAGTCTAATTTTACCTAGGGATTCTGACAAAGCTTGCATAGTTTTATTAAGGTATTCTTCTGAAGTATACATGCATTACTGTAAGACTTAAACTTCATCTGCAAGATCTTGTGACTACTGACTGCTACATCATGTCTCTGCTCTCTTCAGCTTCCTCTAACTTGTTTTCTGCTCACTACTTCTCCTAGCCTAAATCTCTCCTAGCATTGTTATTTCATTCTCACCTGTTTCTTTGGTTTGTTTTGGTTTTTTTGGGTTTTTTTAGGGGATTTTTTTGTGTTTTTTTAGCATTAGGCTTATGTGTTTGAATTTAAAAAGAAAAAAATTTAATTTTCCAAGATATTTTAAGAAAACACAGATTTTGAGCTCTAATCAAAAACTTGAAGTCAGAACTAGCACAGCTTTGTCAATTGTTTAAAATGAACAAAATGGTTGAAACTAAAATAGATCCTACAGAAAACGTGCAAGAATGTTTATATAGTAAAAAAGAAACCAATCACAGTAAGCAATTAATCAGAAAACCCTGACAAGGGTCAAAGCTCACAACCCCATAATCTTTAGGTCCTGAGTGACAAGACGACCATAAGGCCATTGTTAAGGGATGTTTTAAACCACAGACTTAAAAAAAAGAAAAAAAGAAAAAAAAAGATAGATGATAATGCTGCTTTAAAAAATGGAATACTGCAGTTGTACTTCCTCAGGAAAATAAAACTACAGTGATTCATCCTCTTTTACGTATTTTATAACCTGCATATCATGAGGATACATCTATTTGCACCATAGCAGTATCGTTAAAATATGAGGAAAGCAAAACGTCAGTAAGTGTCATAGATGTGAACATCATTAAGCTGACGAGCAGTGCAGCCCCAAAAGAGCAAGGGTTTAACCCAATTAGTGGTATGGACTCAATCCCAACACCTCTTGTGTTTCAGGGATTTCTTTCTGCTCTCATGACCAAATGTCCAAAGTCGCTGGAGTGCAACCACTGGTTTAGGAATCCAGTACACATCATCCAAGTCCACTTCACAACACGAACCAAAGCACAGTAAGTGGGGATAACTGAAGATTCTCTTCAATACTTCACTCCATACCCAAACTGCAATGCTAATGTAGATGTAATGTAGAACCCACATTTGATCCTAGAAAATATAGCATGTAAATATACAACATACATGTACACACCTCTGTACATGTGTAGTTGAGGCAGAGCGCTGCCATATAGTTCCCAGATCTCCTTGTTCTTTAGAGGCACTCAATCTTGTGCAAGACTACACAGCAATCTCACTTTAGTCACCATTTTCTTCCTGATCACCTCTATTTTTTCCCCACTTTTTCCTTTGTGCTTTTTACAGTGTAAATATAGCTTATACTGCTGGGAAACACAGAGTTCCTCTCCCACTATAACCCAGCCAAGGAGAAAAGTTCAGAGTGGTGTAACTGGCCTCCAACACAGTAAGACGAACTGCTATGGGTTTTTTTCTGTAAGAATTACAGCAACTGCTGAGCTATCAGGCTAATCCATTAGTTAATTATTAAGCAGAAGTATCTACGCGTAAGGATTTTTTAATGCATTGAGAGCAGCAGCGTGGTGGAAAGTTACCAGCACTTCTCAGCGTACTGTGATTGATGGAGAAGAGCTACCGCGCACTCCCAAGCAGACTTGGGGACTCCCATTTCTCCTTTTCCAGCTGCCAGAAATCAGCCTCTAAACACACAAGGTGCCAACACCCCATTCATTCACCACACCACTCTAGTTAGTTGTGCCATCAAATAGGAGCAAGTGGAATTTTTTAACAAAACTAGGACACAAGGAAGCAATTTACTCCTAAAAAGAACACAATGAAATTAGCTAAAACTGGGGGGGAACACCAAACCAAAACCAACCCATGCTTTCTATCATAATTCAACCACATCATTAAAAATAATCAACATTCAACCTCACTATATATTAAAAAAAATTCCTTGCTGATCACATTTTAATCCCGACTGTATCGGGCCCAGGTAGAGCTGCTTGTTTGGGGAACGGGGCTGTCACTTTTTCCATTGCAAACCCCTACTTAAGGGGATTTATAACTTGGCTGCAAAAACATACTCTGGGCTAGACCTGGCATATGTAGCTTTAGCCCTGGAGCACATTTTTATTTTGTTGGGGGTTTTTTCCAGCTACAGCGTAGAAAAAAATTTATGCTCACTAGGTCTGGACATATCTGTGAACTTAATTGTAAGTACACAGTAATAAGTAAAACTGTTAAATATATGCAATTAAAGTTACTCTACAGTGCTGCATTATTGCTTTTTTGTATACAATTTTTTGTTTAGTGGCCAAGGAATTTAAACAACACTTCCAGCATTCCATTAATCCCTTCCTTCAGGAATCACTATTTCCTCCATTAAGCAATAACTGAAGAAAATGTTTTAGGTCTTAGTGATATCAGTATGAATTTTTGATGCTAAAGGGTGAACAACAAGTAAAAGCAAGAGTGCTGTACACCTAACAAATTAATCTTTCAGAAGGCCTAATTCTGTTCCCATTGATGTCAATGAAATGTTCTTTGCATCCACTAAAAAAGCGTTCAAATTCAAAATATTCCACAAAGAGCACGTATTCAATAGGAAATTAATGTCTTTTCACTTGCAGGCTGAGATACTGATAGATGTACATACATACACACACAAAATAGGTATTATTTTAACACTATCAAATAAATATTTTTCCTGAGCAAATAGGTCTAGTCTGATTCCGATAACTTCAAAGCTGCCCCAATACCTCTTTATACATATTTAACCAAACTGATGTACTAGCTTACACACAAAAATGTCTTTCAACACTCAACAAACAAGTTATAATGCATAACAGGAACCACTATTCCTGAGACTGTTGTAAATTTTTTAGGAGTGACAAATATTAAGGAAGATTATCCACCACAAAAGCTAATGCCAAATTGCTCAAAAGACTGAGCTAAAGGACTACAGATACAAATACATTCAACACAAATATTCCCTCTGCCCTTATAACTCGATACCCATGTTAAAACATTTCAGAAAAAAACCCAAAACATGAAGTCATAAGAGGTCACAAGAATTTGACATTTTGTCCACAAAGGAGGAATGAAACAGTGAAGAAAATGAATGTGACTTCCAAAGCACTACTCTATCTGCTTCCGCAACCAACTCTTGAATACTACTATTGCACACACAGCTGCCAAACTGGAATTTAATACCAGCATTTTTAAGAAGGCTAAGCAAACAGGAAATCTATCAGTTCTATTTTGGGGGGGGGGGAGGGGGGTGTTTTGGTTTTTACCTCCAGAAGTTCATCCTCCAGTTGCAGAAGACCAAGTGCTGCAGCTGGACCATCTGAAGCAATTGATGATATATAATGATGTCCATCAAATGTGTCAAGCTCAACTCCTAATCTCAAAGTGTGGATGGGTAATAGCTGCCAAAAGATAAGTATGGCTGAGAATGTATATATCTTTATCTACTGCAATATAAACACATTTAGGATTCAGTAGCTCACCAAATTAAACTAAGCACACAGTAAGATGATTAAGTCTTCAAACTGACATCATCTGCATTACAAGTGTCCATAATTTCTCTATACAAATTGTTTGCACAAATAAAAACAAACCAATCTGCCCTTTGGGGGAAAAGGCAATTTGACCTGTATTCTTAAATAACGTTACCATATTGGAAAAAATGCAGAGAAAAGTACCACCTAAAGTCTATCCTACCCAAAAGGTGAGTTTTCAACAAAACTGAAAGAAATTCCATAATCACCATAAAAACTCAGCACAGGATCAGCTGTCTTACTCCTTTAGGAGCTACACTACTTTGAGGTAGGAAAAATATCCATGAAGCGTCCTCTGCAAATAGCTAATAATACTGGCATCCTTGTTTCTGCGAGGTGAAATCACTGATTTTGTGTTAGCCTTTTCCCACTAGGCCTTCTTAATTTGGAATTTTTCTCTAGGGAGCCTCCAACCATTAGTGTCTTATGTCTGCTAATATTAGGAAGACTAGCATAAAACTGATACACTATCCAGACAAGACAGCAGAAATCACGGCAACCTGGGAAGAAGAGATGATCAGCAGTATCTGCTCCTTCAGTTTGGCCATCTTCTGGCTTTTTATTACTTAAGTTGAAACACTGACTGTCCTTCTGGTTCACAATTAATTCTGGATATTCAAGTAAAAGGAGCAATCCATTGATCGTCAACATTCCCTCACACCCATGTCTGATTATGAATTTATGGCCTTTCTTTACTGAGACATCCCACAAGTATATAAATGCATCATTTCTACAAACCTCTTTTGCACAATATTAACATACGTATCTTGAAAATCTCTCAAAAGTCTTGGAAGACTGAAATTAATTTCAGCTCTGACCATTTTGATTAAATGGACCTCCCTCTCCCTGAGCCGAGATCACTATGGTAAACTCCTCTGCAGGACAATGACATTGTTCAGCAGAGTTTCAACCTCTGCTCCATTCTGTAGTGGCTTTCAACAACCGAATTTCAATGCAATTAAGTACCCCAAAACTTGAGGCTTATATGCATGGTTTGGGGTTTTGTTTGTTTGTTTGTTTTGTTGGGGGGTGGAGGTGGGGTGGTGGTGGTGTTAAAAGGCTCATTTGCCCATGCTATGAAAAGGTATTGGACCAGTTCAGAAGATAAGCAGAATAGCAGAATATTGGCAGCCTTTTTCTGGAAAAGTAAGATAGAGCCACAAAGCCAGTAAATTTTTGAAACACATAAATCTGGAATTGTGTCATGCCCTTCTAGGATTACTCTGCCAACACATACCATGAAGGAAACCATCATGTAAGTCATACCTTTGAGTACTTCTGGAGCTCTGAATCATCTGTAATGGGCATATCCACATTCACAACCTAAAAATTGCACATCATAACATTTTTCAATAGCAGGACAATAAAGACTTTACCGGCATGATGAATTCTGGCAAAAAACTGATGAGCAAAATAAACTGTACTTAAACAAAGTCACATTGATGCAAAATAATTTTAAACAAATGTTAGAAAACTCTTTCAGACACAGAACATTTACAACTAGGAATGTGGTGATTATGCACTATTAGCAGACTCCGATATTATCCTATTGCCGAAGCCCGAGTGCCAGTTTTAGTCAAGTTCAGTAATCCTGTATAAGCACAAAATGCCATTATGTTTGACACAAATACCCAGACTGACTTGCCAATCAGAATCTGAAAACTACGATAGCTTAAGTTATTACTTGAGCCATCTAACATCTAGACTAAACCACCATCTTCTGCAGCATGTTTCTAACATGGCTTGAAATATGAGTTTAATTACCAAATTTGAATGCAAAGTGGATTATTTAAAACAGTGACAAGAAATCCCTTCAGTATATCTTCATTTTTTTAATATTAATAAAATAACTATGTTCACCACCAGTTTTCTTGTAATGTTCTTCCTTAACATAATTTATTTATCTGTAACCTTAGAAGGTTATTTGCTCCAATTTAAAAGTAATAAGATGACATCTGTGGTGATCTATGGCCCAGGGTTGGAGTTTGGGACACTGAAGTTGCATATGTTTGGGAGGATTGCTACACTTGTTATGTTTGGAAAATATATAGCCTTGCAAAAAATCAGGTAACTTCAGGCTCCTTTGGAAATTTCTAGTTTAAGAAAGTATTTATGAAACAATACTAAGCCTCAGCTTTTTCTTTTGGCTTAATTTTAAATAGGGCTTCCAGCATCTTGTTTTCCAGTACCTAGGGTATTTTTCCCAACAGACAGAATCCATTTCATGTCCGTTCAGTTGTAACTAAATGAATCTATGACTGATAACTCCTCAGCTTGACTGCTCACGCTTAGGCACCTGGCAACAAATACCACACAGTCATACATCCCTGTAGAGACTTCCAGGGTCTCTCTCAGTTTCAGCAGGATCTCAGCTCCTTCCATTGGTACGACAAAGGATCGGCAACACAGCAGCCATGAGTGACACCAAACCCTCTCTTCAAACGGCTATTTCCTCTGAAGAGAATTGCTTCTGAGAGAATACTCAAACCTGTAGGCACCTTCAGGATTACTTTCTGGGAGCTGAGTGTAGGAGTGAGGATAGCGTGAAACAGGGACTGCGCTATCAAGCTGAAATCAAACTAAACATTGTTATTGAACGCAGCCAAGCAAGACTAGAGGTAGGTACAGATAACAAGAACTGGAAGAACGAAAAAATGACTTTCAAAATGGGGTGCCACAACAGTTTCCTTCTATTATTGAAAAGGACCAACCGTTAACATTTTCACTCCTGACATTTTACTGGCGGCAGCTAAAGAAGAATTAGAAATGGACGGTTTCACGAACTAAGCAGATTTTCGTCCTCTGTGGGAAGTGTGATAGTGCTAAGGGAAGTAATATCAGACTCTTGAAATGTAAGGATGGGAATACCAAGCAACTGAAGTGGGCAGCCAAACAGATTTATTGCATCATGTACATAATCTTACATGAACTTCAGATCTTAAAGGAGTGCTAATGGAAAGAAGAGAAGTGAGTTTCTCAAGGCAATTCTTAAAGCTACTTTAAATCTTCCAGCGAGTGACTGGAACGATGGCTACTCCAAGTGTCTCTAAATCAACTGGACAAGCATTGCAAAGACAAACAGGGCATTTTCTTGGTGGTGGTGAGAATTTTTTAAGTCTTCGGAAAGAACACTGGCTGGAGTCTTTTATCTGTACTCACTAGCTAACACAGCACTGAAAAGCAGTAGTGAATTACAATTTCAGTCAACTCCTTATGATGATTCATCAAAACAATCTTTTGCTTGGCAATTATTTAATACGAAGTGAAGAAATATCTACCAGACACTGGCACCACAAAGTTACACTACCGTGAATTACTTCCTATTTTCCCAGCACATTTGAAAATCATTCTTTCATTCTTCTAATAAAATTGTAAGATTGTTTGTGAAACACAGGAGCTCTATCCTAAGCCTTTTTTTCCCAGTGCACAATAAAACAAATAGATCATAAATGAAATCATAAAAATGCCACATATTTTAAGTGGCTGCTATGATGCAGATTTAAAAGGACAGTTGATTTTCTTAAATCACTGTTCCTGTCTAGAATCTGTATAACAATAGTATCTATACAAACAGAATTAAAAAAAAAAAAAAAAAAAGAAAAAACAACTCATTATAACGCTCCTATATTTGAGCCTTGATGTTATGGGAAACAAAATTTGATGTTACTGATCTGTTCCAAACACTAACCTGTTCTATAAACAGCCTGTAATGCTAAGCTCACAGATCTGTAATTTAAAGAAATAACATACATGAATGTAGTTTAGTGAAAGATAACATACCATAACTTCGTATTCAGGTCCCAGCAGGTTTTCCCACTTGGATTTCAGCTCATGTGCTGGAGGGAGTGGGACTCGTCCTAAATATGAAAGTGAATATTAAATTTACAAGCATATTGTACATTCAGAAGTACGTTTACCTCTAAGTGCTTCAATAAAAATTCAGTGTAAATAAAAGATTAGAGGGAATAATCCCAAAAAGGAAAGTGCATTAAGCTGAGTCTATCAAACAGCGCAAATCAAAAATGTGTTTTTTAGGAAAACAATGCAAAATGTCAGCTACTGCTAACGTGTGATTTATTCAACTGAGAAGCAGAAGAGGTGATGCTTGTATTGATGAGATGCGAGTTCTGTACCATATAGTACTGTAAATAAATCATTCTTTCAGGCTGCAAAACAAATTTCACACGACTTCATAATTTGTTGCTATAAAAATGCTTGCCACTCCAGGGAAGCATTATCTCCCACCAAAATGAACCCCCTTAATAAGTAAAACACCTGACAAGATATTGCTGTTATCGAGGGACTGCATCAGCACAATGCAGTCACAGACTTTATTTATACATTTGGCAGGTATAAAGGCTTGTCTAGTTTAATTAGGCCAGTAAGTAACATGAGCTTTAATATAAGCTCCAGTTCTAAACCAGTCTTCTGTGGGAACTTGGCTATCTTGACATTTATATCTTTTCAGCTTTCTTACTTATGCAACCAAGGCAGTATTACATTCATGTAAGACAATTTGACAGAGCTAGACAGCATAAAATGACTGGCTGCCCTGCATTTGACCTCATCCAGAAGCTCAGCGCACATATAAAGTTCCAAGCCGAAGCAATGTCTAACTGGTAAGAATCAAGCTCTAAAGCAAATTCCATCTAGCAGCTACAGCAGCAGCAACCGGGGTCTGAATTACCTAAAACTGGATTTTTCCCCCCGAACGACTGTAATAGTTTGTCAGATGTCTAGACAAGGCACAGACCACTTAGTATTGCTGATGTGTTGTACTGAAATTTAGAATGTAAATCACGACCTCACATTTTGCACACAAACTAGCGAGTAAAATACCTCAAGGGGGGAATTTTGAAGACACCAAGAGAAGCTCAGAGCCTACCTACCAGCAAAAGCCAACACAAATGGGATGTCAAGCTGCCTTTGCCTTCAACACCTTTGTAGACTGCAGAGATAAAACATGAGCTTTGCAATACAATCCTCATTACATCATTCTATAACTTTGAAGTTTTCCACTCATTAAAACCAAAAGATTTAAGTTAATTTATACAACAACATAACCCATCACTGTATCTCTTCCACTCACTTTCTGTCATGCCAGGTAGGCAAATTCTGTCTGATCTGCAGTGAGACACCACACTCCTCAGAGCCTAACAGCTGAGATTTCACTTGGAAATATCCAGAGCATCTTTAACCTATAGGCTCAAGGAGATACAGATATTCAAGGATTCCAGCAGTTCAGATAACTATTTTCTGTCACCAAAAAGAAACCACACCAAGAATAAAAACTTGGGTTTGTAAATACAGACCACAGTGCTCTCTGAAATAAATTATCTCCTTAAAAAAAAAAAGACAAATTGTCCCAAAATTCTCAGCTGTGAGTTAAGGATTTTTTCCTCCATTTAAATTTAATTGAAGTTTCTAAGGAGAAGTCTTCTTCGTGAGCCTTGCTATCAAGCACAGGCTGATCACTAACTTTTCTTCCCAACTGTAGCAAAAACAGAACTCCTTCTATTTGCAGAAATACATAGGGACAGAAATTCTTTAGTCTTTTTTTCTGCTATTACAAAGTTACAGTGTGAACACACAGGACCTAAACACCTGCAATCCCCTGTGCAGCCAAATATAGATTCTACGGTTCACCAGGAGTAATGAATCTTAGGGTCAAGCTCAAAGTTCAGTTCAGTAACTGTAAGCTGTGTTCAGCTTGCTGAATACAGATTTTTTTGTCACTTCCAAAACACATTACCAAAATCTATGAGTTGTTTAGAGCAGGTGCTGATGCACGTCTCCATTTGAAGTTTCCCCTTTTCTTTCAAACACACTTTGAAGTCTTTGCCTGTAACTTCCTCAGAACTGTGGAAACATTAGCTGGAGGGATTTGGATTAAATATATTCAATTCCAATGGTGTCACCCAATTCACTTAAAATGCTCCTTTTTCCCCAAACAGCTTTTTCCACATGGCAGCTAAGAAGAAGTTTCTTTCTAGTGTCTCATCCAGCTGGATTTCTCATGACCTGAGATATGTACCACGTCTTCTGGAATGTGCGAGGCCTCAGAAATGAAAATGCTTTGCAGGGACAGCTTTCATTAGCAACAACTTTCAACATATTTAGTCTGCCCTTCTGCCTGCACTTCCATACAGTTTTTCATTTCTAATTAGCAAGCGTCAAGAATAAATCACGAGTGCATTGTAAAAATAATCTTTCCTGGTCAAAATTGCTGGCATCTTCAAAACTGGGATCTTTTCTTCTTGCAATTTCCTCCTGGTTTCACAGATGTACTGTACAAGGATGTGTACATCTTGTACATCTTTAAGCGCCTGACTAGCATCATCATATCTTTTGGGTTTTGAGTACTGCTGCAAGGCAAAAGAAAGCAGTTCTGCCCAGTCTGCGGTCTTGCAGATGCAGCTGTTAAGTTAATTGCCTCTAGTCTGCTAGCAGAAAGTTTCAGGCCTCGTGCACATTGCATCCTAAACCATGTTGCCTTTGTAACAGAACTGCTTAAGCACGGTTTTGCCTGGCCAGAATTACTATTTAATGCCTCTCCAGGAAACACAATTTAATAAGAATTTCACACAACTGGGCTTAAAGGGAAGTAATATGTATTTTATAAAACATACCTTTTACATTAAACTTCTAAAAGCATTTCCAGAGTTTAGTCAGAGCCTTAAATTAGCAGTATTTACTTTAGCACCATTATAATGAAGTGCCCATCACCATGTCCAAAATAAGCACCTATCTTTGGAATTTAAACTTGGCCATTAAATTCTATTCAGAGGTGAAATCTTATACACCGTATTTCAGTATGAGTAAACTTTGCAACTAAGTATTTCAACTTCTTAACAGAGATACACACATTTTATAGTTGCATAAAGCTTTTGCAGAACCTTGTAACTTAAAGTGGTTTTTTACTACGTAAAACCCCAGGCTAATCAAGCAATGATACTTGCTTACCATTGCATTAAATGCTCCCGATTCATTACTTGGTTTCAAAGCCACACCCATTGCATTATCCTGCTGGCCAAGGAGGACCAGCACTGCTAGATGGTATCAAGGGCAGCATCCAACTGCAAACAGTATCTTCAGTGTTTAAATTTTGGTATCCCAAGACACACTGTGCATACAAACACATTATCCTGTATTCTCAGGGTGAAGGGAGCTTGGATACATAGGAGAAGAAAGAAATCTCATAGTACACGTGCTACACGATGCACCGGGGAATGCAGTGCAGATATACAACACTGCCCCTGCAAGGAATCAGCATGGGTCCAACCAGCAGCTATGCGTTCCAGGCAATGAAGTCCTTGTCAGATCCAGGTGCATCTGCACCATACTCTGCAGAGCTCCAAGGAAGGGGATTACGAGATTTGCACAATGATAGAATTGAAGGGGAGCCACTCATATACATACAATTTGGTTATAAACTCCTTTGGAAACTAAGGTCTTTGGAGTATTTGTGGAGAGGCAGTGGATCCACATTAAAGCAGTTCGGGTCTGCTATGAAAAGGGCTCAAAAATACAGTTTGATCCAAGCTGATTATCAGCAGAACAGGGATCACGAAGGCATATCTAGGTCACACACCTTGAGACTAACAGAGTTTGTTAACTTCAAGCCAGGTAAAAGCAATTTTAGTTCCCAGCATAAACTGATCCTGGCATTGATATACCATATTTGCACAGCACTAGGTATTAGGTAACAAATTCCTCAGAAAGTTCTCTTTGCATCAGGGCAGACATCTGCAGCCTGTGACACAAGATAACCCAATCTCAAGTAGTCAGGAACTGACTACAGAGATATTGTTCGCCTCAGTAGAAAAAGAATGTATTTTATGCATAGAAAGTTCCACAGTAAAAAAGGACCGGGTAAGTGACACAGGACAGCATGCGTTGCTCTTTTCTAGCCTCTCTCATAGTGAGTGTAAGTCCTCCTGGCTCTTCTGCCCCTAAATACATCCTACTGCTAAGTCCTTAAGTTATTCATCCATTCTAACTACAAATCAATATATGCTTTTCCATTCATACAGCTAAAACAATGCTTTGATAACCTCACATCTCAGCTACTCAACCACCTCTGTTTTGGCTTCCTATTTCTGGGAACGTGCAAAAGTCACAACAAAGGATGTCTGGTTACAAGGCTTGGACAGAAAAGTAAAACAGAATGGAACATAGGAACTGCTACATTTCTCTCGTTTCCAGGTTGTCTTTAATACTGACAGATCTTCCACAATCATAGCAAAATTGTTATTCATTGACAGCCATAATTTAGAATCCTCTATTACATCTACATAACTTAGAAACTACAAGGCATAAGGATAATTTATGCTGACTTTAACACAAGCTGTAGAAATTCACCCAAAAGTTCCTGTAGAAGAGCCCAGAAATCTGTAGGGGAATTGAAGCACGCCTTCTGGAAAGACCTTCAACCTTGCTTCAGAAGTTAGCCAAAAACCAAAGCAATCCATGCCTTTGTGATCTGCCCCTATGCCAGTTGCCTTTGCTGTTAAAAACACATGCCTAATTTGAACTCCTGTCCAGCTTCTGATTCCAGCTATCAGGTCTTTACGCCTATTTACGCCTATAATGCCAGACCAGAGATTCTCATCTGCCTGTATAGGTGTGCAGTCAATAATTTCCAGTTCAGCTAGTAAGCTCAGGACAAGCAAGCAAGAAATGGCATGTCTAGAGACTGAACTCTAGTTTCCAACAGCAGCATGGCAGGAAGCAGTATGCAACAGTATTAGTACCAACAGGTAAATGAGTTGGGTCTGGGAACCAGCAGGCAGCAAGGAGAGGTTCATTGCCAAGTGGGGAATCTCACAGGAGGTGGACATAACTTGTGCTAGGCTTCCTACTTCTCCGGCACTCCAGGAAATGTCAGTGACCAGGGCACTATAAGCAGGACAAACAAACAGGAGGAAGGCAGTTACATGGCAGGTGGCACACAGGCGAGACAGATGTTCATGGAAGTGGCATCTCTCTCATCTGTGTGGAAAATGACCTACAAATGGAGACATGTCACAAGACATGATCCCCTGTCCCTGCTGCTGTAGGCACCTCTGGTCCTTCAGCAAGCCCTACTCAGTCAAAACTCCCGAGGGAGGATGCTGCAGCTCAGGTCACAGGTTGTAGGAGGCCAAGTTGAGCAGCTCAGAAGGTGAGTTCTGACGAAGTTACTGCAGGGCCAAAAGAAGAAACGGCAACAAATGGGCATCAGAGATGATGTACAGGAAACCAACAGAGTATTTTGAAAAAACTCTGCAGATGCAGGAGTCTAAGACCTGTGAGGGCAAGAAGATAGATATGACTGAGGTAACACTGGATCTGGAAGTAAATGTGAACTCCCAAGAATTCCATCTGCTGATGCTGTTCACCTAGCAATCTGGTTCAGGGCCCTGGCAGCAGAGGAAGATGAACAGATCTCTGTTAGGAGAAGATTGCAGGCAGGAGACCTCGGGTCATCAGAGTAGGACCAGGGCTAGAAAGAGAAATTGGTGAGCTGGAGGCATTCAGCTCTGTAGAGCTTATGAGATTCATTTCAGAGTACTGAAAGGGCTGCACCTCCACTGTCTATAATCTAAAAGAAAAAAAAAACCCAAAACTAAACATGGCAATCAAAGGGGGATCACTAATGACTGGAAAAGGGCAAACTTTATGCAAGGAGGAAGATCCAGAGAATTATAGGCCAGTCAGTCTCACCTTCAGCCCTGGAGAAATCATGAGATACTTTCTTTTGGAATGCATTTCCAAAGACATAAATGATAAGAAGGCAAATCAGGAACAGTTAATATAGATTTGCCAAATAACCGCCCAATCTGACTGACACAATAGTTATGTGGATGAAGGGTGTAATACACTTCAACTTTACCAAAGCTTTTGACACCATTTACATCAGCATTCTCATTTGGAAACTGAGGAAGCGTGGGTTTGATGACTGCTAAATAGGCTGAAAACTAGATGGACCACTGTGATCAAAGACAGCATTAACCAGTGGCTTGACAGCCAGTTATGAGAGAAGCTCAAGAGCTACAGGGGCTAATATTATCCAGTATCTTCACCAGTGACCTCCATGATGACACAGAATGCACTCTCAGCAAACCTGTGGACAGTGCTACATTTTGGGGATAGGGCAGGATGGAAGAGTTGATAGATCTAACAGGCAGAGCTTTACTTCAGAGGGACCTGAATAAAAAGCATTACAGAGCAAAAGCTAAAGATGGAGTAAGCCACGACAGCCCATCAGTACTGAAAATGGATTAAAGACAATTCCAAAGACTGAGAAGAGACACTGCAAGATAGCCTATCCACCTGTTTTATGTAGACTCTGCTGCTTTTCATTTTGAAGATTATCCTTCTGTTCTTGGTTTTCCTCATTCTTAGTGTCCACACTAGTTTCAGTCCCTACAGCTCCAGGGGACACAAAGGTTGGAACAGTTGGCTGCACTGTGAAAACAGATGAAAAAAAATAAATCATATGCTGCAAAATATATGAAGTAGTAACACCACCTCACTAACTACTTTTTCTTTTTTTTTTCCCTCTACACAGGATTTCCTGAATCCCTCATTTCTGTTTCTTTCCATTCCTCCTTAAGTATCTAATTTTCTACAGGGTGCCCTCACAAAATCTAGGATCATGTGGTATCTAGTCCCAATTGTTAAATTAGTTAAGTGTAAATTGAGTGAAAAATAACATTAGTTACTGAAAAAGGGGCGGGAGGGGGGGAAGCATTACCTCTATCTGAAGGTCTTTCTGAAGAAATAGTAGAAGATTTCCTTCTAAGTAAGGTAAGGCGAACAGTCTGTCCTGTGTTACGCAATGCCTCTACCACTTCTTGGTTGGTATAATCCTGTATATTAATTCCATCAACCTAAAACAAGAAAATCGTATCATATAATAGTAATCACAGTACATTCTTAGGCTGTACCATACAGTGTAAGCAACATCCACATTATTTTGTGCAGAAATTATACGGTTATTCACCCAAGACAGTAGTATTTGCAAAACAATCTCATTAAATCAGTTACATTTCACTAATTAGATAATATTTTCAAAATGCATTTTAAAAGGAAACACAACAGTAATTTCTTCTGTCTTCATGGGGCAACCACAAAACAGAATTTACTAATCTGATGTAAGTATGCACTGATCTCCCCCTACAATTTTTTTTTGCTTACAAAAAAAGCTTGAGGAGTATTGTGGATGATGCTTCCCAGCAAGAGTAGTCAACCTAGAACTCTGTTTCGTTCATTATCACTGTTAGTTTTCTCATGGATTTCTAACATGCCCCCCCCAAGCCTATACATGTAACTGTTTGTGTAATTCACTCTGAACAGCCCAATTCTTACATTAATTCAGATGTTTTAATTTACACCCAAAATACTCTGTTCATCTCACTGTTAGATCATGCATCAATAGGGGCTTCTCCTGCAAGGCTGCAGATAAAAGCACAAGGTTGTATCAATTCTTGCTCTCATAAAGGAGAAGCTGACTTTGGAAGGTCTTGCATAGCACACATTTTAAAAGTAATTTAAAATCATATCTCTATAAATATTATCTCTTAAAACAAAAAGACTGTAATTCATTCCTGCTTGTACTGTGAATGCAAAATTGGCTATTATTCAACTCACTGTTATTCAATGGTTTGTAATTTTTCTACACATAAAGCTTGGGTTTCTAAACCTAAATTGTGACTATTAACATTTTGATTGTATCCACACTGTGTCATTAAGGACCATAAACAGTGTGCCACATCTTGCAAAATCTTAACTATCCTCAAACCCCATTCCATTCAAACAGAAGCTAATGCTGCTCATCTTTACTTCATGCCAAAAGCCAAGATTCTCCACTCTGAAACATTTTAATCCAAATGCTTGCCTCTTTCATAGTTAACTACTATTTACTACTTCTTTGAATGTAAAGTAATATTTTAACCACAGCAAGCCAAAGCTCATTTCTGTTACAAATCTACCTAAACAAATACGAACCACCAAATTATTTCCTCTGCAAAGCAGAGGAGGTTTAATTAACTTTAGAAAGTCTTTACTATGTTGTTCTTTTAACCCTGAGATGTCTAATGAACTATTAGTTCTACAACAACATATAAGCAGACTATTTTACTTACAGCAACAATTTTGTCATGAACATGGATTTGGCCATTGTGGTCAGCAGCACTACCAGGTATTATATTTTTCACGAAAATCCCTGAAGGTTCTGTTGGCAGGAGGAGGGGAGGAAAAGAAACAAGTGACTACATTAACCTAATTCGTTTCTTTTCTTATTAAGATTTTTCATTATAGCCTTTTTCACACACTTCTGTCCACAAAGTTATGATTCTGTAACCACCAACATTTGCATGTTACCGTTCACACAGCCTGACACAGAACAACTGAGGATCTCTGATGGAAAAAACAGCACCGATACAATCACCTGTACACTGACCTCAAAATTTTTTCCTTAAAATGGCTCACAAAAGGCCACCTCCTCCATGGATTCATCCTTGTGCTTACCCAGGCTTTAAACCACAATCAATTAAATCCATGCTGCATTTGATTTCAATAGGACTACCTAAGCTAAAAGTAAAGTATGTGCTTAAGTACTTTGATCGGGACTTCAATCATCTTACAGCTAAAGAATTTAGTACTTTAAATCTTAATGAAAAAGGATTTAGAAAAAAAAACAAACAGAGAAACATGGAAATCAGAAAAGCTGTCCTTTGTCATGTTTGACGTTTGATTATTAATTCTAACTTCTAATTAGAACAAGGAAATAAAAACAAACAACCAGTAAAAAACACAACCATCAGTTGAAACAATAACCCTTCCCTTCCACAAACTCCCGCAAAATATGAGATGCTGATCTTCAATTCTAGCGAACCTTGACAGTTCATCCGTCCTTTTCTGAACTCTAACCTTCCTCAGACACCTGCCCAACATGGTTTGTCCATGCTCAGCAGAACCCCTCTACTGGTGCTTCAAACCCACCTTTTCCCATTTCCTGACATGTGCTCCTCCCCAACCCAGTTCCCAGTGCTCACCGCACTGGCCTGGGATTCCTGGCCGGCAATGCAAGAGGATTTCCTGGGAATGAAGAGGGCTGGAGAGCAACTCCAGCTGCGCCACATTCCCAGAATACTTTCTTGAGTCCCACAAGGAAGGGATAAAAAGCACTACCCCTTTGTGTAAAACCAGATATCCAGTTGAGTCAATTTTAAAGACATTACCATTTATGGAACCAATATTTGAAAGACGAGTTAACAGCTCTAATTTAAAGAGGATTTAGAAAAAAAAAAAACAACTGATTCCATGTCCCCATATCCTAGCACAGGTATTTTAATCTGTTCCCAGAGTTTAGACACTGAAACAGCCATCTGCCAAAGACAAGTACATGATCTTGTGAAGGTGGCATACACATTGCACACAGCTAAGAGTCTCTGCATCTCCTCCCTGGCAGAGGGATGGACTAGTTAATCTGACTGATCATTTGCACTCTAACACCTACAATTCAATAAGCAAACAAAAGTTGCTGGTTGAGCTATTTTGTACATACTGAAGATGCCAGTCAAAAGTTAATGCAAACTGGGGATGTCCGATACTCTGTTTCTGAAATTCTTCTTAAAATGCACTATCTGAATTGTGCTACATACCACAGGGGCAAAATAAGGAACAGTGTGGACAGGAACCTGACTGTGTTAGAGTCTGTTAGTGCAGGAACTGTCTGTTACAGTTTAATGTCTTGCACAGCAACAACACAACCATGTAGAATTCACAGTCCAGCAGTCAAGTGGGAATTATTTTTTTTAAGCTAATTACAACTCACAATTTTTGTGGCTGAATTTCACTTTGCAGCAAGTTCTCCAAATACCTTCTTCACAGATTTTGTAAGTTACGCTGTTTCAAAGAAGTGCTATCCATTTTCCCCATAGTAAATAAAGGGTATTTGAGAAGCCTCAGTCCTAGACTTCACTAAATCCTGTAGAACTCACCTACATCACATGTGCCAGCATATCCAACAATTGTTATCCCCAGGCTTTGCCCATTCTTTTTTATAAGTTCAACATCATAGGTCTCAAAAAGGTTGGTATTATCCTATAAGTAAAGCACAAGACAGTAAAAAAAAAAAAAAATCTCATAATTTCCCAGTACCATTACAACATTGCAGCTTAATTAAGATCTTCAGAAGTGAGCAGTGATTTTGATTTTCCTATTTTAGGAGGGATCGTATTTGCAAGAGAGATATACCCAAGATTTGCTGAAAATAAGGTGTCACCCAAAGTCATTAGTTGCTTTTTAAAGTCTTTCCTAATACTTTCTCCACATACCTGTCAGAGGTCTAATATTTATATTTTATGGAAAACAAAGGTTTTCGTTAGACTGCTTGGGGGCCATTTCCCTTTGGATTCCACTGCCACTTTGTAACAACAAACTTCCCAGTCAATCCCACAAGACAACAGAAACCCTGAATGCCCTCAGAATTTCTTCTCTCCCTTTCATATGTTAGTCCTGATAAACAGTGTCATGAATCCATTTGCCCGAGCTCTTTCTACTGGACAGTTAAGAAGCAAAAAAACCTGGTATAAATACACAATGTTAATCACATCACACATTTCTGTCAGAAAAAGTGATGCTTATCTCTCCTTGTTATCTCACCTACTAAGGAAGTGAGGGGCCACAGGAAAGGGGTCTCAAAACAGAAACAGGTTCAATGCCCTGCAATGAAAGAAACCATGTGTATACATAGTAGGCACATCTCTACTACAGAAGCAGTTGCCTACTTAAATGCAAATATGGGAGAGCAGGTAGGTGTTTGAGCTTATAGTTTGTTTTTATGCTAGATCCCAAACACAAAACCATTCCAAAAGTCAACTTACACACATCAGCTTAACAACTTTGCTATGATCCTGTTCCGATTTGAACGCCACCAAACTGCAAAGAGCACTGGAAGCCTCCAGGTTGTCTAAAGCAATGGGAAGCAAAAGACTCACTAGTTCGCATTCAATGAAAATTATTTTTAAGACCTAACAGAGGAAGGGAGAGTATTCATTTGAAAATGCTTTATTGTTGAACTGATAAGATGACTTCTCATAACAAACAATACTTGAAAAGAGAAGCACATAACATGTTCTCCGAACCCTCCACTGACTACAATTACCAAAAAACCATAAAAGCCACCAGCTAAGATTACAATATGATCTGAGCTTACGCTGGAGAAGTATATGGAAAAAGGTCCCCACAAAGCTGGCCTCAGTACACTCTACTCTGACAAGTAAAAATCTACAGCAACTCTACAGCAACTCTACTCTGACAAGTAAAAATCAAAACTGCAAGACAGAGTTCAAATAGGACACACTAAAGACATTGGTGATACCAAAGAAAAAAAAACAATCAAGCACATAGATCTGGGATTACAAGGGATAAATTACAATACATGAAGTTGGTTGTTTTCAGTAATCAGATACAGCCCAATGAGATCAAAAAGAAGATGATGATCAGAGTGAGGTCTGTTAAAGTGATGAAATCAAGAGGGATAGTGTCACTGCCAGCAGCAAAAAATGGACCGGGAAATTGAAAAACATTTCCTAAGAGAGTGAACAAAAGAGAAGTTTAATCAAATGCTTGCCAAATATCAGCTTTGGAAGGACCTATATTAAAAGCAGACCAAAGTTATGCCGTACCTTTTCACTTTTCAGTGAAAGAGAAATCGATGGACAGCCATCTCCTTTCTTATCACGCACACGTCCCTCCACTAGCCAACTCATTAAGCTCATTAAATGCTTTCCAACTCTCTTGCTCCATAAGACACTGATGGAGATGAAGTTAAGTTTGGATGCTCTGTCACTTATCTTTAGGAGAGGGAACCAAAAGAGTAAACAAACCTATAGCAACATCTGAAATGGACCTATGGCCTTGAGAGTCCTGCTGTTTTGACAATCAAAAGCCCTTCATAGTCAGTGCTCTGGCGCTACAGAAATTTTCTCTAAGTAATGTTAGTGGTAGGATGCAAAACATTAGAAGTGGAGTCTGGAAAAATCAAAGTACAGAGTCCTAAATATGGTCAGCACAAGTAGGCTGCTAACATTGCTGTCAGTATCTTGGAGAGTACAGATAATATGACTGTTTTCTTGTGCCCATGCACAGACATAAGTAGTTTCAGTTATTCTCTACTACAGGAAATTTAAAGGAAACCAAATATTAATATAAAACTGAAAAAACCTAACCATATATTAAAAATGCCGTTCTGCTGGTTTGCAAAAAAGAAAAGGAAAATATTTTCTATTCCAAAGCTCACAGCTAGTGAAAGTGTTCAGAAACCAGAGAGAGATTATAGGGAAAAGTTCTGTTGTAAATCAGACACAAACTGAAAGGTGTCACTTAAAATCATCATTAAATTAACAAATACATTCAGATTAGCCACTATTCTTGACTTCAGCAAATCTCTCTCAACACCAGAAAGAGGAGTTTCTTCAAATCTAAATATGAAGGCACTATTTAGTTCAGAAAACAATAGATGACATTCAGAAAGAAGTAGATGAAATTGCAACGTGATTTTTTTCCCCCTCTAAACTACTTAGCAGGAATAAGGAGGACACTGAAAAGACATCCAGAAGGAATAACATTTTAGAAAGGCTGCAGCATCTACAATGCTCGGGATCGATTAGTGACAAACAGGCCTGCCTTTGAGGAGGGTAAGAGAGAAAAATAGTACTTTGTAGAGGAAACAAAACTAGGACCATGTTATTTTTTCCTAATACAGGCCTCGGGAAATATGATACAGCCAGAAAAGAAGTGCTTCATAACAATGCTGATTCTCTAGGAAAGCCTTTTTTCAGAGTATTAGATGAGCCCACTTTTAAGACTCCAACCTTACGTACAGAGATTACCTCCTCCCATCTCTCTGCCGCTCACGTTTCCTACTACGCCAATCCCTCTTCTGAGAAGAGGAGCTTGAGAAGGACCCAAAATACTTTACTGACAGCTTCAGCCACAGTAGTCTTCCAGAGAGACACAAGACACAAAGCTAATGGCTGCCTTTGCAGTGACTATGTCCAGTAAGGGAGAAAGTGAGTTTGTAACAATATGACCGCTAGTCTGACCTTTAAAAATGGTGCTTCAAAAAAAATAGCTCTCTCCACTCATATTCAAGAAACTAGACAAGAAAGAAAAGGCTACTCAGATTCTACACCTAAATCTAAGCAGCACTGTAGTAGCAGATGGTAAACAAGCACAGCTTTGTTTATGTTTCGAGACCTACTGTACACTTAGTGTAGCATTTGTTGATTTTAATTACTCAAAACTGAAAAGAATGACTTCAAAAACAAGAGACTTTGATATGACCATGATAAGATTTGCTAAAACAAGTTTCAAAATTTTTAGATATATTTCCTATCACAGACAGTAGCGTAGACTATGAAAACATTACACTTATGTTTCATAAAAAGATGACTGTGCTGAATAATTCTGGTGTGGCCATGGCGCTCTGGATTTCACAGGGAAATTCACAGTCAAGTTTTAAATCCACTTACAAATGATTGATTAGCAAAATTGTAATGAGCTAAGAAGGAGAACTAAAAGTACCATTTATCGATAACGTTTATGGTCTTGGTAATTAAATTACCCACTCTGAAATAAATTCTGTAAAGCTGGTCATTCCGATCCCAAGATTATAGGTATTAATAACGTACAGGAAAAAGGGAAAAATTATAGAAGGCAGGGCTCTAATAATGACCACTTAAATACATGCATATGACACCTGGAAACTCAAAACAGGAGAAGCACTTTAGGTCTCAAGAACACTCTGTTCTCCTCCTCCATTCTGATCACAAGCCACAAACATACATAAAAACGTCATAAGTAAACACCAGATACTTACATTCCCATGTTGAAAGGAAGGTAATGTACTGACTGGCCAGCTCACAGGAGCTGGTGGAGTCTCCATAATTTCACCCTTTGGGTCTCTTGCAACGATCATCCTAACAGAATTCCCACAGTTTCTCAGCACTTGGGCAACTTGTTCACTGGTCATTCCTTGCACATTGGTCCCTCCAATCTCTAAGATGTGATCTCCTGTCCGGAGCCTCCCATCCTTCAAACATAAATAAAATTGCAAATAATGTTTCCAGACTATACAGAAAATATCTTTTCCATTACAAAACTGAAACTCTGTACAGGCATCGTCATGGCCATGAGAGCCAATGCAAGAAAATACCATAAAATTGACCACCACAGCAACATACTAAATAATTCAAGGAAGTGTTTGCACTCTTTTTTCCACAGTACTTAACAGTGGTAAGTTAACCTTTCCAAAACTGAGCAAGATACACAAGTTGAATAGCACATTTCTAAGAAAGTGGTTACTGTTCTCGTTTAGGAGAAAACAGACAGCAACAGTGTTTTATAATCTCCCAGGTTGGTATGTACTGCTGTTTCATAGAATACTCCTCATCGGATAGGGGTTAGAATAAAAAGCACAGCATTTTGATTTAGGACTTTCTAGAGTTTTTCCTAATACTTCTATATTAGCCTGGCAATTCTTTTCTCATATGACTAGCTCCAACTTGAGCGAGTAAATCCACTGAAGGTAACAAGACTCCACACAAACCATTTTTTACATGATAATTATGATTCATGACCTACATCATCATTTCTATTATAAGCAAGCATTTATAGGACCAAATCCTCAGCTGGTATTGATCAGCAGAGCTCCACCACCTTAGGTGCATTGATTTATACAGCAATCATAGCAGAGTTATTCCCAGAACTAACTCAAACTCATTTACAAACTCATCCAATTTGAACATGTATATGTGCTCATTATTTCACATGTTCTTAATGATGTCTCATTCAGCTGAGAATGATGTGGTGAGTTCTTAACTTACATGCTTCATTTGCAGCCAAAACACTTTATTCCTTACAGCAAAACAGGTGTTACACAATAATTAAAAAATACTCATTTATACATGACAGGTTCAGAGGGAGGCAGTCAAGCAAAAGCCAACATTTTCCAGTAAAGCTGTCAATCTCCAGTTTTCGTTTCCATCCTATACTAGAGGAAGTACCTTAGCCTCTCTCTTTTGTATCTTAGTGGATCTTGTCTGCATGGGTTCCAGACCTCAAATATTGTAACTTGTCATGACCAAATTCACATTAAAAATCCAAATCTGTTTTGCTATTGCCTGTGTTCTACTCCTGAAATGTAGCAACGCTTAGCACTGAGTCTTTAAAGATCAGCAAAGGTTGCAAACTACCTGTGCAACTTTAAAAAGATACCAGTAACTTCAAAAGGCTTTGCATCAATCCTAAGCGTCTCCTTGAACCAGTCAGACTGCAAGGCAGGGATCAAAACCCCTTTAAAACGAAACCCAATAAAAATAGGACATCTTCAATCTATAAACTGAATCTTGCAAAACAATTACTTCAATAGGGCAGATTCTCTTGCCCGACAATTCATTTGGAGAGTTTGTCCCTATAGATGTTGCCAAATGTGCCAAATTCTACAGAGGATGTGCAAATCCATTAAGAGTATTTGTCTTCCCCCAGCCTGACCAAAGGCTGAAAATATCAAAAGTATGGAAAATATTAGAAGGTTAGAAAACTTTTCAGAATTTCTGCATGTTCAACAATGTTATAAAAGCCAAAGCATGTCTGAAAAACAACTTAATTCATATCAGGTGCTTTTTCCTCACTCATACCTTCAACATATTTATTTATAAAGTGTATGTTGGCATTCAGACTTTGATGCTATCAGCTTCCTTTTGTTTAAGTATATTAGTTTATTTTAAGACTGTCAAAACCAGTTAATTATACTTTACAATCAAACAAGAAGTGACATAATATAACAAATTACCCGATCTGCTAATCCCCCAGGAACAATTGTTCTTACAACTACTCCACTCGACTTTCCTCCTACAATTCCAAAGCCTAATCCTGAACCATCGTTAATCAGCTCAACGTCTTCAACGTGGCCCCAGTGAATCTGCAATTAATAAAAACAGGAGATTTTAATTTCAGTCGATCTTTAATGTTTCTCACTTTCACATGTACCAGGAATGACAAGAATTAATCAGAGCTATTTTCTCTCTCTACCCCACATACTGGAGATCTGTTGGGTTTTGTTCAGTCAGCTTCATTTCCTTATAAATACGCAGTGGGGTTTCTCATCTGTTTTTAAACATACATTTTGTCCTCACTTTCAGGATAACAGGATACTAGGAAAAAGCTTGACTAAGAAAAAGCAATTTTAAGATTTTCTTGCCAAAATGAAAACTATCCTTTTAGTTTTTCATAAATCAAGAATACTGCAAACAACAGAGGAAAACAGAGGCAGAGAGCTTGCACTGGCCTAGTTTTCACTTAGCATTGCCCAAATTCTTATTTCTGTTCTTTCACTTACACACTCTTAAACACCACCAGTACACGCTGAATTAATAGCACAGTACGATATTCTGCCATACTGAATTGGAAGCGTGTTTCTAAGCTACACTGTACCGTGACCTTATGTTCTACAAGACAATCTGAAAATAACAAAGCTGTTAAGCAACCCAAACCCAGCCAATGTTTCTGTCAGATTAATATCTCATAGAAACCAAAATGGAGCAAAGTAGGCAGATTTAAGTCTTCTGTGAATAAAGGATTTATTAGCATACTGAAAATCTTTGCCAAAGCCAGTTAAATATCATAAAAGAAGTTTAAAGACCCCCTGTAGAGATATATATTTGTGTTTTATTTTGTTAGTCTGTTCAGTGCAGATCTTTCAATGAAAAAGCAGTTAAAGTTTAATTCTTTAAAATTTTCAGTGCAATAAACAATATTGATTATCCACTAAAACCTTCAGATTTCACTAGCTCTGTAATAATCATGAGGGAAATAATTACTGAGAATAAGGAAAAGCACTGCTCTTAACCAGATTTTCATCAAAACCTACTAGCATAATAAATTAAGATTCCAATATTGCAAACCCTGGATTTAGGTGTGCAGTTCAACCAAATTCAGTGAAGCCACCTGGACCATACGGTTTGAACACAGATGGAAGTTCAGCCCTAGCTTATTACATGTCCCAGTGACAATCTCTCCTTGTTCAAGAAAACAAAAGGGTTCACAATCAATCAATGAAATTTGCAGATTAAAAAAACCCTGATAAATAAACAAGGATTGAGAGGTTCTTTAACAGCTACTTTTTGTTTGTTTTTAAAACAAAGACAAGGCTTTTTGTTTTGAGCAGTTTAAGTTTAAATTGGTTGGGATATTTCAAGCAGTGCTCATGATAAGTTATGTTTACACTCTTTTAAGATGTAATCAGAGCATCTTTAATTGCTGAGCACAAGAAGGTTTCAGCTGGGTATACTCATAAAATGCTTTACCCAGCCTATGCTGAACAGACCCTGCTGCTAAGAATATGTTGATCTACTAAAGCTTCTGCTATCCCATAAAAACCCGGGATCTATTTTATAACAACTTCATGCAGCTCTGCAATGGAAGCCTTATACTTATTGCATGATCAGTCTAAATGAAATGTCATCGCATATAAAATCTGATTAAATAAAAAAATCCCTATATGTAAAGCTTGCTAACACAAACACTTACAACCACAAAAAAATATCCAGCATAGTTCAAAATCTGATTTTGACAGTATTACAACAACTCACAGTCTCAGGTGGATTTATATCACTTAATAAGACAGCCGAAGTTCTGCTGTTTCCTTGAACTGGCTCCCTAGCAACAACCAGATGTAGAGATCCTGTGGATTGCTGGAGGAGGGCAATAGCGTGCTGATGGGAAATGTTCTGATCCAATGGGGTGCAATTAATGGCCAGTATGTGGTCATTTTCCTTTAGTCTTTGATCCCTTAACAAAACATTAAAAGAAATTTTAAAATGCAGCATAGTGACTTCACAACAGGCTTGTGTAATTTAAATATGAACATGCAAAATACACAGCTATGCATGGTTAAATATTTATATATTTTTAAAAATCTGCTTATTAGACGGTCTTCACCAACACACAAACGACATGCAATCCACATTCTACTGAACTGCCCAGCCATATTTTGTTCCAACTTTATTATGTTACAGAAATTTGCTCAATTTTTTCCTTTGCTTCTATTCAAAATTCAGTGAAATTCTCTCATTCTTTCTTGATGATATTGAATTACAGGGCTGAAAAAATTTATTTTTGTAGCTATACAATGAACTAGGAACTATTCTTCATTATGTTTAGCACTACCAGATACTATCTCTAAGCACCCACAACTCAGGCTATGAGACTGTTTTGTATTATGATTTCATCTAAAGATCGATGAGCTGCATATTTATATTTTATTCAAAATTTACAGTATGAAACTTCAGACATCAAACTTTCTTTGAGCAATACACAGTTCAACTTATACCTTAAGATAATATAAATTTCACAGTTAATTCACCCTAGTGACGAATTTAGATTTGTGACAAGAGAGAAACCATCACTCATCTCCTTTGTTAAATATTCATTCTGAGCACGAGACCAAACTGTTACATAGACAGACACTGCCTTCAAAGCTCCGTAGGAATCCAAAAAAAGTCTCCAGGAGATCTTGTCTCAGAAGCAAAATGGGAAGCATGCTGGGGAAATTTATAAACTCAGAAACAATATAACCGCACATATTAACTAACGCATTTTAAACTTCCTTTCCATCATGCAATGTTTAAGATGTTTCCCAGAAATCACTTTCTTCAAGCACTAACCATATTTTAGATTCTCTCATCAAAGAAAGTGAGCAGCAGGTCATCAAATCCTAAAGTGAGATATTCACCCTCCTTTGACATCCGGATCAGTCCATCTGTCTCCACTTTGAAAGAGCCTAATATGCTTTTCTTTAAGTGTTCTCTGGTGTGTTCTCTGTGGGCCCATAGCCATTATCATTCCAACCTCTCCCCACTCTTTTTGTCATCCTGTGTTGGCACTTCCTGACATGTGTTATTTAAAAAGTGACACCAATGACTTGAAATCTAGACACATTTTCTTGAAACATAATTCCAAGCACTGCATTTGTCTCATGCCAACTCTTGTGGTTTTACAATCACATTTTATTTTTAAAGGATTGCTCTGTCTTTTGTTGTTGGGTGAAAACCCACAGACAATACGGGAAGAAACTGCCTGAAGCCTTGATTCTATGATGACATCTGTGCAGGGATCTGTTGGGAGGACTGGATCTAAATTTACACAGGAAACAAACAGCAAAACCAACTATAAATAGGGCATTGTCATAGGCACATAAATAAAGAAACAAGGGGAAAAAAAAATCTTTCAGGGACACAATGCATAAAAATTCAAACAGAGGCTAATTTTTATTTTCCTTGTATTCTTTTCCGAGTTTTCTTTTGTTTTTTAATCAGTATTCAAGATTCTCTTAAGTGAGTCATGATTTCTGGAAATTCCATTTATGAATGGGTCAGATATTTAAAACTCATCTGAAAATCTGATCCTCAAAACACGAGTCCATTTAAGTTGAAAAGCCAGAATTCAAGATACCACCATCAAAATATCCCACCAGATAACCCAGACAAACATGTTAGTCTGATAGAGTTTTCAATGTGAAAGTCATGACTTTTCCCTTCATGGAAATACTGCAATTTTCCAATACAATTATAAAGATCTCACCTGTCAGCTATGCTTCCTGGCTGGACTTCCTTGACAAAGATACCAACTTCTCCCAAGCTGTGATTTTTAAGGGCAACCACACTAAATCCAAGACCTCCAACAGAAGGCTTTTCAATCTTTATTGATTCTATTTGTCTCCCCTAATAAAACAGAAAAAAACGATTTACTAATTTTTAATGCAATAGAATGAGCTAGTTTAAAATTTATGAACACCAGGAGAATTATTCTCCTCCTAAGACTAAACAAAGGCAAAATACTGAATATGTTATTTCTATAAAAGCTCCTCCATTTATTATTTTTAATATAGCAGAGTATTGGATATGCAAGCACTCTGAGGTTCTGAAACCTCAGGGAATTTAAGAGCTGCTTTCACACTTCATTCACATTATGAGATGAATTCCAAACTGGATGAAAACTATGAACGAAGTGCTGTCTAGAGCAATATATTTGGGATTTCTGGAAATGCTGCATAGCTAAACTAAATTACTTGTCTTTTGGCTCCCCTTGCTTTTAATGCTGATTTTTAGGTGTGCGTTCAAAAGATTGCAGCTTTTAAATAGAGAAATTAATTTCCTTCCCCTCCCTGCAACTTCACACTTAATGTTAAAAAAAGTTTGCTTTTGCAACTGCCTGCTTTTCAGTTCTAATACAAGATTTCTGGGGTTGTTTACTGGGAAATATTACTTAGAGAATGCACTGCTGTCACAGCTGTTTTATCCAAAATAACGTGCAGTCTTTACTGCTAAATCTTTTACCTGATGAGTTAATGACACACTAATGAGATGAGTTATGCTCAAAATATTACAGCTACATTAAGGTACTCAATTAGCAACAGTTACTTAATATAGAAAGGCATGACTAACCAATTAAATTAATGGTTCAAAGTAACACAGAACAATACTTTTGTGGTATAAATGCCAATCCCACATGGGTGGATGTCTGCACCTGTACAACTTCCATAAGCATCTGGTACATGCTACATCCCATGTTAACGAAATCAGCATCTGTCTGGCAAAGTTAAGACATACTAAATGAAGAGTTAAATAAAATATTACATGCCAGTTCTTTTAATCATTTGAACTGTTCATATATTAACAAAGTTGGGACATTTCCAATTTAAAATGTACTTGATAAAACAAGTCTCTCCATCAAAACAAGCTTCTGCAAAAATGTCCATTTCCAATCAAGTGTCATCAAATACCAAAAAAGTTTTCTGGCAACTGAAATTTCTTTTCAGAAAGTAAGACAAAAAAATTGGCAAAGAAAAAAAAAAAAACACCACCAAACCACTTTCCATTGCTGACATTATCTTTCACACGGAAAAGTTATCCTCAGCACTTCTACTCTCTTACTGGCTAGGAGGCACCACACTCCAAGTACACAACAAAAGAGCACGTTTGAAAATGTACTCCAAAAGCCTGCAAGAAAAAGTTTGACATTAAAGGAAAATAAGTTTGGTTTGCTTATCCTGAGAGCCCTACCTTTGCCATCTGTTGGATGATGG
This sequence comes from Mycteria americana, assembly GCF_035582795.1. NCBI lineage: Eukaryota > Metazoa > Chordata > Aves > Ciconiiformes > Ciconiidae > Mycteria > Mycteria americana. The sequence goes on along the minus strand of NC_134371.1, from coordinate 66,840,734 downwards.
CATTAAATTCATTAACTCCCAGGTTTGGAGTGAAGGTAGATGCTTTGGGTTCAGGTGAACTGCAAGGTGTATACACGCTCCCAGCAGCAACCGATTTGTCAGCAAACACTAGTAGCCCTCTCTTAGTAAAATCAAAATCTACTGAACGGTCAGGAGGCATGTAATTGAGCTGTTGAAAATGAACAAAGATGTAGAGAAACTATTAAAAACAAAAAAAGAGATTTCCACATATATCATCTTGTGTGAAGACTGCCAAAGAAGCAAGCATACGTATGTTCACATACACCTATTCACACAAATATACTCACCTGTATAAATTAGGCAATGTTAATATATAAGCTATAACCAAGCTACCATATCAAGTTTAAGCTGTTTTTCAGAAGGAAAAGTTCCCTGAACATTTCAGCTGTGTTTCTACTCCACTCATTTTCTCCATTTCTTTCATTCTGCTTCCCTGCCCGTGCCCATTATCCTCTTTTCACCCTGATATTCCAGAAACAACACATGCAAAAGCAACAACATTAAAGAGGCACTCAAGCACTGTTGCAATTGTCAGGCAAACCTAGACAATTTTGGCACAAGAATCCAGATTTTTTAAGAGTCACTTAGTCACTCAGGAGCCAAAGGCCTGGTTTGTATTATCTCCTCCCCAGAGAGCGCCTAGGGTACAAACTAACTACCATTGGACATGTTATCATTGCTAGAACTTGCAGTTCAATGTCTAGTCCTGACAGATAATGAAGAAATGCAGAAATATTCCCAGTGCGACACAGTAAACTGAAAAATCCCATCCTGAATGAAACTGCCCATGAGGGACATGCTTACAAAGAATTTCAAGAAAAACAAAATTTTCTAGATATGATAATTCTGAACATACTGGATATAAAATCCATTATGCCACAGTCACAAAGCACGATCTTAAATATATTCGCATTTTCATACATTTTTAATAGCTTGCAGACGTGCATCCAAGCTTTGGAAGGAAGGAACAGGAGCAGATACAGCACTTTTGTGAACATGGGAAGAAGGAAGAATGGATGGCACAACCACTACCATGCCACCCAGGCAGGAACACGTGCAATACATTTGGCAATGACAGCAAGGTGGCCTCATCCCCCTGACACCCACCCTCTATTATCTGCAACTGGGCAGGTGCAGTAACAGCAGAGACAGGGATCGCTGCTGCTTAGGGTATGCCAAGTTAGTCCCTGATTTTAAATTTGCATGCCTGACTCCGCTAACTGCACGGTGAGACCTGTTCATGCAGATGTGTCATGGATGCCCATGTCCACAAGATCTAAGTGTCAGCTGGCATTATAAACCAATCCACACAAGTTCCTTCCACTGCTGGAGCTGAGCCATTTTAAAGCTAGCTTGGGTACATCTGCATCAGAGCTCAGCAAATCTTCAGGGGTGGTTTTCTAGATTATATTTCCCAAAACAGGTTAACCATTCTTGTACAAGTCAGCAGGAACTAAGCGATGATGTCTTTTAAGGAGAAAAGATGCTGCCAGTTAGCTGATAAACGGTATTTAGCTTCCGTGAAAAACAAAGGATCCCAGTTCCAACTGTGTTCAGAACTCAAAGTACTAGAGCTGATGTCTTTTGCAGATGCTTTTCTCCAGCTGATGTGGTTCTCAACGCCTGCCTCTTCTGCATCCCTTTCAAAGCACGTTGCCCCATGACCTGTTTGTTGCAATACCACTTCTTATTTCTGTAGTGACTCTGTAGATATTAGATTGGCCAAAAAAAAAAAAAAAAAAAAAGAGCCCAACATTTACTCACACCAAGTTACAGCTTATTAATGACAGCGCCCTCATTAACACACGCCTACGTACCCTGTTTTAAGTTCCAAGTTCACTACAGTTATCATCACACCAACAACTGTAATTTTACACTCACTTGTTCCTTCAGTTGCTTGATGGATTGCTGGAGGGTCAGTATCTGGTTAAACAAAGGGCTCCTGAGTGTGTTACGCAAAACAGTCAGGTTTTCATTATGTTGGGAATCTCTTTTCTCACGCAGTTTTGCTTGTAGACGATCAAGGATCTGCAGCACCTGCTGTTTATCTGCACCACAAAGTAGTACATGTTAGGAACAGAGCTTCATTTCTCACTGCTTAACAAAACTAATCACTTTTAGACCACATACCTGCAGCAGGATTTTCAGGCATGTTGAAGGGTATTTTTGGAATTACTCAGAATAACCTAGATGAGGTTTAAAAAAAAAATCAAATTAATAATGTATATATACAAGCAGAATGCTAACAGATACACAGTCAATAAATGCAATAATAAAATACTATACAGCTTACTATAACAAATTTAATAAAAAAATACTACTACCCTCTGTTGTTTACCCCAAGTATTCAACAAAGCTCTCAATATAGCTAGTTGCACTGCAGCCTCAGCACGCCCAAAAATCTTTCCTTGTTCAGTGTGCTTTTCCTTTCACATACAAGAAGGAATATGAACAACTCTTTCAAATCTGAGTAAAAATGCAGGTTATAAAAACAAACATTGGCCAAGAAAACTGAGAGACAGCTATGTTCAACCAAATTATTTTGAATATGTACATTAAAGTTGTGATCTTTTCAAATATACATACAGTTAAAATCTTCCGATTATTTAGAAGATACTTTCTACCCAATTAATTATTTGTAGACAGTATTCTTATCATGATAGCTCAGCCCTGTTGCATGGCAATATAGGTGAAACCTTGCACCTCCCTATAAAACAATGAAGTTCCCTCCACTCAGGAGACAGCATAGCATTAAGGCCCAAAATTGGCCAAATCAATCCCCATTCCAACACATTCCGAAGGGAGGTCAGTTCTAATCACAGCCCCGGTGCTGAACAGGTGAAAGAAGCCCATTCTGTTCTCCTACGTGAGCTTGCCTTTCTCTTTTCTATGTACATGACAGGCTTTTAAGGAGCAGAATATCCTTTATCACGCTCCTCTAGAGTGCCAAATAGAACAGGTCTCCAACTGGGGCTGAGGCCTAGATGGCAGCATATAAACAACAGACTTGCAATTAGCAGCGATGATAAATTTGTACCCTTACTTGCATGTTATTACATTGATGCGGAGCCTGTCATTCTGAAATCTATCAAGGCAGTTATACCAAAACATACACGAGAAACAAGATTTCTTCACTTAGTACAAGCTCCTCTGAAAGAAGTCAGCCATTTAATAGCACAATTTACATAATTTTAACTTTACCCAGTATATAACTGGGTAATTTCAGAATAATATATTTGGAATTATTTGGGAACAAAACTAGCCATATATACATTAAAAAAAAATCTCTGTATTTACTTTTTTAATCTTGCAATTTGAGAGTAGACAGGGTCATATGCATCTGAATGTAATACCAGGGTAAGCACATCCCCGGGGCTCTCTCCCAGCAGGACCTCTGATCCTTTCAGCTCTGCCTCTGACACTGCCTATGCTCACACTGAAAACACCTTGAGTTCTGGGAGGACACCGTTATATTTAATGAAATATTAATTATGCAGGTGAATAGCTTCTCTTCTCCTGAAGAGTCAGATTAAGCTGATTTACCTAATGAAAAAAAAAAAGGGGGGGGAGGGAGGTGTGTCACAAACCACAATTTCAGATTTATGCACCCTTTATTGTATCTGAGCAGCTTTGGCTCCTGGAGGAATTCCTGCAGCACTCAGTGGGTTTGCGTGGTTTCCACCCATGGCCAAGCAAAATGAGTTGTTTTGCAAGACTATTAACAGATTTAGGAGGTCATTTTAAATGAAACTCATAACAAGAGTTGAAGCAGCAAACCCATACAACCCCTGAAAGATTTTCAGGAATGCATCTGAACTTTTGTAAGTGCTGCGGCTTTATTTTCTTTTCCATTTGAAATAAAACACTTCTAAGAGCACAGCAGCCTTTGATTCTGTGCTGAGATCTGATTCTGAAGAACAGATGAAAATACCATTTCCTTATACATTCCTGAGTCTTCATCTAAACCAAAAAGACAAAACTTAACCTCCTTGACTAAAAATATTGCATAAATCTTAACAAAACAGGACAAAGAATATGGAAATTTGTTCTTTCTTCTCAATTTAACTTCCCTCCATTCACTTCCCTCGCCTGTTTTTCTACCTCACATCAGCAGTTAAAAGAGGAAAAAAAAACCTTAAAGCAAGAGAACCAACATCAGAGAGGGATGCAAAATAACTCCTAGGAGGAAAAGTGGCTTGAAACACCTTTAAACCAGCAGCAGGGTGAAGAAGAGATTAAACCCAGAAAAGAAAACCAGCATGGCAGGAAATAATGCCGACTTGACAACACCATGCCTGTCTAATAGCTCAAGCCAAGAGGCTGGTCCAGCTCTCCAGCCCTCTTTCATGCATTTTGTTCTTTCCTTTCCATCTGCACTCGCACTCCTTCATCTGATCCCATAGTGAGCTGGAACAGGGAGCTAAACATGCAGAAAAAACCTTCACATTTTGGTAGGGTGAGCTTTTTGCCCAGTTAGCTCTCAATTGCCAGCACTGGCACACAGGAGGGGGCCGAGAAGCGTTGGGGAAGCGGGACCACACCTTGCAGCAGCTAGTGGTTGCAGCAGCTCAGCTGCGCTGGCAAACCGCTCCATGAGAAACAGCCTGCGTCATTCAAAAACAGCCTCAAAGTGCCGCGCTGACAGTCTTCAAGATTAATCTTTTTTCCATTACAGCGGGTGTAACAATAGCAATTATGACAATGGGTACAGATCCAAGAAAGAAAAATTTAAGCAGAAAAATGTAGGTAAGAGATCTAGGCTCCATCTTAAGCAGAAGTCCCCTGGAGAAGGAAGTGCAAAAGAGCGGGGGGAAAAGATTAAAGAAAGTTTCAGCTTCCTGCTTGAGCTGCTCCAAAGCATTGCTAAGAGCCATTGCAGACCACTCTGTGCTGGTGGACACCAAAGTGGACCTCAGGTACAGTTCATATAACAGTTCAACATTACACAGTACTTTGGGATTCCTCGTGATCAAAGATGGCCTCCAGTCAGCTTGCAACGGTTTTTAATGATTTTTTTTTTTTGTGCCGTATGTTAAAACCACCCTCAGTATTTCTTTGGTCTCCTTTCTTTCATAAAAAGAGAGTGGGGGGGGGGAAACAAGTGTGTTATATTTTAAAGTAAACAGCTCCTTCTGGTGTGAGGGGATCCCTGAAAACATAAACTAATTTAAAGTTTTCAAGTAATGTATAATTGAGGACAGGTCTCTAAAACCAGCTTTTGGACACCAGAGGAACACACAACTCCATATACTGTTGAGCTGTTTATGTCTGGAGACCCAAACAGCTTATCGTTAAACAATTTCCAAACACTGATGCTAAGTCCAAGCAAGGTGTCAACAGGCAGTTGCTAAATTAGAAGGTCCATTCCTAGATGAAAATTTTGAAGAATGATCCAAACTACTACAGTTTATCTTGTTAAAATCAGTTCACCCACTCCGCATTCAACTTCCTTAGCTCCGTTCTCTGATTTCTACAGCCACTTATTTATCTTATTGGCAGACAAAACTGCAAACCTCAGTTCAAAATTTATGTCACAACTCCCAATATAATTGTAAAATCATTGAGAAAATAATGAATTTCAGAAAGTTTAGTGTTTTCTAACACCAGAAAAAAACCCACACTCCAGCACAGCGTGCATCTGGGTTTTTACTGCCTTCACTTTTGAGAGCTGAACTCAACGCATCATAGGGAGCGGGAAAGTTTCATAAGGTTTTGTATGAGATCCTAAGACTTGGATCTTCTTCAAAAGCAGACTAAGAAAAAAGGAATTCCCCCATGCTGATGCCAGCAGAGGTCATCAGAAGAGCTGAAAGGTTTAAGTCTTCCATTGCCATCACCCCCCCTGCCAGACGCCTGCCACTTGCACGGAGACACGGGGTGCTCAACCCCGGCACATCCCAGAGCCAGAGGGGAACATGACACCCCTGGCAGTGGCCTTGACAAACACCTGCCCTCCACAAAGGTCTGCTGAAAGACAAAAATAAGGGGTTTCCTGCTGGGGTCTGAAGGACCGGTTTAGCCAGCAGAGATTCTTTTTCCCATTTCTCCCCACCCACCTAACAACTACAACTGCTTCTGCCCTACGTCCTTCAACTTGGCCTCCAACAACCTCTGTCCTTCCAAGAGACACGCCTGCAGGGAAAGTCCTGCCTCATGAGAGGCTCTCCCCACTCAGCGTGGGTGAAACCTTTTGGGACATGAAACACCGCGCGTCCTTGATGCACAAGTGCAACTGCTGCTGTTTTTCAAAAGCTTCTAGCACAGCCAATCTGAGCAGCCTGCCACAGGAACAGCCAAGGGTACATCCCAATCCAAAGTCACCTTTCTGCACTAATGCAGTTGTAATTTTTCCTGGCCCTGTTATCAGGAGCGGCTGATACAGTGCATGTCTTCTTCATCAGAGATCTCCGACTTGGAAAATTTCAGTCCAAACAGTTTAAAATTAGATAAAGGCAAAAGAAAGGGAAAACAGCATTTGTTAGCGTGATCTTAATCCTAAACTGTCCTAACACAGCATCCCCTGTAACTTCAGATAGTAAAAAATTATATAGTTTACACACCATCAAGCAACTATGTACTGTTAAAAAACAACACTATTCTAACACATATTTTGCTGTCCTACAAGTTATGCTCAGTTTTCCATCCTGGTAACACACAGAAGAATTCAGTCCAACCAAGCTTAGCACATACACGCCTTTCAGATGAAACCACCAAAACCTGCTGTTCTGTGTAACGCTGCAGTATTTATAAAAAGTGCTATAGAGCACGCGCTGACTGCTCCAGGCACTTGAAATAAGGAAACAACCAAACAGTGCTGTGAGTACCTAAACACAAACACATCACGCATCTCCAGGGTGAAGCGGGTCAAAGCTAAATATTGTTAAATATCAAAAAATTACTCCATGGGCAAACTGAGCATATCCTGTTGTTGCATACAATTAGTGACCACAAGATGAAGAAAGCAAAAAACCACCACCCTGCATCTGTGATCACCAGTCTCCATGCAGATCGAGAGGAGCCTTAGTCACTCTCAAGGCATGCTAACTTTTAACAAGCAGAACCTGAATTCTTGCAGGCTTCAGCCTCCAGGGAAGTGCTGGTGTGGGTTCTCTGATGTCTAATAGAAGGGTGAGCTCACGCCGAAGCCATTCCCCGTGGAGCAATAACATGGTCTCAGAAACCTATTCTCACAAAGCTTGAGGAAAACTTGTTTCTGAGATCTAAATATTGTCATATGCTACTGAAATTAGCCAATAAATCCTAGAATTACTATGATGATAGTGTACATGATCAACAAATCACCTCATGGTGGAGGAGAGTTGTTAGACCTGGAACCATACTGAATTTCTAAGCCTCAAAAATTTACAAGGAGTGTGAAAGAACCGTTTGCTTATTAACCAGCCCCTAAATAAAGAAAAAAAACCCCTGATTTGTTAAGAATCTCCAAATTGCCAGGCACTGACAGAAAGAGTTGCAAACGGTGTGTTACTTCCCTCTCCTCCTCACTACAGTCTCTCCAAGCAATGGAAACTGCACGACAACAAGGCACTGAGATGACTCCCGTGTCCCGGAGTGCCTTGACCCGCTATCAGGAGCCATGCAGCTCTCCCCAGCATTTACCAGGGGCATCAGGGAGCTGCCGAGGCCCCCGGTGTGTGAAACCTAAAGGGCTTTGAGGTGGGAGTCTCTGGCCAAGTCCAGGCCGGCATCCTGACCATGGCAGTGTTCACATCGAGATACGGGTCAGGCGCTGCGGAAGCAAGATGGTAGGAAACACTTCTCCCAAGGATCTACACCACAACCAAGAGCTAGCGCTGAGTAGAGCCTCCGTGTCTAAAGAAGGAATTAAACTACTCCAGGAGAGCCTTCACAACAAGCCGACTCTACCTACCAGAACAGTCGCCCCCTCCCTCAAGCCACACCTGCCAGCTCCCGCGGCCTCGAGGGCAGCGAGGCCTCCCCTCAGGGCACGCCGGCCGGCCGCCAGCCTCCCCTCCGCCCTTCCCCGGTCCCACCGCCTTCGCTACCGAAAGTCACGCCCACGCCAGCGTTAGGGGGCCGGGGCCGAGCCGGTCAGGGAGGAGGGGGGCAGCGGCGGGTTCCCCGCCGCGCTGGGGCGCTGCGGAGGCGAAGGGCCGCGCGGGCGGGCCGCGGGCAGGCGGCGGGCGGCGCTCGGGGCAGCCGCCGTCGCGGGGCAGGGGCCGGGGCGGGCGCGGGGCTCCCCGCCGCGCGGTACCTGCGGGCGGGCGGCGGCGGTCGGAGCGGCGCGATGGCCGCCGGCTCTCACCTGGGCGGAAGCGGGAAGCGAGCGCGCCTCACCTGCGGCGCAGGAAGCCGGGGCGGCGCGGCGGGAGAGCCGCCTCCCGGGGGACGGCCGGGCCGCATCCCTCCGGCGGGGGCGGGAGCGGCCCGCAGACCGCGTCCGGGGAGGCACGTAGCGCCGGTGCCCCTGGGCCGGGCCGGCTGGAGAAGCACCGCTGCCGGCAAACACCCCTTCCTGGCTCGGGGAGGCCCGCACCGCCGGCTGAGCAGGGGCCAGCGCTCAGGTGTTGTGAAAAGCGCGCCAGAGACCTGAATACACCTGGGGGCTCGGAGAAGGGCAGGGCCCGGCCTTTCCGTGCTGCTTCTGAAGATGGGGCACTGGGGACAGGGAGCATCGGAGCGGGGTCCTGCAGGTGAAGGCCCGGGGCTGAAGCTCGTGAATGGGACGAGCAGTAGCTGCCCTGTGAATGCAGAGCTTAAAAGCCAAGTCAATTTTCAGATGATCCTGACCTGCCAGTGTATTTATAAATCATAGGCCTAAGAGACATACATATCAACATGGCCACCAAACTACCCCGTGAGGGCAAAATGTAGGTGTAGACTTCACAGAAAAGCTTTATTTGTACTCATTTCCAGTAAAGCGGTGTCCAAACATGAATTCAGAGCCCTTTTGAACTCAGATTCCCACAGAGGCCTCAGCAGCACAGCCCCTACCAGTTCCACAGAAGGGAACGGCAAAAGCCGTAGGAGGATGGAGTTAAGGGATTGTAACGCTTCCCCCACAGAGCACCGACCCGGCGATGCACAACCGCTTCTCTCAGCGCTCACCGCAACCAGCGCTGCTCCCGACAGCGCTCCGAAACACACCCAAGTTACCTGCGGCTTCCGAGAGACACGGCAGGTTGCCTGGGATGGCTTGTGTGTGGGAGCTGTGGCTTGAGTCCCTGCAGAGGCAGCTCGAGAGAAGGGAATAAAAGCACGGTTTTCCTACTGCTCATCGCAAAATACTGAACAGGCACCATTGTAGTTGAAGTTAATTGCGGGAACTGCAGGTGCTTTCTACCTCTGAAACCAGAATGGTAGCCTGCTTTCAGATTTTTTTAAAGATACATACACACATAAAATGTCAAGTGAAACTCCAAAAATAATTTTTATTCTGCTACACTGTTTCACTAGCTCATTTGCAGCAGATCTTACACAACCCTGCTAGTTGCTTAGGATAAGACTATAAAAGGTTTGGAAATTAATTAATCTTGTAACTTTGGATTGATTTCCCCTCTTCCTAGGGCCCATTTTGTTTTACTAAGCAATAGCAGTTGCACTAGAGCATGCAACATGCTAAGAACATATCATTTCATCATCCTTTTTAAAAAACTCAGATTCCAAATGCCTAACTTCCCAGTCCTTACTCTCAATTTTAATTAATGTAGCGTTCGTGAGAAGTGACAATTTTCTTGACAGTGATGAACAGCAAGCGTGTATTTATCCACCCGAGATATGCACTGCCGACAAAAGAGCCAAGCACTTTTCTCATCAGTGCACCTCAGTCTTGATCTCGGGGGGCTGAGTTCATTACGGAGTGCACTCTGGCCCTGGCCTTTCTCTTCCAGTTGCTGAAAGGAGTATCAATTTTCATTTGCATACTTTGCCTGCTGAACTCTAGACTGCCAATTTAGTTTACACAGATCTCCCAAAAAGCTGTTAGATGGCAATATTTCACACCACTGGCTGAGCTCTTTGTCAGCCATCTACACATTTTAAATCCACGTTTTTACTGATTCTTTGACTATCTGGGACTGCGACAAACCTTTCGTTGGTACTGACAGAGTCATATAAGTCACCATTCATTCACCAAAATAACGACCAATAAAACCAAAAGACTTCCAGAAGTGCTGGGCAATGACCATGTTCTCTTAAATACTATCTTGGAGTTGCTTTCGGCCTTTTTCAGTTTCTACGTCCCTCCTTGTTTTTCAGGAAACAGCTCTAGAGCAGATGTAAACTCATGACAGTAGTGCTGCCTTTCCTGGGTATGTTTACCCCGAACGGTCTCTCCAGCTCCTACAAACAGTCCAGGATCCCCAGCAGTTCATGACTGAAAACTGGCACCTTCAAAACCAAACACCAGAAAAAAACATAAAATAACCTTAAAGGAAGTGAGAAAAGGTTGGTAATTACTACAAAATACCTTGCAAAGAGCAAACGCTGATGAAGATAAAAGCTTGCCTGCTCCAGGCATTTAGTATTCATTTAAAAAATAAAAAGCACACAAGGCCTGTCCGGCCCACCTCGCTGCCAGGGCACTGCCCCAGCCCGGGGGTTCAGCAGGCAGGTCTATCGGCAGGTGCCAGCAGGCTGCAGAGCGGCACAGACCACCCCTTTAGCCTCTCCTGTGCTTTTAAAAATTCTTTTGAAAGTACCCAGCAAACTCCAGACAACACCAGGGACACCCACAGGTACCAACACCCCGAGGTACGATGTTGGGCCAAACTTACAGCTTCGGTATTTGGAAGAGGAGGGAGGGTTCACCTCTCTCCTCCCGGGACGTGCCCTCACTCGGCCCGGCCTAGCCTGCCCACCGCTCACGGCGTCCCCCGCCCGCCGCTCGGTTCAAGGCGCCGGGGCGCTTCCTGCTGCGGGTGATTAGCCTCCCCGCAGTACCAACGTCGGAGAGCGACCCCAGCTCCCCTCTGCCGCCGCAGCCGGGAGGGCCGCCTACCGCCTCCCCCCGCCGGCCCCACACCGCCCGAGGGCCAAAACCAAGGCGGAGCCCCTCATGGCCGACATCTTAAATAAGGGCAGCTGGGCGCCGGCCCGCCAGGTGCTGGTGGCGGGCGCGGCCATCTTTACTCAGGGCACGAGCCCGCCGATCCGCCCGCCTGGGCTGTACGAGCGCCATCTTGAGTAGGGGCACGCTCTGCCCTCAGCGCTGACCGTTAGCCGCCTCAGGAGCCATGTTTGCTGAGGTCAACCCCCCCAAACCAGAAATCCCAAACCAGCCCCCTCAGCAGCCCACGAACAACTCGCAGGGCCCCCACCCTGCCCCTCCCCGCAGGCAGGGCGGCCTCTCCCCGCGGCGGGGGCCGCTCCTCCCCGCGGCGCCGCCGGGGCCGGCGAGTCAGCTGACGGCAGCGGCGGTTTCCAGCATGGCCGCCCGGCCGGGGCGGCTGCCGGCAGGGCTGGGGCGGCGGAGAGGCGCGGCGGAGGCCTGGATCCTGCTTCTCCTCTGGTTCGCGGGTGCAGCCGTGGAAGGAGCGGCGGGCACGGAGCCGCCGCTCAAGTGCGACGAGCTGAGGCTGGGGCAATATCCTGAGCGCGGCCGGGGCCGGGGCCGGGGCCGGGGCGGGCGGCGGGGGCTCGGTTGCTATGGCGATGGGGCCCGGGAGGGCGGAGGGGCCGGCGGCGCCTGGCCCCGGGCCCGGTTTGCCTGAGCGGGGGCCGGTTGCCCAGCCGCCTCGGGCGGAGGGGAAGGGGGAGGTGGAGGGTGCGAGGGGCCTGACAGGGAGGGGGCTGCCCGGCCGCCTCGGGTGTCAGAGCAAGCCTCGGGTCAGGAGCCCCGAGGGGGCCTCAGCTGGAGGGAGCAGGAGAGGGTACGTCTGCAGCGGCGCAGGTTTATTTTGGGGGTGGTACAGTCTGTGCCCGTGTGCAGGTTTGGGGTGTCTCCGATTTTCAAAGAGAAGATCCCACGGGATGAGAGACCCTGCTCCCGCACCCTCCACCTTCTTATTTTTTGCAGGACACAGGAGTGAGACACGGTGGCTTTGCAAAATGTTCAGTCTTCCTCCACAGTCCGAAGGAGGGGGGCGCAGGTGTTATAAACTCTAGCTGCGAGGCTCCTGACTCTCCAAAGGCTCGTCAGGCCTTCCCCAGAAAATGTTTGTTGATGGTAGCTGACAGTTATTGATGTAGCTGCAGATCAAAAGTGTCAGGAGAGCAAATCTTGGAAAAGTTAACTTCATCTCCTGCTTTACTTGGCCATGGGAGTTCAGACCTCTGGAAATAAGTTCCTGCTCAGGTTTTTTCTAGTCCAAATTCCTGGCGTTTCAGATGTTCATTTTTAGGTGTTCTTTTAATTTTGTATGTTACTGTAGGTTTAATCTTCTCAGCCAAATGCCTCAATTTAAAGGTACTCATATTGAAATAAGGGAAAAAGACTAGATTAGGCGTGCTACCTTGTTGCCTTCAAAGACAGAGGCCGTGACTGATAAATATTGTAGTTCCTTTAGGTAGTGCTGACTGCAGCACTAATTAAACGTGGAGCTTATGCAATATATTGGTGTATTAAATTGGATTAGCAGATTTGCTGTATGGTAATGTGCTGTTCCTATTTTGGGGGATGGGTAGGAAGGGAAACTAACATCAAGGTGCATCTTAAATCCTCAGGGTTTAAAGAGGGTGGAATAAATTACTGTTAAGCCTGTTGTAGTGTTTCATATGAAAAATGTTTTCCTCAATTACCTGAACATATATGTGCGATGAGCCTAAAATAGATAATAGTACACAAGAACCAATGAATTGTACAAATCACACAGCATATGGTAAGGATTTCTAACCTATATTGACAGTAGCTACATTTTCCAAGGAAGTGTTCAATTTATGCATTTGTGTATCTGCTAGATGAGCTTTATAAAACATGGGATTAGTGATATCATTAGTATGAAAGCCTAAAACACTTGTGTGGATTGGATGCTTTACTAAAAATGAATAAATAGATTGTCTCTGGTTGGTACATTTGTAAGTGAGGTTTCTGGTAAATCTCTTCAATATATGTTATATCCTCTAGGCTCTGTCCTGCACTACTGTGATTAAAACAAACCATTCCTGTCATACTGATTTTGCCTATACTTATTAGAAGAATTGACATGTGACAGAACAGCCTTCCAAATCTTCTATTTTTTTGATTTTTTTTTAAGGAAACATGGTGCCTTCCATCATCAGGAGGTTTTGGTGCCATGAGGCTCTGTTTTGAAAGCACTTACATTTATTTTGATGTTAAGTTCTGATGTACTTTGGAGTGCAACAGAAAAATGCTTAAATTGATCACTTGATTTACTACATATGTTTAGCTTTTCTGATGTTCTCAGGCATTGAAATAAATAGTCTCTATGTTAGCTAATAGCGCAGCCGTTTTATTTATGTGCACTCATGTTTAAAATACATGTGTATGCTTGTTGTCTTTCATATTTTGTTTTCCATAAATGCTGAATAATTTTCTTCACTGGGATGCTCAGGGATAGTGAAGGTTTTCCAAATACTTCGGAGACTGCATGAAAGTACTGTCCAAAATGGATCCTTTTTTAAGTTATTCAGTCCTTTACACCATCTTTGACATCATGTCCCTGATTATAAACGTCCAGTCAGTGAACAGAAAGAATATTCTGTAGTTTGAGATTGATCACGACTCAAATTTTTAGTTGTCTAACCAGTTACCATGTGATTGTATTTAATATACTATACATTTGAACAGGAGATAAGCTTCAAAGTGGGGAAAGTTGCTAAATTAATTAATGTTGTTTTCTGTGTCTGTATAGAGTGTTTTACACACATAGCAGTTTTTAGGTTGTCCCCACAGTATTTGAGTCGCTTCCTGTTTCAGTATTATCTAAGCAATAGAAAGTTAATCTTCTGGATCATGCTTGAAGCACTAGCGTTTCTGAACACCTTTCTGGAATCCGTCACCCAAACAAATGGGTTTAATTCAAAGCATCCAAGTAGTCTCATTGAGTAGCAGATTTCAAGTCTTACTGGCATGACATCGACAGGAAAACTGTGGCCTTTCCTATATCAATATATTTAAACTGCTGTGGGTTTCTTCTAAATAAAAGAAAGCACTGCATTCTTTGCTTAATTTTTTTTACAAGAAAGAATGTAGTTTTTTGTAATTGTCTTAGACTAGGCACATTGATGAGTAACATTCATGTAGGACTTCACAGCAGTTAAGTCCAGACATAGCTCATATTTTTTGGCTGTTACTGATACTGATGGCCTGAAATTTTTTTTTCTTTTTTTTTTGGTCCCTATGCAATATGGATAGATATTTAAAAAAAAAAAGTCCAAATCCTAGTCTTCTTGCCTGTAGGTATTATTGGAAAATCTGGAAAGAAATGTTGAACCTGGCTTGCTATTTTGTTGGAACCAACCAAGAGAACTCACAAATACTGAAAACTGATAGAAAATGGGAAAAGGACTGGGATTTTTCCCTTTAAAACAACAGACTTCAACAGTGGAGAGTGACTAATATTCTGGTAACACATTGCAAACTTTTAGCAGATGTCACTTTCTGCTGTGGTTTCCACTTTGGTTCTCTTAAGAGTCAAGCTTTAGCTTAGAGTAACAGAACAATTTGGGTTGAAAGAGACCTTAGGAAGTCATATAGTCCAACCTCCTGCTCAAAGCAGCATTGGCACTGAATTCAGACCAGGTTGCTCAGGGCTTTGTGCATCTTGAAAACCTCCAAGGATGGTGATGGCACCACCTCTCTGGGCAACATGTTCCAATGTTTCACTGTTCTCATGATGAAAATGTTTTCTGTATGTCAGGTTCAGATTTCCCATTGACTCATAATGGAGCCAAAATGGAAATTAGAACAGAATTAGGGCAGCGATTAGGTTTGTATATTTTGCTTACTGTGTATCATGCACTGGCTTAAACAAATATTTTTTTTAAAAAAGTAGTATGTCTGTGTGTACTGTGCTGTGTATCAAGAGTTTTGCACAGTATAACTTCGTTTGTCTATTTCACTTGTGTCTTCTCAGAAAAACGCTACAGTACCCAATCAGTTACTGCTTAATTTCAAATAATTTTTTTTGTCCTCAGTTCAATGTCTGCCAGCACCAAATATTACTTGCAAAGATCACCTTGGCATAGAAAAAGTCTTTACGGGACATGAAGTTGGATTTTACAAGCCTATTGCATGTCGCAATGTGTAAGTACACTATTGTTTTTTGTAATAATTTGTTTTCATATTGAAGTTTTTCTAAAATAGTATGATGTGTTGACAGAAGGAAAAAGAGAAGTAAGGTAGAATTGTAGACATGTTGCCCAGTACTTAATCCTCTAATAAACACTATAAGTAGTATAAGGATACAACATGCATCTTTATAAGTAAATCTGTCTCAGCCATGGACACATTTTTCTTTGTTTAGTTACGTTTGTGTCTTTGCTTTATGATAGTATTTTACCTTTGCTTTACTTAGTACTTTACCCTGGCAAAAATTTGCCCCATATGCTAAGGCTACATTTCACATATGCTTAAAATCTGCACAGCTGCTGAAAGGAGCTATCTGGGGACACCTCTCCATCCCTTCCCCTGACATACCTCACTATATACTGAATCAGGGAACTGCTCTGGATTTGAACTAACTTGGATCAGTTCCCCAATTTGAGTCACAGTACAGTCGCTTCAAGTGCTTGTGCCAGCACAAGGATGAGGGCAACTCAAGGATAAGAGAGAGTGGAGAAAGGAGGGCTGGACTAGGCTGCTCTGTTCAGTGGCAGTACTGGTTCATGCCAGTTTAAAGTGTGCCTGTAGCTGCAGCTGAAGTTGTAGTATGCATGAATATTGGGGGAGCTTTAGACTCTTTCCAGTTTCTCAAAAAATCTCTTTAAGAGGAACTGTTCTCTATTTTTAAACAACCTTTGTATTAATCAAGTCCTCTGTGTCTTTTAAGAACCTGTTTCTGAAACATGGAAATGATGGACCTAGTTTCTAAAGCACATTGTGTGCAATGGAGAGCTCCAGATACCAATAAATGTTCCAACTGGCCAATGCTAATGATCAGCGAACACCTGTCAGTACCATTTGTTTCTCCTTTTTGTGGGATTCACGCAGGAGCTTTTTTCTTTTGTCCTACTGGAATCTTTGGAAATTAAAACGCCGCTAATATTCGCTGGGTGTTCTTTATCACACTAGTGGGCAAATAACTCTGATGTGATACTTACTGCTCAATAATTTGCCTAACTCAGAAGTACAGCTCTGCCTCTTAGTTTCATAAATATTTTCTCTGTATTTAGTCTTCTCAACAGTCAAAGCTCAGCAAATTGAAGAAAACATATTATTACGTCTAATCAAATTTAAATGCTACCAAACTAGACTTCAGTCACATTTTTGTCCAGAAACAATTGCGTTTCAGCCCCATCTGTGATAGGGACTGAGAATAAGATGAGCTATACTAGTTTGATAAAATTGCTTCCTCTTTGGAGTAGACAGTAATTCTTATGTTTTGAGTTTTTTGTATGTGTATATTTTTGGTTTAATATATTTTCTAGAAACATTTTTAAGATGTAGTTTTTCTTTACATTTATTAATTAAAAAAAAATCTATGTAGGCAGAAAAATGTCATCCTTCTTATGATGTCTATTACTTGATTGTGACTATTATTTATGATGAAATAATCAACAGTTACTCTACCAAAAGAACTTGCTGCGGCTTTTCCAGTCCCATGACTACTAGTGTGGCACAAGGGGAAGACAACCCTTTGTGGGCTGGCTGAAAACTCCAGTAAAATACAACTGTAAATGTAGAAAGAGTTATGCAAGCATGCCCTTGATAAAGCCCCAAAGCAAGTTAAAAAGGGCAGCAAGATTAATATTACCATCCTTCATATGCACACTTGTTTAAAAAGCGGCCTAATCACTGATCGTTATATGAGCCTTTTATAAGGCATTTTGAACATTACCCAACTGTTAGAAACATTATTTTAAGCAGGAATCTCCAGCTTGATACTACAACAATAGACCTGCTCTTTCTACTGCTTTTTGGAGATTTTCCAGCATCTTATCTGAGTTTTGATGGAAACTGTAACTGTCTTCTGGCAGAAATAACTGCCCATCATTTAACCAGAAAATTGGTTTGAGAGGGCATCTTCCCATAGCAGGATTGTCCTAGCATGGGGACAGCAGGTTAATCTCTATCCCTAGCTTTTGGAAGGAGGAAATCAGCAAGTTGTCCTTAGCCGAAACTGTAATGTAACAACAGTCCAGATAACAGTTCTGGGATCCAGTTATTTTAGAGCAAGACGAGGAGGTGTTGTATGTTTGTCTAAGTGGATGTGTTCAAGTCGCTCCTAGTATTAGTTCAAGGAAAAGCTTGTAAATGCTAATAAGGTTGCTCCAGCAAAGAAGTATTGGGAGTCAGGATTGCTTTGGTTGGGTTTTAATTTGATGTTTTGGAGGTAGATTTTTTGCCAAATTCTAGAATTCCCCAAATTGGCACTCTGTCATGTCTTTTGCTTAATATGTGCAGGCCCTGATTCGGCAGACTTGAAATGTCTATTGGTCAAGTATTGCCATTCCAAGGCAAGGAGTCCATCAAATGGTAGACTGTGAAATTCATGAAGTTCAGCATGGACAGGTCTTTGAGCAGTGCTAAGAGACCCTGAAAGAGCACAGAAACCACTGTGACCTACAGCAGTACCTGCATATTATCAACTGGTGTGGGAGGGCTGGAAGAAAAAGTTTTTAACATGGCAGCTGGAAGAAATGTATGCAGAAAAAAATAAAGATTGGATGAGGTGGAGAAGCAAGAAAAATTCAGACGAGCAACTGAAAAGAAATCGCATCTTTTACCCAATTGCAGAAATTCCTTTAGGTGCCTGGGATGTGTTATTTTCCTACTTGTCAGTTTAGTCTTCAGTGCATATATTTATCTGTAAGAGTGAATAAGGCAAAGGAAACACAAGAGTGGATGCAGCCTTGTTACAGTATTAACATGCTTCCACTTCATACCAGATTTCTTCTGCCCATCAGTTTGATGTTGACTAGGTTGCAGACTGTTCTGCTTTTAAAAGCATCTCAGTGCATAGGCAAGTGCTCAGTTTATTACTGGTTTTGATCAGGAGCATCTCAAATTAACTGTGTTCCCACCTTTTATGTAAGAGCTCTTTTTATGCTTTAGTGTCCTTGGAGGGTTGTTGACACTTCGTAGTTGATAAACAATTTCCAACAGTTTACCTCAACTTTTAAATAAAACTATTAGTGTTCTTTACAGTGGAAACAAGACAGTTCTAAAGATGATAATTTATGTTACATTAGGTTCCAGGAACGCCCAGTATGTTCTGTGTTGCTAATAACAAATATTGAGGTAAGAGTCATGATTTAATCACTTAATGTTGCCATTAAGTTTTAAAGTCAGTAAATCTAGATAATAAGCAAAAAGGTAGATCTTTAGTTGGCATTGAAAGTGCTTAATAAAGGTGCTTGGACCTTTCTTAGCTACTGTCTTTGCAAAACTGTGTTTTATTCAACTGTCAACCAAGAGTTTAATTTGGGCTTATTAAGTAATTGCTGGCACATAGTAGCGCACGTATCAAAACAGTGAATTATTGAATATATTTTAAGTTCTAATTACATTTGGGTTTGCTTTTCCTTTCAGAAGCTTGCTGTTCGCCAATGCAGCAAAGGATGCAGCAAGTTCTAGTATGGATAGCTATATGTTTCTAGCTCGCTTATTAGTGTAAAGTTCACATGAGCAATGACTGAAGGTTACGGGTGGTTAGGTGGCCACATCACTCCAGCTGTTGGCAAGAATGGTGCCAATTAGTATAAAACTCAAAAAGTCTGTTGTATCTGTGTATTTTGTATGACTAACCACGGGATGCTTAACTTCAGGGTACCTTTCTACCACTGTACATCTTTGTACCGTCAACGGTTCTTTTCATTTGTGAGTTTGTGCCTTTAGAGTGTGGTAAATGGATACATGACTTACCCTTTTTGTTGAATCCTTCCTGCAGCTTCTTCAGCCAGTGGCCATGGTTCATTTCTCCTTCAGATCTCATTGCAATTACTGTCTCTGCTGACATCTCACCTGTCTATCTTGTTCCTCTCGATTTGGCTGCGTGTGAGACTAATGCCTACAGACAGTATGCATACACCTCTTAGCTTTCTAGGGTTGTCTCAGTAGGGCTGAACTGTTAGGAAGTGCTCTGTAAAACTGGGAATGTATTAGCAACTGAATTATGTGTCTCTTGACAAGAAATCATGATTTCGTTTCAGAATAATCTGTATTCTGCAAGAGTATACTTGAGTTGCAACAGCTGAGGTTGCTTTATGGAGTATGCCTACCCAGTCTGAAAGCTTAACATTGTCAATTCTGTGTCCGTTAATTGAAGATAAATAACAAGTCTGGTGGTTTTTTTTAAACTGAAGCAGCAGGCAAATGCATCACTACTTTAATTCTCAAAAGTATGAGTGAATATATTTTGCAGTCATTGTTTACATTACTTGTTTCTTTTGGCAGAAATGGATACTCCTACAAAGTGGCAGTGGCTCTGTCCTTATTTCTTGGATGGTTGGGAGCAGATAGATTTTATCTAGGCTATCCTGCATTAGGTAAGTTTATTTCTTATTTTTTCTTTGAGGTAAAGCTTATTGTTATGACTGAGTTGTATGTGTATACTTATATTTTGAGTAATGAAGGCTGACAGTCATAGTTTTAATGTTTACAACTAGAATCCTTACTTTATTGTCAAGTAAGATAAAATCCTGCATTATCCTCAGCCTGCTATTCTGTTGGAGTGAGTGGTGACAAATGGATATATAATTGTCCAACAGATAAAATCCTAATAAGCAAACATGATTATTGCTATTCATAGTTTTGCTTTGCGTTTGCTTTGCATAGATGTTTACCACAGCATTCTTTGTGAGGCACTGAAACAGAAGTGGTTTTGACTCATGTGCCAGCTACTTAAATGATGCTTGATTTTACCAGGAAAATAGTGGACAAACTTTATAGTAACCCTAGTGTTTTGGGATATGGAATTTATTCTGGCAAATGCATACTTTCAAGATAGCTCATAGTATTAATAACAGTTCTGCAGAAGCCAGGACCTTTAATAAGACTTACCTCTGGTCAGTGTTTTTAGGACCTGATTCCCAGGGTGATGGTGCCACTGGCTTTTAAATAATGGAAATACCTTAGTATGTTAGAACTCCTTTCACTGGCTTTGTCTCTGAGCTGGACAAATGGAGTAAATTTAAGTCTAGATAGCATGGAGCAATGAATTGGAAAAAGCTATACATGTTACTGTCACTTCAGCCAGGAGTTTTGAGTTTCTGCCCATTAAATGCAAACCCTTGTTTTTTAATAACATAATCTGTTCTTCTCAATAATCTTGTGTTAACATTTGTGTCTTTTTTTCCTTGAGATTCTATAATTAGCACTTACTTTGTCCCTCTGTTTCACAAAAAGATACATTTTTGGAAGCGGTCAATAAGGTGCACCTTTTTGTTATAGCATTGGATTTGGAATAATAATTTGCAGTAATTATTTTGTAATATATTGTAGTAACACACATTTATAAATCCTCCATTCTTATATAGAAGGTCTTTATGGCTCATGCTTGTTAACCCTACTGGAATATACTGTAGCCAGTAACCAAAGTTAAAAGACTTAAAATTAAACTCTTCCAAAGTCGAGTTTTCAAGCTTTTGAAAGGTAAAGAAGAGAAAAGCAAATAGGTGAGAGTAGAAAAGAAAAAAAGAATAAAAATCAATAAATTGGATTCCTTGAGAGTGGCTGATTGGGGATTTTTTAAGTCATCCATGCCTTGGCAAAAAATGGTAAAGAAAGGTAATAGCATTGAAATATTTTGTGCAAGTGTAATGAAGGCTGTAAATGCTCTTTGGTTTATTTTTTTCCTTCTCTTTTGCTTAAAGAGAGCACAAATACAAACAAGCTATTGAATATGAAGAAATCGGGAACGCAACCTCTTTCTCTCCCACACACTGTGAACTAAACCATAAGTTATTACTGCGTAAGAGCACTATTTTTTCCCTCCATGCTTTAGAGGAGTTTATTTTCTCAGTGTGATCTGCTTGTGGGGAGGGAAGTGAGGAGGAAGAAAAAAATTCACTTTACCCTGCACTCCAGAAACATATGCCAGGTTCAGAAACAGTTCTTCTACATCCAGTAACATAATGGAGCAGCCAGTTCCTCAAGTGAACTGGAGCTGCTGCTGGAACCAGCAACAGTAAGAGAACTGCTGGGTTCCTAAAATGCCAACTGGCAGTGAGGTTCAGGACCAGAGCTTGAGAGGAGATGGTATGAGGAGCGTCATAAATAAGTATCTTAAATGGTGACTGCACTTGGTGCAGGTAATAACAAGGTAAACCGTTCACCAGAGTTTGACATTATTTAATTGTCTTAACTGTTGTTTCCTAAGGCTAGCATTTATTTAGCAGGCTGTTTCCCTTATGTTTTGTTACGCTACTGCCAGTGCTGATACCCAGGCTAACTATGTGTGGCTGCTGCAAGTCTCACACATCAGCCACTGGGAACAAGTTGTTTTAAACAATGACATACTTAGTTTTTTGCATGTTTAAGTGTCACCACTTTAGTTGTGATATCCACATAGGCTTTTCTTCTAATCAGCTGAAAGTCCGTCCTGCTACTACTCTTTCATCTTTGTGGTCATTAGGTGTATTTACCCTGTTCTCGCTGACTACTGTGTTGTTCCATGGAGCGATTATAAACCGTCTCCCTGGAGTTTATAGATCAGGCGAGTTTCATCTTGTCAACTATGGGAGCTATATCCAGACAGTGGGACGCTCTTCCTGCAGTGTGCATGCCGTTACTCCCCCACTCTCCTCCATATGCAGCCTCATAAACAGGGCATGCGGGAGAGGAGGTGGTATGCAGGACAGATCCCTGCTTCTGAGAGAGGGGGAGCGCAAAGGAGGAGGCAGAGGTCAGGAGACCTTCAGGTGTTTGACTGAGAGCAGGCTCGTTCTTTGGAAAACCGCTGTGTGGTTTCGCTAGCAGGTATTGTGCAGCACAGCACAACTTGTGGCTGCGGGGAAGAGGTGTTCTGGGATGCCACACTGGCTGATGTTATCTACGTGCTTTCTCTCTTGCCTCAGAGTGTGCTGGCCCCTGTAAGCACAGTAAGGATATGCTTTTTAGCAGGGAACTGTGTTTTCCCTGTACAGCATAGCCTACAACTGCCTTAAATGCAACAGATATGCATTCCTCTTCATACTGTCTATGCTTGGGTAAAGAGACAAATGTCTTCACAATGAGTATCTCCTTCTCAAAATAACCTAGATGTTTGCCTAGCTCAGCTGAAGTATTACTTAGAATATATATAGTACTCATTGTATTATATTCATGGTACAAGAAACTACTGATATTAAAAAAAAAAATTAAGACAACCTCCTTCTTCAGAAGGCATTTTCCAAATGAAGTCTGCCTTGCATGGCAACTTCCAATGAAACATTTATCTGTTAGTTGCTATTCCCATATATTTTCTATTAATCTTTCATTTATTCATACAAAAAATAACATCTTTGAATACTGGTTAAAAGGAAGTGTTTATATATATTCAAAATAAATTCCTATTTCAGCAAAAATATAAAAATGATACAAAGGATTGTTCTGCAAAGTAGCGTGTTCTGAAAATCAAATCAGTATGTACTGCAACTCATGAGATGGTAGAAAGTCGCTTTCTATTCATAAGTAAGTTTTGCAGCTCAAGTTGGGATTTTTTTCTGTCTGTGCCTCAGTCAAAGAAATAAAAATTTCCAGTAACTTGGTTATCAACTTTTGCCTTTCCTTGTTTAAGAATATTTATCTGTTAAAAAATAAATTGTTAATGTTTAAAATCTTTAAAGTGTACTCCGGATGTAGGAATATGAATATGCGGTTTGGTTTTTTTCCCTGATAATTAAAGATCTTTAACTTTAGGTCTGTTTCTAGGTGTGAGGGTGTGTGTATGGTTTTGTTTGTTTGTTTGTTTTGGGGTTTTTTTGTGGATAGGGAAAGAGTTGGGATGTGATTGCCACCAGAAACCTATGAACTTCATAATGACTGGCTTAAAGCTACAGTTAAATTTTATTTTCCTTTTTTAGGTTTGTTAAAGTTCTGCACTGTAGGATTTTGTGGAATTGGTAGCCTAATTGATTTCATACTTATTTCAATGCAGGTAAGTCAGGGCTTTTGAAACAAGATACAAATCTGTGTTTGTTAAAGCTTTGATTTGATTGCTAATTATTTGTTAGCATTTTAGCCTTAAGAACCTTTGTGTATTGAAAAATAAAGGCATTTATTTTAGCTCTGTTTGTAGATTGATGTTGTGGATATGAGAATATGGATACAAAATATCTATATATTTGTTGTTTGAATTAAAAATCAGATTAGCTATCTATAAATACTCATAATAAATAGCTTAGAAGCTATAACACCATAAATTCACTTTGTCAGAACCTATGAGCTCTTTATGTGACACAGAGTGTTGGACTTTGCATGAGATACCCTGCTGTTCCCAGAATCCTGAAGTTCAGCGTTTGCACGTACTTTATACTGGTGGGCCCATCATCTGGGGTGTCCATGCAGTGTGTAGGAGAGAAGGCATTGCCACTTCTTTTTTCTGCCTCTCCTCCAAATACAAGTCCCATATCACCTGAGAGCTGTGACTGTAGGATTCATGATGGTTAAATCCCCAGCTGGGCTGACATCTTGTGCCATCATGAAATTGCCAAACTGTCTTATTCTACAGTGCATCCATTTAGCATGAATTACAAATTGCCTGCGATGAGCTTAAAATGTATTGCAGGTACAGAAATAGTTTATATGGGTTTATAGAAAAATATTTTAAAAGTATACATCTTGTATATATGTCTTTTAAATTATATACATTCTCAAATTCCTTTCTATGCTATCGGAGTGATCTTGCCTCAGATCACTTACAGATACAGTTGAGAGTATCTTTCATCTCTCCTTATTCATCTCCCTGGTGACCCCACATCAATTTAGCATTTCCAGAACAAAAAAGCCGTGATCTTCTCTCCTTCTCTCCATTCCTTACCTGTGCAGTATTTCAAAGATACTTGTCATCAACCTAATTCTCTCCTGCCTACCCTCCTTTGTTCAAGAAAAGTGGTTTGGATCCCACTCATTTGTTAGCCTGATTTCGTGACTCAAATCCTCATCGGCTTAACCTAGTACCAGCGCCTGGCTGTGTAATTTGGTTGATTAGAAGCCCCAGGGAAATGTTCCTTCTGAGACAGTGCTTGCTAAAATAGTTAAACTACAGCATAACTTCAAAATAAATCTAGTTTCTGTTTGACTAATTAAGCATGACTAATTTTATGATGGGAAAATTAGCAGTAATTGAGACATTAGCACAAAGTGTATATTTCACTTCATATTGAAAAGTCTTGGTTCTTTTTCTCTTGTAGATCGTTGGACCTTCCGATGGCTCTAGCTACATTATAGATTACTATGGAGCAAGGCTTACGCGGCTCACTATTACCAATGCAACATTCAGGAAAATGCAGACCTATCCTTAACCCTGGCAGTAAGTGTCACAAATGCATAGATGCATTTTATTTTTACAGATGGATCCAGTCGTCCACTGAAAATGCTGATGACTTATTAATTACACTTCATCAGAACTGAATATTAAATGTCCATTGAGCAAAGGTGATACAATATGAAAATTCCTCAAGTGAATGAGTTTACCCCAAAGGCGCCAAGTTTCTTTGCGGCTGCTCTATTTCTATGAGCACATAGTTTGTTGCTAAGTTGTACCATTTGTGAAAGGTGCAGACTCAGACTTTTGCAATTTGCACTGATGCTGTTCTGTGTCTGTAAGTATAATTTAGAGTGTTGTAGAGAGGTGGAGAAAGAGTTGTTCAGAACAACTATGCTGATCTTTAGTCCATTGAAATTGATGAGAGTTTTAGCATGGATGGGCCAGGATTACACTTGGGGTCTGTCTTCATAACTATGTGTGGCAGTTTGTAAGGGAACTTAAATATCCCAAACCACAGAAACTGCCTTTCTTTCTACCCTCTTAGTTAAAATCCAGATGGCCCTAAATCTTGTGCTGGTGTATCCTGTGAAATTCTATTAATTGAAATAATGATTTCTGTAAAGCTTAAAGACAAATTTTGGTCAAGTTGCAAAATTTGGTCTGTGCTGATCAACAGTAGAAATATGGATGCATAAAAAATAGAACCGTAGATGACACATCACAAAAAAGGAGGGTGGATGTTGGGGTGCCCTGAGGCTAGAATAGGAAATAATCATCCTGCTTATTTTGATTTGGTTTTTTCCCCTCCCTTGCAACCATCCATAGTGAAATTCATACCTTCTTTTTCTGAAAAGAAATGGGTGCATGTGTTTTACAGCTACAGAATGTCAAAAAAGTGAATTCTTTGTATTAATAAAGCCCTTAAAAGGTTCTTATTCTAGATCAGTTGTGTTTCAGTGAAATAAATTCTGTGTCCTTCAAAACTGTTTGACCAAAGTCTTCAGGACAACCAAGATTTACCTAGATGTTCCTTTAAAGAAAACTATATACACACAGGGACAGAAAACATGTCAACAGAATCTCCATGGTTTTTGACCAATTTTAAACATTCCCTTCACATTCTAGTGAAAACTGGCAGTAACTGAGTGAGAAATCCACGTGATATAAACTTTAGCGTAGATTTTTTAAAAAAAATTTGGGGTCTTCTTTTGTTTTTCAGATGAAACTTTCAAAATGTTATTAATGTGTCCATGAACGGTATTTTTAAGGGAATTACAAAAAATGAGATTCCTAAGTTGACTTTTAAAAGTGCAATTTGTGGTTTTTTAGTCTCTTTTAAACCTACATTAAGACTGGTGGTGCACAGAAAGCTTTGTAAAGAAAACCTCTTTTTTTCCAAATCGGTGTAACCTGCCATATCACGTAATGAGAATAAACCACAAGGAATACTTTGTGCTTAACATTAATTCTTTCCTTCATGCAAGAAAGACATAGTTTTGGAATACTTGCTAACGAGAGTTTTGCTTGTGGGTTCAAAGAGACAAGAACACTCTGTTAGCTTAATTCACTTGCCTGATATTGTTGCATCTCCGTTTTGTCTCTCTTTCACCGAATGCTCTTCGTGCATGTCAGTTTTGTTTCCAGAAATACTTTCAAAAACAGACAGGAAGTGGATGGAAAATAAACGTTTGAATCAAATAAAATCTCATGGCTAAGATCATCATGTGACATGTCTGCTTTTTGTTTTTTAAGCCTGAAGCTGATAATATAGCCGTGAAAATAGGAAGATACCATGGACATTATAGTAAAAAAATAGCCTTGGGCAACTCCTCACACAAGATTTCATTCTAAAATGTATCTCCATGTGTACAAGCAGCAGAGGGCTTGACTTAATGATTTCAGCAGTCCATCTTGTGCTTCATTATCCGTAAAAGAATACAGGAGCTATTTTGTGTGAATCAGATGAAAATATGATTAGTTATGAGGTCCATCAGATAGTTTGTTAATCCCAGAAACCAAGTAGCCAGCAGAGAGAAAGATTTGTTATTCCAAGTTACGTAGAAACAGAAGACGTGTGTCAACCGATCTAGGAAATAAAAACTGCTGTGGGATTCTTTCATCCTCTGGTTTATGATACCAGTGCATGCTCTTGTCAGGACTGCACTCCTTTGTCATAGCAGTCAGAACGAAGCCTCAGGTGACCAGACAGCAATATTTTGCGCCTTAGCAAAATTTTATTTCTTTTCCCTTTAGATGGTATTCCACTTGATCCTCTATCTTGTACTAACAACTTTCCACTTCTTTCACAACCCTGTCCTTTGTCTGTAAAGCCTTTTAGAAATTAGTGCCACGGATGGCATAACCTTTGGAACTTGTATTGGATACTGTTGGAATTATGTTCTATATCTGAACACACATATCTGCGTTTCTATATGCTTGTTTAGTTGCCTAGCTGAAGTTTAGAGAGGGTTAACAGAGTAAGCAGATAGTACTGCAGGGCCAGTAGAGAGTTAGTGAGGTCTTTGTTTTCATCTTGTAATTGTCAGATATGGCATGTTTACCATAAGGGCTGTGAAAAGTGTGATGCAAGATGTAAAGCTGTCCCACTGTGTTAATAATAAATTGGCTACAGTAATATTTATCAAAATGTCTGTCCTATGATGATTTTCTGTGTTGTTGCCTGCTTTAGCTTTCTCCTGTCAATCAATTTGTCCATCCTAGTGTCTCTGTAGTTCTGATTGCTCTGACTGCTCTGACTGGAATAATCTTCTCTCTGGATTGTTTTCCCAAAAACAGTTGCAAAGCGATAAAAATAATTAGACAATGTACTATGTCATCCTCCTGCCTCGTTCCCAGATAAAATGATATCTGCTGGCCTTGCAGATATTCAGGAATCCTTTTAACAGTCCAACAAGACAGACAAGTATTATTCTGTATCTGTAAAAATAAAGATAATAAGAAGTAAAGGCCAGAGTTTAAAAAAAGAATTTGAAGTGCCTAGCCTTTAAAACCCTGTATAAAGCTATTCACTGAAGATGCTGCAGATCCCTGCCAGGAGTTAAATCCAAATCTTCCCTAAGTACCAGTGCAGTTCAGTCATTGCAAAAATGACTCCATAAACCTGTCCTCTTTTTTTTCCCTTTTTTTTTTTTTAATGTCCATTTTTGGATTTTCTGCAATGTGCTTAACCATCATCTGAAAAAGCAGTAGCTGGTAGAAACATTCAGCTTTGGGCACTTTGCATTCACTCCCACAGTGCAGAAGTGGTTGTACTTAGGTGTGCTTACTGTATTAATAAATTACTCTGGATTGTATTTGTTCAGTTAGGTCAACCTGTGCAACTTTCACTTGTGTTTAGAGCTCGTTTTCCAAAAGAGGGGACTTAGAGATATTTTAGAACAAACTCTCTGACTAGTTATTCCTCCTGCACTTTAAATCACAACTATGCTGTGGCAACTTCCTGTGACAGTATTTTGTTATCCTAACTGTTTCCCTCTCCGCCACCACCCACCACTTATTACATGAAGATATCACTCCTGCTTTCAGGACCTGATAACACCTTAAATGTTAGGTTTTATTATGTTTCCAAAGATGTATTACTAGTATGTCTGCCAGTAAAACTTCTCAGCTCCACAGGAAGGTCTTTGTGTTTGAAATGCTCCATTAGAATTTTTTTGGAGAACATCTGTTGTCACCCCATCAAGAATTGTTTCCTTTGTTCCTCAAGAGTATATTCAGTTATATTTGCTTACGCAGCTATGTCTGTTCAGTCTATGTTCATTCGGTCTTCTCGTATCTCTTCTCAGTGGTTTTGGGTTTTTTTATTTTTAGATTCATTAGGTGTTTAGTCCATTTCTTCACCAAGAGCCATTCCTGTTGCTTGCTCTGCAGTTTTCAAACCTGTTTCCTCCAGAAAATTATGTTGACTACAATAAGGTTGGGTGCTTAAGCACCCAGTTGGGGAAACGCCAAAGGCAAGATTTTGCAAGCATCCATACGTTTCCATTGCCTCATAGGACTGTCACTAATTGTGTGATTGCCTGTTTTTCACTAATACATCATACAGTCTTTCAAACTCAGTGTCGTCTCATCCCAAACTACTTTGCCATTTTCATTATTATAAATGGTCACTATATGGCTTCTTTAAGAAATGCATCGTTTTAATTCGTTTAAATCATGCTTTTTAACCAGATACTATGTTCTGGATTCAACCTGCATCAGAGTCTGCCACGAAGTGAAATAAATACAAGAGATTATTCTGTTTGCATCTTCTGCCTGGATCTGAGGAGAAAAAATAGCTTAACTTTAGGCATATGCTTAAGTGTTTTGCTAGACTGAAATTTGATCAAGACTCTTCCCACTTTCTTCCTCTCAATCCATCTGTGTTACCCAGAGAACCTTTCTAATCTCTGTGAATTATAAGAAAATGACATTCTATATGAAAATGTTAGCACTGACAATGTAAATGGCTGATAATATTTGAGACAGCTCTATGACATCCTATGTGTCACAACTTCTTTTTTTTCACCTGAAAGCTGCTTTTTGTTTACTTTTGTTCATACATCAGCTCTTTTTGTTCATGTATCAGCTACAAGCTTTGGACACCCTGCCACAAGTTCTCAAGTACCTCTAGGAGGAGTTGGACTCTTCAGAGCTGAATCAAGTATGTAGAAATGTCAGGGCATCAGATCAGGGAATCTTTTTATATTTATGAAGCAAAGACACGTTGGGGAGCAGTAGATGTCAATAAGAGGGGGTTGTAAGCTTCAGTTTCTGCAGAAAGTATGTCTGAAACTTAAAACCCTGTTGTCTCTTTGCCTTATGCTTCCTGAAGGTGGAGCCAAACCCCCTATCAGATCTCCAAATCTTCTGAAGTTGTTCTTTATCATACAGCAAAGACTTAGCACTCCGGTATTTTTCCTTGCACGACAGAGAAAACTGGAAAGTGGATGTGAGGATTCTCTCTGGCCAAGATGCATTTTGCACTATGCTCACTCTCTAGACCTAAGATGTAGCAGAGGAAAAGAAAGGAAATATAAGAATAAAAAGGGCAGTCTCAATGCTGTTTGCACCGTCTGTGATGAAGATCTAGTTCCATAAAACTCCCAACAAAAGAAAGCGTTTAAAAAATCCTGCTTGTCTCAAATACAAACTCAGGATTTCTGATTCTTACTCTTCGTGCTTCATTATAATCTTGAACATACTCGTGCTTCGATAATTCTCCATTATACATTTGAATGGCTGCTTTCAAGACTGCAGTGCTCTCTCCGAGAAGCACAGTTCTCCGGCTCTGCAGATGCATATGACACAGCAGAATTTTAGGCAGTGTAAAAATTATAAAGATCAGTTTCCATTACTGTAATTACTATATAAATCCTATCTTTAAGAAGCTTAGAACATGCCTATTTAACCTTGGTTTGAGCTGAGGCTTGGTCCAAGACTGATAAGTTGAACACCAAATTTTTTTTCTTTTTTTCTTCTCTCTGCAGCATCGTAACTTAGTGGGGAGTGGGGTGGGGAGGGAGATGGATCCAGCACATCCTCTGCACTCTGTCTCTGACAGGGTGGTGGCTGTAATCGGGCAATATACCTGTCCCCAACCAACAGCAAGACTAAATGAGATGCACATTTTGTTGCATCTGAGAAGCACCGTTTCTCCCTTGGAACCTGTGGCTGCTTCTCTTACACAGCTGTACTCCAGAACAGGTGTGTGAGACGGCTCGGTGGCAGACGATCCACAGAGTGCAACTGGAAGGGCTTGGGTAAACCATCAGATCCTACACTCTTTGGAGGGCTGTAGCAGTAATTCCCATCTTTTATGTCATTTGCACCACCTCGATGAAAACAAAGGGGTTGGCGGCCCTGGTGCTTCCCCTTTGGGTAGCTGAGATGGCCGGAGCTGCCTCCGGCTGCCTTTCAGGTCAAAGCATTCAAAGCTGAGAAAGAAGTTGGCAGCACCATATGCAGAGGTTGGTGATATCCCGCTCCATTGCTTAAGCATGCCAGACTCTTAGCTGTAGGCCAGAGAGCAGCTTTGATATGGATAGCCATTACTTACTCAAGAGAAAGCCTGGCACAGCATTTTCCATGTCATGATCCTGTTCTGCGGTGGGTGCTTTGCCCCCTAGTCAGTAGAGCCGTAGGAATGATTTTATTAATGTATTCTGTTTCCTTTACACAGAGTCTTCTTCAAAGTTCCTTGGATTTACCGTGGGGAAAACATGGCAAGAACATGTAAGAGGAGATCACTGCCTGTGAAGAACTGACTGAGTGTTCACCTTGAGCCTGACGAGACTGCCCACCATATGGATTGTGTTGGCAGAGGCAGAAGCCTGGGGAGTGCAGAGGTGGGGGGTAATTTTTAGGGCTTTCATTCCATGGTCCCATTGATTATAACCCTATTAAGAGGATGATGCATGCGACTTTTAAGTTATTTTGTTAACTAAGTGTAAGCAATGGATGTATCATGCTAACAAACATAATTGCTGGTGTGTCTAATACAGTGTGAAGGTACAGTACAGTGAATTTAAAAGGTTGTGGTAATCTAAGAATGTTAAAAGGGAAATGTGTGCCTGGGGGGTGTGGGGGTTGGGGAGAAAAACGACTTACTTGACATTCACTGTCTTCCTCCCAGCTCCTTTGCTAAAGTAGGAACAGAATCGGAACAAAAAAATGTTTGTTTTACAGCTGTACCAAGTTACGGCGTGGACTCGTGCTCCCCCCCCTCCTCTCCCACTTGCATCAAGTACATCCTGTACTTTTGGCAACATGTTGACTGGATATTTAAAAGCTGTGAACTGTTCTGAAAGTTTCACATACTGGGTTATGGGCCATGTGTGTTTGATCAAAATTCAATTACTGCACTGTACCATGCTTGGAAACCTATCATCCCAAGTTATGAAGTATGACGAAATAGGCTAATCTAATTGGTTCAGTATGGGAGCAGTATCAACCAAGCTTGTTATGATAAATAGCTTCCTGTGTTAAAGGTTCTCTAGAGCTTAAGTATCTTGGCTCACCTCCCTCTACAAAATAGGAATAGTGTTCCCTGGGAACAGTTACATCACTGTCCCTCTCCTACATTCACAATTAAAGGTTTGTGGATTTTTTTTTCATCTTGCTATTCCTTGAATAGATAAACCGTGGCCATCTACCCCATTCCCCACTTCCACCTCCTTCCCCTTTCCTCAGGTTAGGTCGTGTCGTGCTAACCGTGAGGCTGCCTGTTCTGTTTCAGGGCTAGGTAAGGCAAGCTTGACCAGGATGCCAAAAGCCACCCTGGGCTGGAGGCTGGGGTTTGTGTGCTGGTGTGTCAGTACATATGACATGTCTGTATAAAGATTTGGAATTTTTGATGTTAAGTTAAATGTCGAAGCACTTTAATCTTTCTAAGCATCTAATAAAAGAACTTTTGGATAGTGAATTTCTTACCTATGGATGTGCTATTATCTTCTTGAAGCTGAAATTTTAGTTCATCAGTAGTTAAATGCAAATCCAGTGTGCAAGTGCTGGATTATGACTAGGGAAGGACTATGTTCTAAGCCTGGATTTGTAGTCACTAAATTTGTCACTAAGACAGTGAGCTGTCTCCCATGAGATGATACTGGCTTCGTGATTTTATCTGGTCCATCTTTGGCAAGAAGTACTTAGCTTGGATTTTGATGTCACAGTAAGAGACAGTGTCAAGGGAAAAAAAAATGGAAAAGTGGCTCCTTATGCTCTGGCAATTCAATTTTTTCCTTTCTTGAACCACACCCCCACGTGCCTCCTAACTCAGAAATCCTCTTCAGCCAAAATAATTGCATGATGATCATTTAACAAAGACATAATATAGGCCTGATATTGCAAGGGCCTTTAACATCGGCGAAATTTCTCCCAAGAATAAAGTTATTCGCTTAAGAGTTGGTAGAATGAGTCCTTATGTAAGTGAGTCTTCGTATTAGCCGCAAGACTGCCTAATACCTGGATTAAGCCTGTATGGTGATTAATGCCTATTTACTATATCTGTTATCTCTCTGCATTTTGCTCTTCAGCCTTGATTAAGCCCTTTGCTTTACCATTTAAAATGTCCTGCTTAACCTTCTGCTTACAAACGTACACAGTGCTGAGGTCTGCATTTTTAACTAGAACAAGTTCTACCATAAATAATAGCATTTAATTTTAAAGTGCAACAGCTACAGTCACCACTTGATTAAATGACAAAGAACAGCAATAGCAAACTGGGGAACATAGAGTTTTTCACAACAAATGTCTACGTCCACGTAAGAGAAAAAATATACCTTCCTGCTGCTGATTAGCACTTTCTGTGCAGTTCTTTATTTTACATGTTTGTAGAAAATTATTACCAAAAGAGCGTAAACAGTGACTCCCTGTGATTTCCCCAAATATCTTTTGAAGGAGATAAACTAGATTAATCTCTCTTTATAAAGTTCCCACAAGAAAGCTCACAGACACAGTAGCTTTACCTTCAAAAATAGAATGTGACTGTAGGCACTTATGCTAATCTCTTTTTTGGCAAATCAGCTTTTTTGTATTGAATCTTGCTTGATTGAATAGCACTGGAGCTGCCAGAGTAAATGCTATTATCAATGTACAGTAATTAAGGAAATAGTCCTTGTCACTCCAACAGTGTCCAGGCAGTGCCTTCTGTAATAAAGTTAAATGATAAAGAAATCTCTTCAAGGTGTAGATACTGGACGGGGGAGCTCTTGACATGCAGTAAAATAATGCAGTGTAGAATTACAGGTGATGGGGAAGAGTGTAAATGCCCGTGGAATTCATGCTGAATGCATGTTTGACGCTAAATGTCTAAATAGATGCTCAGGACTAAAACACATAATTGTTTAATTTGTCATGTAATTTCCTGACCCAGGGCAGTTGAGCATCTCCCAGTCTCCACCCTTAAAAACTGTGTGTGAGGGAGAGGAGGGGGGAGACCCTTCCATCATTCAGCAACTTCAAAGATCTTTTCCCCCTTCAGGCAGCAGCCTGCACAAATGATAAACCTTGCTTTAAGATCAGCAGAGCCGGGCTCTGCCAAATCCATTTGGGGAGAGAATTTCAGTAAAAAGGACTTGTCATTCCTTCCCCCGCCCTTCCGTTTCACTTGAAACTTTACAGCCTAGGAGTACTTTGGTGGATGGCAATTGTTCCTGCAGCACCCAAAGAGAGAGATTCCCCACGGAGAGAGAGAAAAACCTTTGGACATATTCTGTATTATAACCTTATCGCTTGCACCAAGAAATGTAAAATGTAGTAAAGTAGGGTAATTCTCAGCTACCAGAAATGCCGCTTAATAAGCAGAGAACCCTGATCTGCGCTGCCGGAGTTTTCTCAGTGCTTCTCAGCTGCAGCCCCACGTAGAGATCATTGCAGTAAACTGCTCTGGCCTAAGACATGCTGAGGTCTGCATTTGATAGCAAAGATCTTTTGTCCAACGAAGGTACATGCAGAAGCTATGTTGTGTAATGGGCAATAAATAACAAGGGAAGGTATTTAATCAAGTGTGCCGGGAAATACTGCTCATGTAAAATTACACACATTTCAAAAGATACAGCTTGGGAAGCGAACGCTCAAAGGGATGTAAGGGAAAGGCGAAAGAATCCATAGTGAGGCTGTTAAATTTAATCCCACTACTTGTGAGAAACACGCAGAAGGATTCTGGCCCCTATGCTGCTTTTCCCCAGCAGCCTATGTCTTATCTAAACTCTGTATAATAATTTTCATATTTCATAAATCTGGCAGTTTTGCTTGGGCGTACGTTACTGAGGATTTTAACATTCCCTGCAACACTCCCTTTTAATGCATTGACATTCTGAAGGCTGGGCATCATAACCTCTCCATTAAGTCTTTGACACAATGAAGTGTCTTCTAAATAAAATAATTCAGAGGGATCGATCCAGTGAACTTCAGGGTGCACCTTTTCAATTATTTTTTAAAGATGGAAGTGTTTTGTGCATATTGAGCGCTAGATTTGTGGGACTGGGAGGGAAGGGAGTCGCGTCTTGAGAGCGGACCCGAGCTCCGCTCCAGCCAGAGCTTACAGAAACGCTCGGAGAGGAGCGAGCACGCGAGCCGTCCCCGTGCTTCCAGCATGACTCTGGACTTGGCTTTGCTGGATCCGCGCCTCTTTTCTGTTGTACGTAAAACATTCATGTTCTATAGATTGTTCCAAAGGATTTGTTTTTTTACATACCCCGAGCTCGACCTTCAGAACTGTCCGCTTGAATCTGAGCAGAAGTGCTCTGGTCAGAATTAAAAAAAAATGATAGCCCAGGCAGCGGGTTTTTTTAATTGAGGCATGCCAAATACCAAAGGCAGATGCTTTTTCATTCTGTAGCTCCTGGATACGCGGTCTACTTTTTGGTTTCAAGGACAAAGGAAACACTTATCCAATTAGATGAGGCATGAGATTGTGACATATGGGCTCTTTCCTTAAATAAAAAAATGTTGGAAAAAGATATTTGACCCTAAGTCAATAAGTGCTATTAAAATAATGAATACTCCATAAATCCAACCATATATACAGCCCGCGCTCAGAGCCGCGCTGTTTTTGTCACTGCGAAGGCTGCAAGACCGCCCAGGATAAAGCCCCACGCAACTCACTTGTCCAAATCGCATTTTGAAGGCCTTACTTTTAAAACAGGATATACAAAAGTGTAAGCCAATTAAACTGCGAGGCAGACCTCTGCTATCTTCTCCCGCTTGACATCTCTATCGAGTCAGCTCGGACGATATCAAACATGATCTGGTTGTCAGAACAGCTCAATTTCCCCCACGCGCTCAGCAAAGACGAGGGAATCTCTTGCTCCTCTTAGGAGCCTCGTAGGAGCCGATTTTTTAACGGGAACGTGGCTCGCCCAAGGTAATGCGGCTTTTGTCTGCTATCGGGAGGAAATGGTTAATGCTTTATACACGTCGCACCTGAATCTTAAGCGTCCTAGAAGCACACTTGAATTTCTGCACGAGGAGCATCGCACGTCTTTGTCGGAAGCTGGATGCGTCGGGGTCTGCGTCGTTTCGCTCCCTGTATCTGGAGATGGGGGCAATAGTTAAACTTCAAAATAATTACAGCTCTTCTGTTTCCAGCCTCAGAGCCCTGACGTGTTTACTTTAGTCTTAACAGTTTACCCAGCAGCTGGAACTGTTGACTGATAATTGCTGCGAGTTTCTGATCCTCCAGAAGAGTGAAGAGCCTCCGCCGTCCTCCGCCTATTGTTCGTACAGTTTGCTTTGCCGAAATTATTGAAATTAGTGTTATCGACACTGCGCGGAGGACTTGAGTCTCAGGTGCTGGGAATTAACGTTGCCTGTTTAATTACATCAGTTTACAATCTGATCTGCTATCTGTCCTTTTTCATATAGTGTTGCTTAAAGCGAAATTGCAACCTCTCATCAAACTGGGTGTGGGGCTGAGTGATACTGGAACAAATGGAAGTGACTGGAAAAATTGCTCTTGTTCTCCCAGCCAGGTCCAGCTGCCATTTTGATTTCTCTCCACCTTGGTGGCTGCCTCCGGACCTTTGCAGCGTTCATCTTGCCATACGCTATTGCAGAGTCATTAGTTATGTATGACGCCTAATGAAGCCACAGACCACGGTGTTCTCGGTGACAATTCGGGATGCCTGGACCCCTGGTGATTCTGGCCAAGAAGCAGCACTCCTTGAACCCTTCCCGGCCCCAGCTGCAGCGCAGATCGGGCTGGAAGCTGCATCTGCGCCCGTCGGCGAGGTCCCAGCGAAGGGCAGTGGCAGCACCGCCGCACCGAGAGCACCGGTGCCAATCCCCCCCCGGCGCGAACCCCCCGGAGACGCAGGGAACAGGGGCAGCAGGAGGGAGCCTTCACGGAGCTCCTGGAGATGCAGATGAAGTGGTGATGCTTCCCATCTAGTCTGCAGCAGCAGCAGTGTGTCAGAGCACATTATCAGTCCGCTACATCCCAGTGTCCGAAGCAGCACGGGGGGCTGCCGTTCCTCCTGCCCCCCGCAGAGCCGGTAGCACCTGAAACGCCCCTGAGCCTCCCCCGGACCCCTCTCCCCCAGACCCCAAAGGTCACTGAAACAAGCACTGCCTGCGGAGACCCTGGGAGCTGAGATCGATGGCGTGGCTTGACTTTAGGCTCTACTGCCTTGGGCCAGCTCAGCACTCTCGCCGACGAGCTAAAACCTCGTGTAATCACATCGCCATTGCTCCCATTGCTTTTAAGAGAGCTTGTACAGAACTCTCTATTTCTGCAGTTTGCACGCCCGTAAAAACCATCCGGAATACAGTGAGGTGAGGAAGAAATACCATGAATTTTCATCATATTGGTATTTCTGGCACAATTTACATCGTGACAATGTCCCTGAGGAGGAGGAGCAATAAATACCCTCTGCAAAGCTCGTATTGCCATGGACGGGAGAGGAAACAGCGACCCGAAGGGTGTCACATTCTGGAAACCTGACCTGGAAAGAAGGATCCACAATTAACGAGATGGGTAAGGGAGTCTCTGGGTCTTAGCAAAGCCCTTTGATTACCATAAAAAGAAAGCAGGTGCCAAACAGTTTTACGGCATCCCACCTATTATCAATGATTTTTCTGTTGATAGGAAGAATTCAAAGGGGTGCTATTAACATTCTGGGCAGAGAGGGAGCAGGTCTATAGCATGGCTCTCAATAAATACGTCGCTGCAGTAAACTTCTTTAGCACTTTGCAATTCACATCTGATCTCTGCTGACCTTTTTTTTCTCCTAATTAAACCTTTAGCTTGCAAATGAGCCATTTCCTACATCAAACTGGTACGTGGCAAAGGAGGAAATTCTACCCGAGATTTATAGGAGTTGCTGGTGACCTAACTGTCTATCACAACCTTTTCTAATTGATCTCTCTTTGAATTAAATTTGACCAATTACTTTCTCCTAGGTGAACAAAGATGAGACTATCCTTAAAAGCTATTGTGCCGACGGCAGCGAACAGAGCCGGATGTACGCAGCGGACGGAAGATAACAATCCATTTTGTGCACGTAGCGAGAAAGACGAAGGCAAGCTGCCTCCAGCACCCAAAACCTCTGGTTATCTCAACCAGCTGTTTTCCCAGAGGGGTGTTTGTTAGAAGAAACTGGTTTTGAAGGGGTGTGCATGGGGGTGACTTCGACTGCTGCTCTTGCGAGCCCTGTTCGTGTTCTCACTTCCACGCAGTGGGGACGCAAGCCTGCCGTCACTCGTGCCCTGTTTTGGAGCTGGATGACCAAACCAGCCTCTTGCAGGTTGCTCATGCCCCACGGTTCTCTTCCATCACAGTGCTGTGGCAGCCTTCAACGTCCCTTTCCAGCGTACCATCCAAGAAGAAATCCCCCAAATCATGAACCGGCCGTGCCTCCACTGCGCTGTCTCATGATGAGGACTCGGAAAGGGAATGAAATATCTGAGATGGGTGTAACAGCACGATGTCGAACTGCTGACCCCGAGAGTTCAAATGTATTCCTGGCTGCACTATATAGTGCTTCGCGTGTCCAGATGAATCCCTTACCCTCCCCTGTAGCCGAACCACGGGAGTTTGTCTGGGGCAGCGTCCTGTGGCAGCGGGGAAGGACCCTTGACTTGACCGGACAGCAAGAAGCCGGAGCTGCACCAGCCGGCAGCAACACCAAGGGTATTAAATCAGTCCGGTCCATCAAAAAGTCATGAGTCTCACCTCAAAATCCTTTTCAGAAGTATGTTTTCTCTGATTTTCCTTCGTCTCCTGGCTCCAGAGTGTGCATTTTCAAGCCTTGCTCCTACAGCTGAAATGAGGAGAAATTTCCTTTAGCGGGAAGCCAGGAGGCTCCCGTCCGCGCAGGACTGCCGCTGCCTCTGCCGCTCCGCATGTGGCATCGAGCCGCAAGATTTCGCGCCGCCGTCGCCCCTCTGCCCGCCCCGTAGCAAGGGCAGTCAGCATTTCCGAGGCATCGGGTGCAAACGCCACTGCAGCCAGCAGCTCTCGCCCTGCGGCGCAGGCTCTGCCGCCGGAGCACCCTGATGCTGCGTCCTCCGTGGGTGGCTCGGGGTGTGCATCGCCTGGGAGGAGAGCTCTCCATCACTCCCCCTTTGCCTTTTAAAGAATTGCCCTACGCTGCTTTCTCCTCCTTCACATCAGACAATAACTGAGACAATTTCAGCTCTTTCCTCTCCTCCCCATGCCGCAGGGAAGGGGAGCCCTCGCTAGCTTTCCTGCCCCGCGTCCAGGGTGACCCTTCCGAAATCTGACTGGGAAAATGCTCTTCCTCTCCAGGAACGTCGGACATCGTGTTGGAGGCTGCCATTCAACTGCACCCACCAGCAACTGCTCCTCTTCCAACCTTCCTTTGGAAAGAAAACAAAAAACCACCCTAAACACCTCCCAAATGGTGCAAAAATATTATTTAGAAATAAGAAAAACTTCCCCAAACCCCAGCTCTGGGGCTGTAAAGGTGGGGGATCACAGCCCAGTGACACGGGCTCTCAACCAGGGAAGCATTCCAGCTGGGAAAATGCTGGGAAAATGCTGGGAAAATGGCTTTTCCTTCATCCGGGTGGGTTGTGGGAGGGCTCCGGCGTGGGGTGCTGAGGGAAGAGGGGAGCCTTAGGAAGATTTATGCATGGGATCTTTATATTGTCCCTCCTGTCCCTTTTTAATGAGGAAAATCAACCCATTTTCCTGCATGGGGAAACTGAGGCTGCTTGGCACCCCTGGGGATGGAGCAAGGGGGGGGTCGGTGGGTTCCCCGCTAAGGTGCACGTCTCCTAAATCAATAACCACCATGTGCCCCGTCAGGGTGTTCCTCAAGCCACAGACCTCCCCTTCGGGGTCCCCTTGGCATCCCCAGCCGGGCCGAGAGGTGCCCGTGCCCCCCGGCCGAGCCCCCGGCGTTTTGCAGGCTGCATCCCCGCCGCCGCCCGCACGAGCCCCGCCGGCAGCCGCCTCGGTTCAGGAGGTTAAAAGTTATTAACTGAAAATCAATCGAAATAAAAAGAGTCCCATCTGCCGCAGTACACAACTCACTCCCCCCCCGACAGCCTTCCCCGCACTGCAGGAAGCCGAGCCGCAGCACCCGGCCGTGGCTGCACAGCGCCCGGCCAGCCCGGATCTCATTAAATATTAAAGCTTTGGAGGCAAAATGGCCAGTGACAAATAGCTGGACGTGGAGCAAACAAACAGCGTCATTCCTCACACGGCTGTCCCGGCGCCGGGGTTGCCAAGCGCTGCCGCGCCGGCACACACCGTCCCGCACGCGGGGATGGCGGAGAGAAAAGTTTGCCGAGCCACCGCCGGCCACGTGAGCAAACTCGGGAGATGAATATTCCTCTCCTTCCATCAGCTCCTTGCAAGCGGACTGGAGGGAAAGAAAGAAAAGGAGGAGGGGAAAAAAAAAAAAAATCCCTGGGAATATCCAGCAAAAGGACAAAATAATGAGAAAGCGATGAATCCCGGTGCTTTTCTGTACGCCATACAAAG
Organism: Mycteria americana; assembly: GCF_035582795.1. Classification (NCBI taxonomy): domain Eukaryota; kingdom Metazoa; phylum Chordata; class Aves; order Ciconiiformes; family Ciconiidae; genus Mycteria; species Mycteria americana. Next base: position 66,800,750 of record NC_134371.1, on the reverse strand, counting down.
GGCCTTGCTCGCCCTCGGAGCCGCCGGAGCAGCGTGCGTTTGCCGAAATAAAAAGTATCTTTAGGGGGGGGAAGAGATAAAAATCCGTTGTAAAGTAATTTAATTCCGGCCGACTGGCTGGGTAAAAGCTTTATTTGCTAGAAAAGTGATCAAAATGCGTAACGTGGATAACTTAGGAGAATATTATGGTTCGTAAGGGCTGGGGGTGCTGGCAGCCGTCGGGGAGGGCAGAGGCTGGCTCCCCGTAGGCACCGGGCACCACCGGGATGCCCGGGGAGGTCTCGGCCCAAATCCCCGCCCGGCGCGGCGGGAGAGGCTCCCCAAGCCGGGCTGTGAGCCCCGGTGCCCTCGGGGGGACGTGCCCCTCTGCGCAGGCTGTCCTGCGCCCCACGGGCTTTATCCGATAACTTATGATTTCCCCAAATCACAGCCAACTCCGTCGTACTTAAATATTTACCAATATTTAATACTAAGCGAGGAAGAGGCCGAAGCGGTGACCGAGGGTCAGGCTGGGCTCGCCACGGGGACGACAGCAGCGCGTCCTGACGGCCGCTGTCTGAGGACAAACTGCGGAACAAAATACATATTCCCATATACGCGGAAGTACCGGGCCTGAGGGACCCCCCCAGCTTTCCCGTGGGGGGGGGTCCTGGAGCATCGCTGTGTTCCGCTAACTAGAGCCATTATCTCACGAGGAGCAAACGTGGAAGAGAACAGAGGGGCCAGAAATTACATTTCAAAATGAATATTTTATTAAAATCGACGGTTAAGAAGAGTTCATCCATGGTTTTGGCCACCGGTGGAAACGGCCCAACACCGTTTCTACCGGCACGGAGGGCTCCGGCAGGACAGCGAGGGGCGAGGATGCCATCGTCCCCCCCGTCCTCTCCCAAATACGGAAACGATGGCTTCCTTGCAGCCGGAGCCGCTGCGTCCCCCCCGACACCCCCCAGCCCAACCCTGCCGCCTCATTACGTATTAAAATGAGTTACGTAGGTCGCTGTGTAAAAACAAACAGCGTGTAGATGCGTGCAGATAACGAAAGCGGAACTCGAGGCAAATTTATATCGCAGGCAGAAGACTAAGGAGGGAGCACGGAAAACGTCAGCCGCCTTATAATGCCACCCCGAAGGACCTCGGGGGGTCTGGCAGGCCTCGGTAGTGCCTCAAAGTGCGTTGACGTCCTCCCGTACGCCAGCAAAATTAGTTACCGGCGTCCTTCCTCCGGCAAAGTAACTGGTAGGGGTCTGCTTCACCCAGGATGAGGGGTGCTCTGGCTAAAACAAAATCACCTTGTTTTGAGATTTGCTTTCCAAGCAGAGCTCCGGCTCGCCGGCCGCAGCCCCATCCTGCGCCCAGGCGAACCTGGACAACGGGAAATCCCCCAGGCTGGCTGATTCTGGCCGCTCCACCGCGGCCGTGCCCAGGTTTGCTCCTGGCTGGGGGAGCAGCCCCCAGCGCAGCCCCTCCCCAGCCCCCGGGAACGGACCCTTCGCAGGTACGAGGGCTTGGGAGGCAGCCCGCGGGCTATGCCTGTCCCCCCTTAGCCAGAAAATAGCCACAAGCCCCGTCCCCCTATATTTTCGCAGGGTCTCGGCTCTCACGGCGAGGCCGGCCACGGTCCCCGGTGCCCCGAGGAACGGCTGGAGAGCGGAGCTGGCCCCACGCCTGGCTCCCGCTGCAGACGCACCCAGTGCTGCCCGTCCGTCAGCTGGCACGTTCGAGCTGGAATCGCAACAGCCTGAGCTACCACACGGTTTCGTGTGCTGATATTTCATGACATTTTATGTACATAATCTGCATATGTTATTTTTAGCAAACTTTCTCCCTGGGACAGCCTCGTGTGCGCCACATCTTGTTTCCATGAGCATGTGCTGCAGTTGCGAGCGGTTTGATTTTTTTTTTTTTTAACTTTTTTTTTTTTTTTTACGTTTCCCCCTGTCAAGACCGGGTTTTGAATTGCAGAAGCAACACACACAACATAATATTTTTCTTTCTTTTCATGAGGCTGCTTTAGAGAGGGAAAAAAAACCCAAAAGGCAAAGGCGAGCGAGGTGGCCCAGCTCCCATTTCCAGGCGTTTCCTTGCTTGGGATGCTCTGGGGTGAGTTACCATCACCCCCAAAAAGAAATAGCATCCTTCTTGGGTGGAAATAGCATCGTTCTTGTGGAAATAGCATCCTTCTTGGTGGAAATAGCATCGTTCTTGTGGAAATAGCATCATTCTTGGTGGTAACAGCATCATTCTTGGTGGAAATAGCATCGTTCTTGGGTATTTTGGGAGCAAGACAATTCTTTGGTCTTTGCTGGAAAGCTTTTGCTGCGGCTCACGGGGCTGCCGGCATGGGCAGGGCTGCAGCGAGCCTGGTGCTCTTGGGTGTTTCTGAGGAACCGCAGCTCCAAGCTGCGTGCGTGTGTGGGAGACGCGGCTCCCGCCTGGAGACTCTCAGTCCCCTGGGGGGGGAAGTCCCAGCCTTTGGAAGTTAGGTCTGCCTTAAATATTTGGTGGAGAAAATGTTCCCTAAGAAAATGGTGTTTTGTCAAACTCAAAGAATTTGTGGAAACTTACTGGTTGAAATATGAATGCTGGCCTTGGAGGACACTTTCCCATGGGGGGATTGCTGGTCTGTGCATGGAGGAGGTGGTCCATGTGGGGAGGAGGGGGTCCATGTGGGGAAGAGGTGGTCCATGCGGGGATGAGGGGGTCCATGCAGGGAGGGGGGGGTCCATGTGGGGATGAGGGGGTCCATGCAGGGAGGGGGTGGTCCGTGTGGGGAGGAGGAGGTCCATACATGGAGGAGGTGGTCCATCTGGGGATGAGGAGGTCCATGCATGGAGGAGGTGGTCCATGCGGGGATGAGGAGGTCCATGCAGGGATGAGGAGGTTCATGCATGGAGGAGGTGGATCATCTGGGGATGAGGAGGTCCATGCGGGGATGAGGGAGTCCACGCAGGGAGGAAGGGTCCATGTGGAGTGGAGGGGTCCACGCGGGGCAGCAGCTCTGCAGTGGAGCACAGCCGTGCCCAAGCCCATCGCACCGTTGATGCAGCGACAGCCCCTCCACCTGCGGAGCAGCACCTGAAGATGGTCCCTGAAGGCACCAGCGATGTCCCATGGGCTCCTCCGGCCCCTGCGGCCGCAGGCAGAGCCCAAGCGCCCCGGGCAGAGCCTGGCCGAGGCCGTCGCTTTTCGAAGGCTACTTCGTAAAACTGGCTTTTAGTTCAGAGGCTTTTTGAGAGCCACAGCTGACCGGGACCTCAGGGTTTCCATTTCTGCTGGACACCAGCAGCTCGTGGGCTTCACTGGCGGGCGGGCGAGGTCCCTGCCCCAGAGCACAACCAAAAACTCCCTTCTGCTGCGCCAAACCGCTCGTCCCCCGGCCCCGGTGCTGCCCGTCCCACCAGGCAGGGAGAGTTTGTCAAACACGGGAGAAGAATTTGTTTAACTTTGGCGTCTCGCTTGGCCGTCCTCCTGACAGCGCCGCGGCCGGTGCCCGGGGCGGGAGGAGCAACGCCATTCGTGGCACCCGTCCCGGCTCCTCCGCTCCCACCCGTGCCGGCGTCCCCGGCCGGGACCCTTGGGTGCGGGGGTGCAGCGGGGACACGCGGTAACGCACGGCGAAGCGCGCGCTCCAGCGGCGCCCGCTGCGAGAGGGCATCGGGCAGCGGCGTCGGCACTTCTGCGTGAGACGTCTGGGTCCCTGGTTAAAAGCTCTTCCCCAGCGCTTGGAGCAACGAAACCTCTTTTTTTTCCGAGTCCTCGTTGTGTACTAATGAAGAAATAAAATAAACATTTGGTAACAAATCCAGCATATGGTTATTGTTTGCTGCAAGGACGAGGGAAAACATTACCCCATAATGTGGCGAAAAGGCTGCAGCTGCAATATCGCATTACAGCGCCGCGCTTTATTTAATAAAGCCTCGTCCTGCCAGCCTTAACGAAATTTTTCCTTCCCCCCCCCAGCCCCGAGAGGTGGTTTCGGTGCCTTCTGCCGCGATGGCCGCAGCGGGGTCGCATGTGCCCTTCGTTAGCCGAGGAATCTGCTTTCAATTCCGTCCCTTCAGATTGTATTTTCACAGCGACTCATTAGTCACCGAACGTTGACAAGCCGCTGTAAGTGTGCCATCTCCCTCATTGTTTATATGCAAGTGCAGCGACGAAAATGATTTATTTAGGTTTTAATTAAAATTTGTGGAGAGACCAGTGATTTTTAGCAGTGCCGTTTCTAATTTGTGGTTGTGGGGAGGGGGAAAAATAAAATTAAAAAAATCAATAACCTTATAGCATTTGTATTTTTAGAGTCACCTCGGGCGGCGGTAACCTGCCCGTCACCCGTCCCCGGCCGCGCGGGGCAGCTCCCAGCCCGGGCACAGCCCAGCCGGGGGCTGCGTTTCGGGGCCGGGAGAGACGTAACGCCTCGGTTCTCACATCCAGGCGCACGCCTGGGATTACTATGGCCGGTGAACGGATGTCCCGTGCGGTTCACAACACCGCACCGAGCCCTGAGCCGACGCAGACGGGCGGCAGCTTAAGGGCAGATACTCCTTTGCAGTGCAGCAGTGCCCAGGAGGAGGACGGGTAACGGGGAGGTGGCTGAGCCCCGCGGCCCCACCAGCAGGACCGGTGACTTGCTGTCTGAAAGCAGAAGTTATCACTTAAAAGATGCTTTGGAGGGTGTGGGTCACCCCCTCCAAAATAATCCGGGGTGCCTGGGCACCTTCCCCAGCACCAGCATCCTTCATCCCCACCGAGCCCGGCCGCTGCGCCGCACGACCCGCAGCAATGGTAATTTATCTTGCCGGTCGCTTATCTGTGACTCCAAAAGAATAAGCAGGAGCGGAGGGACGAGGGGGCTGCGGTGGGCGAGCTGGCAAAGCTTTGGGGCGTCGCCCCCCCCCGCTGCGCGGGACCCCCGCGGCGAGGCGAGGGGCCGTGCGATGCTCTGGCTGGACGGAGATATTCTTGCTGCTCATGACATCAAGACGCATTTTTATAAGGTGCAATAAAGCACTAAGAGACTGAACTCGTGCCCCCCCGAATCGTGAACGTTAGGAGCCTTTCTTGGCCTCATACCATGGCTCGGAGAAATCCCTGCTATTACCTGATGTAAATATGTATTAATTAAAGCACTTTGGAAATGCAGAGTATTGACCTAACGGGCCGTAATGGCTCTTCTTGAGCAATTACAATCTATCATACAGCTCCGTATTTCGGGAGGTATTTTTTTTCGGAGGCGCGTTATTGACCCCAGGGCCCCGGGCGGTTTCCTCCCCTCGCGCAGACCCTTCCGCCGGGGCCTGGGGCGCAGCCGCGGGGCTCGCATCCTTCCCGGGGAAATCAATAGAGGGGGAGGCCCCGAATCCCTTAATTTTAATAAATACAAGGTATTTCATCCTGCCCCCTCCCCGCCGCCTACCTCCTCTCCCGCTCCCCATTGCCGAGGGCACTTTGGAGACTTCCCAACCCCCCGCAGACCCCGGGAAACACCCGGAGCAAAATATTTATACATAAAAGAAAAACTTTTTGCTTTCCAGTGGCGGAAACCCTTTTCAAATAAAGCATTTGCCTCCCGAGACTTACACCTTCTAATTTAATTTTCCTCTAAATCAAGCAGTGTATTAATCCCCAATAGAAAACATGTTCCAGTTGCACAAACAATATTTAAATGGTATAATAGGGACATCTTTTATAAATACTTCTAACAAATCCTGAAAAAACCCAAATGTGTGGGCTATAATTAATCGAAATGCCAAGTGCCAGCTAACCAGGAAAACTCCAGCATCATAAATCTGCCCCGAGCTTTCTCACGCATGCTGATGGATGGGGACTCGGAGCTTAAATATTTAACAATCAATAATTCAAATACCTATCCTACCCTATTAAATTTGTCACATTTATTTATAAATGCAACATCCAGCTGAAGTTTCTCTAAAAGTTGTGCGTCTTCCGCCCAAGACCAAAATGCCGCGTTCTGGGAGAAGAGCGTTTCTTTAGCTTTGGAAAGAAAAAAAAAGGCGCTGGGTTATGAAATTTCTGTGGGGAAATAACGAACAATGGGGGGAAAAAAATTAAACCCCATATACCAAAATAGTTGGCTGCGTCTCCTTCACCCTAACGGGTTTGGATAATGCAATGTGCAGGCAGGTGTTATGTCGTATGAATCACATTTATAGGAACGTTTTCCAATTTCTTCGCCGCCCAAGGCAGGGAGCTGCCGTTCGTGCCTCCGCAGATGAATATTTCTGTGGCACAGGGTGGGCTGCGGCCCCTGCCCGCGCTTCGCCTCCTGTCCCGAGCAAAGCCTGCAAATAAAAAACCCCGGAGAAAGGGGTGGGTTTGGGTCTGACCTGAACGGCAGCGACGCTTTGCTTTGCCCCGTGGGAGGGAAGAGCGGGACAGAAATAAACACGTGCTGGGTGCAGCGCTGGCAAGCCAATCAGTGGCCAGTAATAACTGTAATAATAATAAAATCAGATCTTGCCGGTGTGCAACGCCACCGGCCTGACTCCGTCTCTCGCAGGTATTTGGGAAAGCGGGGTGATCGCACGGTTTATCAGGCGGCCCCTCCTCTCCAGTGGCCTCGATGAAGGTAACAGCAGCGGGGAAAGCTCGGCTCCGTTTCCCTGCGGCGGGGAAAGCTCGGCTCCGTTTCCCTGCGGCGGGGGGACGGGAGGCGGCTCGGAGCACCCCGTTTCCCGCTGGAGACCCGGCCGTGCCTCCAGCCGCCCGCGGCAAGGAGCGGCCCTTTGCCCCCGAGCATCAAGTATGTGAAAGGGGCCCCAAAACTGACCCGAAAGGCCACGAAACTCCTGGACCCAAATTTCTGGAAGGATTTTAAAAAATCATGGAGCTGCGGATGGGTAAAGGAGGTGGGGGGCGGCCATGGCCCCCGTCCTCCCGTCCCCCCGTCCCCCCGGCACGGCCGGAGCGCGCCTGCGGGCCCGAGCGCCAGTTACGGTGGCATAAATCTCCGTCGCAAATTTATTGCCATAATTTATCAGCTCATGTTGCTGAATGGCCAAGCAGTTAATTTTAAAATGAAGTGGTGCTATTTTCATTAATACCCTTGTGCTAACTACCTATCAAAACACGCAGAGGCAATTAATACCGTGTTGCTGAAGTACTGAACCAATAAATATTTCCAGTCCTGGCTTGTCTTCGGCAGATAAAAGACATCGGATGAACCCGCTGCCTCGGTGGTGCTCCCCGAGTCCCTTTCTTGTCGCATCATCAAAACATTTACGTTTAAGGAAGAGATTAAGTAGCCAGATCAGGCAGTAACAGAAATTTAAAAGGCTGTTGTTTCATGACATGTGAGTAATCCCTTCAGGATGTCTGTGCAATAACAATAAGCTTGCGAGAAGATTGAAAATTTCTGAAGATTATATATCAGCAATACAAAAGCAATTTGGCACAGTCTGCATTTGGGGAAAGAAAGGCAAAAACGCCCAACGTGTCGAAATTCAGTATAAATACTTTGTCACCACCGCGCTCACTGCAACTTCATCACCCACCACGCTCCGGAGCATCCTTTTGAGGGAAAAAAGAGCTCGCACGCGGACTTTGGTGTTTATGGCCAGAACGGGGTTTTCGGCCCGTATTTCTTCCCTCGATGAAAAATCAGATGGCGATAAATGAAACCTCACCAGGAAAGGGAGAGCCGGGGCGGCAGGCCTCTCGCCCGCGCACAGCAGCGCCCGCCTTCCAAGGGGCTTCGCGCCGCACAGATCCCCCGGCAGCCACGTCCCATCGCTTCTCCCCCCAGGGCAGAGCCGCAAAGCGCCCGCGTTTCTCTGCCTAAACACCGCCCCGTACTTTTTCCACCCAAAGTTTTTAATTTTCTGTTAGGGGGCTATTGCGTATTCTTCCTGCGTCCTGAGGCAAGCTGACACATTTTGATAGCAATAAATAATAAATGGGATTTATTTCCTTAGATGCTGATGGAGACCTTTCCTTCTGCAGGAAGAAAGAGAAAGAGAGAAAGAAAGAGTGGAAGGAAAGGAGCGAGAAAGCAGGAGATGGTGCCCAAGCCCTGGCCGCGGCCCCGTGGGTGCCGGCTCCCGGCACGGCTTTCACCCCGCGTGGGGCAGGGCCCTCCTGGAGCCCCTCCTGGTTCCTCCACAGCTCTGAAACCCAGGGCAGCCTCAATAATACCGGGTATAAATAAATAATGGTGGATGATTTTTGCAGGGGGGAGGCGACGGATGAGAGCAGAGGGGCTGAGTGCGAGGAGGGGGCAGTGGTAAGGAGCCGTCGGGGAGCGCAGCATCGCCCACGCCAGCCGCAGACGGGGCGATGGGGAGACGCTTGCCCCGTGTAGTGTAATTGACCTTTTTAATTTTTTTTAAGCGTATTTTAATTTTTCTGTGTGTATTCGTGCAGCGATGTGTGCGGGCGGGTCTCTGTCCCCTCCCATCCCTGCACCCCTGTGCTCACCACCGCTGCTCGGAGGAAGCACCCGGCTCCCGCAGCCCCGCCGGGCAGGTCGGCCCACACCTCGGCTCCTTTCCAAGCCGAAGGGACACCACCACCACCACCACCACCACCACCACCACCATCACCACCATTTGGGCTCGTTTTTGCAGCCTTGAGATGACCTTTCTGCCCAAAAGTGGGGCCGAGCAGAGGCTCAGCACCTCGCCCCGCTCTTTCCCCCCCCCTCCCGGGGCTCACGGGGGTGAAAGGGGGCAAGCGCCGCCGGTGAGCCCCTGCTTGGGGCACTGCGGGTTCTGCAAGGACAGATTCGGCTTCTCCTTACTGTCTAGGCCCCTTCACGAGAAAAAAACCTAAATTGAATGGGCTCCAACCTGCCCTCAGCTGCCACACCACGCATCGGTGCCAGCAGGTGCCACGTCCCAAGCAGTGACCGGGAGGCGGCGAGGGGCACGGCCGGGGCCCCTAAGGACAGTGACATTAGAGCCGTGCACAGCCCAAACCTCCCGTCCTGGCCGCGTAGCCAAAACCGAAACTAAGTGGAGGTGTGAGAAAGGAAATACCGGTGGTTTATGAGTGTCGGGCAACTATTTGCTAGAAAACACTCATTTCCCCCAAAATAAAACGGAAGAGCCGGTCCTGCAGCTGGTGCTGCCCCGGGCAGGGCTGGGCGTCACGGTGGTCCCCGTCTCCTGTCCCCCAAGGCCACGCAGCTGAGCCGCACCGGCCCCCACCTCGCATCAGCCTCCGCGCCTGCTTTTAGGTAGAAAACAGGCAGAATGGCCTAAATGCAAAAAATTTCCTTTCTGCAAATACTAATTTCTGCACATCTTTTAAGAAGAAGGCGTTGCATTATTTAAAGAATTTTTTTGCAAAATTTAAAGTAAACTTTGCAAAAGTTTTTAATTATTGCAAAATTTAAAGAAAACTTTAAAGGTTGTAAAGAAACCTATTTTTTTCCTGTCCACCACCTGCAGAAGCCTTGCAGCGAGGTGCCGGCAGCCGGGGCTGAGCGGGGCAGCTCTGCCCGGCCGGGCTGCAAGGCCACCTGCAACAGGGACGGCCAAAACGCGCCGACATCTGGTACCCGGGCCCTTTGGAAATGCGGTAATATTTTAAAAGTTTAGCTACATTTAAAGATATATTGTAGCATTTGCAGAATTAATCGATCTCCTCGACGCGCTTCGTGGCTTTAGTCTGGGTGATTTAATCTGCAGAGGCTCGCTGAAGATTAATCCGTTATCGCGCGAGGAACGATTTTGTGTTGAGGGGACACCGACAGCACGGGAAAGTACGGGCGATGTGACGGCAGTGACTCGATTTAACCAAACACCCCCGTGACTTGGGATGAAGCTACCGCCCGGGAACCCCCAAACCCGCCCGGGGCGGCGGCCGGCGCCGGCCCCAGCGCCGCGCACCGGGAGAGGTCGATGCCGCCACCGGCAGCGATGCCCGCGGCCCTGCAGCCGCCCACCCCCCGTGCCCAGCTGAAAGTAAATAACAACACAGCCCGTTAGCATTAGCAATTTTTTATTTTCCTTTTTTGTTGCATAGGAAATGCAGTACTTGCTTCCAGTAATTGTATTGTAATGTGAGAAGGTGGTAGCACTAATGGTTGAATACAAGAGTTAAACTAATCCACACCAGCTCAAAAAACCTGCGGAGACTTAGTTGAATAAGAATGGATGCCCACAGTGATTCTCAACCAATTACAATTTTTTTTCACAGAACACAGTAAAACTAAAATGGTAACTATGAGAGTCAATACAAGTATACTAGAGGCACGAGGGGCCTGACTCATAAAAAAAATGAACACGACATGGTATTAACACGGGTGTCAAGTGACTTTGCAGCAGATCTTTCACACGGCCGGCGGAAATTTTAGCGCCCCGAATTTCAAATTGACGCCGAGGGACTTGGCCGGGCCAGTCTCAGGCAGCGGGGCAGGGCTGGGTCAGAGCTCGGCCGCGCGGAGAAACCGCCCGGCCGGCCAAAATGGAGATTTCTCCTTGATTGTATTCCCAAAGTAAAGAATTTCGCAGACCCTTCCCCAAGGCAGCAGTCGCGGCCGGGCGCCGGCAGCAAGAACAGGCAGCGGCGGCGGATGCCGAGCCGGGCACTCTCTTCCTACCATGCTCCGTCTAGAAACTCATCTTCTCTTTTTTTTTCCCCTCGTATTAATTTGTGGATGCAGCTAAAAGGGGGGGATTTCACCCAACACAATTGTTTTTGTTCATGCTCAAGCACAGAAGATTAATTAAGTGGAAAATAGTCTTCCCTAAAAAAAAGCACAGAAGTACAAAAGTTCGCATTGTGTACAAGTGTTTGCCTTTACGAAGGCTTTCTCCAGAGCTCAGAGGTAGCGATCTAGCGTATCTTTTTCTGGTACGGACGAGATCGCTTTTGCGATCGAGTCGCCTCGTACCGCCGTGTTACGAACCCCTGGCATCGGCCGGAGCGCGGCTCGGAGTCGTCCCCTCCCTGTCTCCCCCTCTTCCCCTGCCAGCCCGGCCTCGGGGTGTCGGAGCATGGTCCTGCGCCCTCGCCTCCTCCGCGGCCCCTTCCCGTCCACCCGTGCCTCCCGGTGGGGCAGGGAGGCGGGGAGGGGAAGGGGAGGGAGAGGAAAGCCAGCGGGCGCGCGTGCCGGGGAAAGCGGGGCCCGCCGAAGCGCGCGCTGGGCAAGCAAGCCGTCCTCACGGCGGAGGAGAAAAGCCCACCAGCCTCCCGTGTTAATAGCAAAGGAGCTTTTATGAATCGGGCCCAAAGTTTGTACAGAGTTTGTTTGAAGAAAAATATTGCAACTGTGCATGAAACTAAACAACCACATGAGGTTTTTTTTTTCTTTTTTTCTTTTTTTTTTTTTTTTTTTTTAAAGGGTTTTTCTTTCTATATGAGGAAGTCTGGTGTGAAGAAGGGTCAAGCATGGGTACCTGGTTAACCGCTGCCCATTAAGAAATCTCTCGCAACGTGAGCTCAATCTCGTTTGTGGGTTTAAAGGACTGTCCCTTAAATTTGAACTTTTTGCGTCTGTTCTTCAGAGCAAGCTCTCTGAATTCTTAGGGTAGCTTTTCGAGACGAAAATCTTACCAGGCACGGATTTCTGGTCTCAAACACCATGTCCTGCCCTCTAGGGAAAAAAAAAAAAAAAAAAAAAAAAGAAAAGGAAAAAAAAAGAAAAAAAAGAAAAAAAACCCAAAACACAAGTAATACTGAATTTAAGTAAATGTATACCTCCAAAATACTGAAAACACCCCAAATCAAGAAAAGACAGAATTTGCGTTCTCAGTGAAATATCTTTAAACCTATCTGACAAGAACCAAGTCAGAAAAAAAGACTAACATAACTTTGAGTAATATTCATACAGCTACTAAGCATTATGGAATAGCATGCATTAATATTGTACGGTTATTTTACATCACCTATATCAGAAGGTTCTGACAGACAGCGAAGGCTACCGGTGTAGAAAAATCTTACTTCAGAAGAGCAATATAATACAGATTTCACAGGCACTACATTTTAATATATCAGGTATTATGCTGGTTTTCTTATAATTCTTTCTGTCCTAAAGCTGGCATTATAACAATGACCGAAAAGGCAAGGATCGAAGTAAACGGAAAGTAGATACCAAAGTTGATATATTCTTTTCTTTTTTTTTTCAGATAGATTAGTGCATAGTTTTCATGCAGATAAACACTGCTATGCATTTACATTGTTGGAAAGCAGAGTGAATTGAGCCCAAGTTGTCACATTTTTGTAAATCATTTTGCCAGCCTGTAATAGCACCATGTAATGGATTTGCATTAAACATTAAATTGATTTCAGAATTGGTGACACAGTATTCACTACAGTTAAGTGCTATGGAATAGCTTCAATGTTACCTGCTATATATCAAAGCAATTTTCATCCCACTGCTTTTTTATTGGAAAAAATAAAAGGAAAATGTACTCGATACTAATTAGACTATTGCGCAGCCTTGGACTTGATGATGGCATAGCTGGGTTTACTGTCAAACAGTAATACATGCATTGACTTCAAGACAAAATTGGCATTGTAAGCTTGATTTAATGAAAATCCTGCCTAGCAGGCAGTGTTAACTTCACAAGACCTGCCTCCGACAGACCTCATGAGGTTTATTTTGTTATTTATTTATTGTTTAGGTGCCATTGAAGCTCTCCTTACATTGTCATGCCGGTTATGGTTTTAATTTTGTTCGATGGAGGCCTTCTACCAAAAAAAAAAAAAAAAAAAAAAGATATTTCCAGAGACACAATGCAAAGTACAATATTAACTGACATTCTTAAAAAAAAAAATTCACCACAAGGAAAAAAAAACTGTTTTAGGCTATGTATCTGGGTTTTTTTGTATTTTTGTACAGTAAATATTTTATAACACTGTTACTACAAAGCTGCAAATATACGGAACAAAGAGAACTAGAGAAAGAAAAAAAAAATGTTAGAGGGATTTTGCATATTCCTGTGGGCTGACTGAATACTGTGGAGTTGAGAAAACTTGGTGTTTCTTTTCCCCTTCGACCTTAAGGGGAGGGGGAACAAGCAACAGAGAGAAAGTGTACCATGGCTGCCTAAACTCGAAGCCCGAAAGTTTTTATTATCAAGGAAGAAGAATAAATAATAATGGCATTGCTGGGGTGTGCAGCATGATAAAAGCAAGTGCCCTCGCTCAAAAAAAAAGAGGCAAAAAGGAAGGAATTAACTCGAGAAGAAGTCAATTCGCGCCAAGCCATTCCTAGGGCTTTAAATTTGGATGGTGGGGGGTGGATACAGGTCAGAGTATTTGTGCGTCTGACGGTTTCTGGAGAGAAGGAGACGGGGAGAAAAAAGTCGTTCGCGTGACTCCCAAAGAACGACCGGAGCGACCGGGAGGGGAGCGGGACCGTAACCTGGCGCGGAGCCCGTCTCCCGCGTCCCTGCGGCCGCGGCCCGACTCCTGCCCGCTCCTGCGCACCCCGGGCGGGAGCCCCCCGCTCGGCTCCCCGCTCCTGGCTTCACCCGCTGGCCTAAAACACTGCTTGCTCTCTACACCTGCACAGAACGGAACTGCCGGGTTTTCTGCGTGAGAGGAAGGTGAACGAACGTTTAATTTAGTGTGTAGTACTTTACAACCCCTGTTGGTTAACACCCTTGACCGCCTACCTAATGTTTTAAAGCCTTTAAAACATTTTTTTTCTCGCAATTCTGCTCAGAGTTCCCTAACTTTAGCGTCATCAAACTTAATATGACAAAATACCTTCAAAAATACAGCATACCTGTAATGTCCATTTACAATGGTTCTTCAGTAGCCTATACTTCTCAAGCATAGGAATATGCTATACCATTGAGAGAAGAAAAATAACTGTATTTAAATACATACAAAAAGGAAACGGGAAAGTTTTTAACTTAAATCCAGTTCCCAAAGGAAAAAAAAAAAAAAAAAGCAATTCTATGAACGCTGCCTTTATAACGAACAATCAGAAATTCCACTAAGCTAATTTGACAGAAATTTTTCCTCATTTAAACAACATTACAAAAGTCCTGCATTATAAAATAGGGTAGAATAAATCAGTGTAATCAATAAAACTATACAACATACAAATTACATATCTTCTGAGTGGGCAGTTTAATTCTCTCTCTTTGCAGCCATGACTACAACATGCTCACTAAAAACAACTAACTGCCCAAACTATTGCTTAGTTTGTTTTGTTTAAAAAAGGGTGCAATTTTATTGTATATACAACCAATTTACTGGTAATACCTTGTCTCATAGCAAGGTTCTGACAAAATGTTTGTCTAGGCTTTTTTCCCTTCACTGTGAAGCACTGAAAGCTGCTATTTTTTTTTTAGTGCACATATGTCTTAATAAAGTAATGCCCAGCTAAGTGCTATAGGGAAGGCAAAGGATGCTGGCTAGAGGATGTGATACCATATACTAACAATCACACAATACAATAGAGCAAAATGACTACTCAACCACTTATCAGACACATATGAAAATCCAAAACATTTTATTTTTTCCTTAAATAGAGAATAACCAGTAAACAATTTTCAGAACTTGGAAGTTTAAAAACGTGCATATAAAAATGGGCATTATATACTTTTATTGAATGTGGATTGATTGCAGTCTGCTAATAAAAATGGGTGTGGGATCTGAAGAAAAAGGAAGTTTTTTTTTTTAAGGCTTGCTTGTGAAAGGAACAGTTGTAAAACAAAAATTGCTTGAAGCAGGGTTCAGCTTAGTGCTTCACAGTTTGACTGCTTCTCTAAGAAGAGCCCTTCCTGCATGTGCATTCAAAATCACAAAGTACAAAGACAAACACCTAAAACACACTGCGTCAAGTGCAGCACCAACTTTGGTCAAATAAAAAAAAAATAAAAGAAAAATTAATAATTGCTAAGCTTTTCTACATGATATAAGCAGGTATTGCATATTTTCATATATCTGGGAGAAAACAAAACAAAAAGGAAGACTCCAAATAAAATGTAAAATGCAGCAACATCCAAAAATACTGATAATCTAGCATCTACAGATCTCAGAATAGCACTGCCACTGACCATACAGGACAATAAACACTACTCCTATCTGCGGAACAACTAACATCCTATTTAATTCTAGATGTTGAAACTGACAATGGCTGACATAAAAGTCACATTTACAAAAAGTGTCTCCAAATGCTTGACTAGGGAAAAATCCCTTTCAATATAGGAACATGTGCAACAATTCCACAAATAATCGCTATCCAGGGCAAGGCACATTGATATGGAATTTTTTTTTTTTGTTTCGTGCAAATTAAGAAAACAAAACAAAACATTGTTTCAGGGAAAAGATGAGGAGCAAAGTGTCTTCCCAAGAATTTCAGTTACTTGATTGTATAGGACAGTAGTAGAAACCCTTCTGAAGGGTCGAACAAACATAGTTTAAAGGCAAGTGCCTGGAATAGGGATTACAATATTGTGTCTTAATGCACTCTACTTTACCCTACATTAACTATATAAAAATTAGTTACTAACACTAGAACATGCAGAGACTTTCTCTGATTAGCTGGACTTGCCAACCAGAACGTATATATATGTATAGTATAGGAAACCTTCTTAAAGTTGCATGTGAAGCAAAGGGGTGCTCCGCTGTCTGATAGAAAAAATCACTTGCACTCTTTTTTTTTTTCTTTTTTTTTCCTTTTTTTTGTACATAAGATACAGGACGTTTGGGGTCCAAACTTTTTTTGTGTTTTTTTTTTTTTTCTTTTTTTCTTCTTCAGCAAGTGCCCTTGCTTTGAACTGGCATAAGTTGTAAGATCAGCATCATTCGTTTCTGTATTGTTTTCTTCGCAGTCCAGAAAATGTACCAGTTCAGGGACACGAAGGTGTTTTACTTTCTGGACCGTTCTCTCTTATTCCCAAGGTGTTTGAGAACTGATAAACCCTATATTGCCGGAAACACGTAAAATTTGTCAGAATTGGCATAATCCATTATAGTGACTTTTAGCTTATAAAATTAACAGATATTATGATTTCATTTTAGTTATGTGCTTTGATAACAGAAAATGATTAATTAGCATTTAATGTAGTTAACATATTGTGGTAAAAGCACCATTAGATTTGTTTTTTTTTTTTTTAATTTTCCTTCAGTTTTAAAGGGATACAAGTTCAACAATAAAAAACATAAAAAGCAAAAATAGCTCCCCTTTTTCTTGCAAGGCTGTTTTTTACCCCAATAATTTAGAGTCCTGGGGTGGAAGGACTTGGAAAACAAAAATAGAATTTTCAACAATCTCTATCTTACAAAGATATTTAGCTATCCAATGAAATTGCACTTTACTCAATTCAAAATTCGATTGTTTTGATTGATTCCTGTCAGTTTCTGTCAAAACAGACCAACTTCCCCATTTCTGCGTGAATTTTTGTGTAATTGTTGAAAATTGTTGAAAAATGTTTTTTTTTTAATGTAAGTGCAGCATTTCAAACTTTTTTTCTTTTTTTTCTTTTTTTTTTTTTAGTGAATAGTAGTAGTTCGATGTTTTAAATCGCTCTGCAATTGAGTGGAAAAAAATTGTTGACAATGCTCTTATGGTTCATGTTACGTATCTAAGTGCCGACTGTAAAAAAAAAAAAAAAAACCCCAACAAAAAAAAAAACCTGCAATTTTTTTTCCGATATGTTACAGAAAAACATGCTCTATGTCTGTCCGGTAAGTTATATATTGCAGAATTCAGCTACTACAAAAGTTATAGTTTAAGTGTGTTTCATGATTTCTCAAGAAGTCTCACACCTGTATGGGAAAAAATCGATGAGGATACTGTAAAACAGTTAGGCTCCATATGGAAAGTGTGTTACAACAGCGAGTTGGTAAGCAGCAGCAGAGGCTAGTTCTACTCAGTGTCACCTAACGCTTACACTACCAATGAAACACTTCAGAAGTTATGAAGCCCAACCATTTCCAGCACCATATGAGAAATTACAACAGTCCTAAGTTGTCTAAAAAAAAAAAAAAAAAAAATAAAATCTCGAAAAAGTTACGGCCTTTGCCATTCAACCATAACGTTTGCCATTTCCATGTACTAGTTTGCTGTCGGTGTCTGCTCGCCTCCCCTTCCGCCGATGTGAAGTCGCTGCGCTGCGTTGCTGCTGCTTCCGTGTTACAGAGGTGGGAAGGGGTCTGGTGGTCTGTCCGGTGGGTGGTGGGAAGCGGAGACTTTTATCCCAGGTACCAGGACTGCAAAAGAGAGAGGAGAAGCGTCAGCCCCGCCGCCCGCTTTCGCTGCTTCCCGAAGGGCCCCGGGCATCGCCGCCAGCCTCCTCCGCCAAGAGGGGGGCTAATTGAGACCATGACGAATCGACCTAATTACAAAGCTTAATTAAAAATACTGTACAAATCAATATATTTTTTTTTTCCCGCCGACAGTCGCTGGACATAGCTACAGATGAACGCGGGGGTCATGTCACGTTACAAGTTATCAATCTTTTTAATAGATTATGGCTTGAAGATCCCTCCAGTTCACTTTTGTCTAATCCCCTGAAAAGGGGATACACATTCGCCTCTCTGTGCCATTTATCACCCTGCAGTCGGGGTTTTCTTGGGTATTTAGGCATGTGCCAGCATAAGCATCTGTTGCTTTATACTGCCCTGCTTCAACTGTCTCGCTGGAACAGATGCACAGAAATTCAACAACAGGGCTGTTTTCTTAGGAGAAACGTGGATCGCTAGAGAAAAGCCAGGATAAAGCAAAGCTGGGGGAAAGTGGATCAGCGAAAATGTCCCGTATCTCTGGCCATACTTGTGTTTCAAAACAAAACGCGGACCTCAACTAATAGCTTTTCTTTGGGAAAATCTTTTTTTTTTCCCTTCCTCCCCCCCAAAGGGAGGGAATTCCCTGGGATTTCGGCTCCGCAACAATACCGTCCTTAACCCAACCGCGCGGATGCCCGGAGCAGAGAAAGCAGTTTCGCTCCTAAACACCGTCGGAAAGCTGGAGGGGGCTCTGCTGGAGTCGGGGCAGTGCCACCGCACCGGGGAGACCCGACTCGGCCCCGGCGAGGTCAGACCAACCTGAACCCGGGATGAATAAGAGCAGTGTTAGGCCCTGGGATTGTACGCGCAGGGGGATGCTACTTGGCAATGACATATTGCTGTGGGAATACACCAACAAGCGGCAACTATTTAGCCAGAAGTAAAGTAATACAACAAGAAAGATTCAGGTATTAAAGAGCTGTTGCTGATACCCCACGTTTTTACTTTGGCTCCCGTAATATATGAGGTGCATACGTGTGCATGTATAAACTGACGACAAGTTTTACCAACTTTTTCCTCCGCTCCTTTTCAGCGTCTGACGTGATTGATAGCATAATCAACCCGGGGAGGATTTATGAACATTTACAGAAGACTCTGAGGCAAGTTTCATGTGGGACTTGGAGATTATGTGGTCTTGCCATGGAGGTAGGAACCGGTAAAATAAATAGCACGATCGGAGAAGTTGTCCTGCTTCCAATACACCTCATTAACTAACTCTTCCTCCGCTCAGCCTTCTGAATACAAACACACCGGTCCCATATCAGCTCCATCTATTGCCTACAGATTTTATATTTAGACTTACGCAGGCTGCAATTAAACGAAATAGTTCTCATATGTAAAGTTCATAAACAGAGAGAAGTTCTGGCAGCATTTGTGAAGCGGTGCCAAGTCCCGTTCCCCTCCCTGATTGCAGGGCCCTACTGATTTTAGGCGGGCGTAGGGAAGCCGAGCGCGGGCCGTGCCGGAGGCACCTCTGACCACCGCGGGCTGCAAACTTTTTGGAAGTTTGCAGGGTCGTCCCTTACGCTTGTCACCGGAGCGTGACAGTCTTTGGCCGGGGAGGGGGAACTGTGGAAGTCCCCCGCAGGGAGTAGAGGGGTTAACAATTCAGAGCCGATGGTTCCAATCTATATCGCAGATGGCCAGTTGGCTCCCATCGCCGCTGGCCTGGCCACATGGACCACCGGCCGGGGACGGCGCGGGAGCTGCTCTGGCCTCGCCGCTCCTCTTCCACTTCAGAAGCAGATTTTTTTTTTTTGGGGGGGGGGGGAGGAAGGCAGGAAAAAAAAAGGCCCCAAGCGAGCAAGCAGCGGTCGCTGAGGTGGGGCTGCTCACGGAGGAGGCCCGGGCCGCGCTCCGCCGGGGCCGGGCTCCCCTCCGCCCGGCCGGCAGGGGATGCGCGCCGCCGCCCGCCCGTCCCTCCGTCCGTCCCTCCCTCCCTCCGTCCGTCCGTCCGTCCGTCCGTCGGTCCGTCCCCCCACGGCACCGCGCTCCTTCACGCATCTTGCTATTCAGCCTGCGCCTTGCAGACAAGGTTACCCCAGAGCGGCTCTGTAATCCTTCACTGAAATAGGCTTTATTGATTGCTCTGGTCTATTGTTCCCTTTTCAAGTCCCCCAAGTTCAAGTTCATCCTGGTGTTACATCATGTCTCGTTGCTAGGGGCAACCAGACAGCCCCAGACGTGACTATCATTAGCAAGAGCCGCGCTGCGCCCTCCCACCGCCCGCCAGCCGCTCTGACGTAGCAGCCCCGCTGCAAACACATTGAAGTATTTATTCTGCCTAATTTATGACCTCCACAGCAAGAGAGACCCCCACTCCAAAAACCAACACTGTTGTATATTTAATTAATCTGTCTTTCTCTGGCACTTGGGAAAGTTAGACAAAGGGCTAATTATTGTGTGTCGCTCCCCACACTTTTCTTTTTGGGGTGACTATTTGCATGGGAAAAGAAACAGCGAGGCTGGGCGCGAGTCCCCTCCCTCCAAAACACCTTTTTTTTCTCCCCTGCCCTATTGACATTTCATGAAATACTTTAGCTGCTTAAGGGAATTAGAAAAAAAAAATCTGATGTGAATGTAACTCCTTCTGAGTTGGTATTCAGTAACACAAATCAACTCATGACATGTTTAAATTTAAATGCTAACCACACACTCTGCGAGTTACTTTAAAGGTTAGTTTTTAATCAATAGAAGTTGCTGACTCCGGAGTTTTTAGCGGCGCAGTGCAGCTCTGGGGCCTTTGTCTAGCGTTGGGCTTTCAAACTTTTTTTTTTCCTTGAGATGATTTTAGCAATGATTTGCAGACACAGAGTGCTATTGTGCTCCTGACTAGCAACATGTCAATAAAGGAGTAGAGTTACCATGCACTAGGGTGTCAATATGACTCCTGCAGACACTGCTCGGCCTTAATACCAATGAAAAACTTAATTAACCCTTACGGGATCGACCCAAACCGCACGGCTATTTTTTTAAACTTCCGTGCAGGGGCTCCGGATCGCCTTCGCTGAAAAGCTGCTTTTACGG
This sequence comes from Mycteria americana, assembly GCF_035582795.1. Taxonomy (NCBI): domain Eukaryota; kingdom Metazoa; phylum Chordata; class Aves; order Ciconiiformes; family Ciconiidae; genus Mycteria; species Mycteria americana. Next base: position 66,780,509 of record NC_134371.1, on the reverse strand, counting down.
GATCCGAACTCCGAGCACCTCGCAAACAGCTGCATCCCGCTCCGCCTGTTCCTGCACCCCCACTTGGGTGAGATGTTTTATGGGCTGAGGCAGCAGAACAGCGAGACAGAGAGCGCATTTACCCATCAGATCCCACCAGCACCGCTCTCAGGATACCGTTTTAATTTAGAGCGTCTTACAGCTGAAACGCACACACAGAATGATCCTCCTTTTCTACTAATCATTTTAATATTAAGATCTCATATCCCCCTCAAGCCTCCTATACACGGCTAAGTCTTCCCGGATTAGGTCTGAAGAGCACCATTGTCCTTCTGAAGCACCTGTGAAACTTCTCTGCGAGGGGAGCGGAGACCTCCGCGCATCAAATGAAAACGTCTAGGAAGCGTATTATGCGTTCGGAGCCCTGATAGTTGGGATCTGTCAAGTTTTTTTGCACGATGAGGGGGCTTAGAGGGGGGAAGAAAGAAGGCCGGATCCCTACGTTCGGATGGCTGAAGTATTTTTTGCCTTCTTTCAGAGCGCTGCTCAGCGTGGTGCAGGCTGTGCTCGCGTCTACCCACCTTACCCATTTTACCCCTTCACATTCTGTAACCTATCCGACTGCACCCAGACGGAGAACGGCGTATTGCCTTTCTTAATTTAAAATCTCCATTTAAATCATGTCCGCTATGACAATACGGTCAGGATGATACTATCTCCGCGCGTTTTCACAAAAGAGCCAGTATTTTATTTCCCCTCTATTTACTTCGCAGTCCTATTCTCCCAGCGAGTTTAGAGCTAAATGAATCCGCCGGAGCTAAAGGTCCTACTCAGTAAAATTACTGCCACACAGTTGTCGGTGCCACTACGGGTCTGTATTGTCCTGCCGAGCATCTCGCTGTCCTTCCTCGGCGCTCAAGGTGAAACATCAGAAAGAATTCTGCAGTCCGGTACGAGATCTTCGCTTCCCTTTCTCCAGTCAAATGAAGAAGTAATCTCATCAGGTTGAAAAGTGCTGACTAAGGATTTAATAAAGTGCCTGCAGATGTGTGTCATCTCTAAGGTATTCAACTCATGTAATGCAAAACAGTTCCACACCGAATGTGCTTATAAAATTCCATTTAACCATTGCAGAGCTCTATTTTACTGTTCTCGGAGGAGTATTATCACACTTTTTTTTTTCCCCTAATTTACAGCACCATGAAAGTTGAAACTCTGCACTGCCAGTATCTGAGAATCCTCACAGTAGTAAGGTTTTATGAACCATAAACAATATCTACTTGACTGAATCCTAAACAGGAAGTCTGAAATGGCAATTACGTTTCTTTGATAGCGCAAGTCTATTTGTTTCTTATGCTCTTCTGGAGATAGCAGAGACACACAAATCCTCAAGCGACTTCTGACAATCGGGCCCTTTGTACGGGAAGAACAGCAAGGAAGCACTCCGCGATTCAGGATATTTAAAAGGAAAAAAGCTGAAAGTGCCTCATTGACTCCGGTAGCAGTTTCTGCCTGCGTCAGGAGCCCAGAAACAGGCCCATTGTTTACTCAAATCTTCCTAAACCAGCCTTGCTGCGCGACGTGTTGTACCCCCGGCTCCCAAGCCGAACCGTGAGCACCGCTCACGTGCTTTCGACCAGAAAGACAATCAAACGCAAACTTGTTAAATTTACTTCTACCTGCACATCTCCCGCCCTAACAATGAGACCTTTCAGTTCGTACAAAAAGTGAGGGTTGTAAAGCGGCTCTATCTGTTTTTCGAATTAAAAAGTTAAACAAAAGTCCTCAAGGGCAAAGTTTAACGCTGCGGAAGGAGGTTGTTAATGTGGAATCCAGAACTGGGTGTGACAGTTGGCTTATTTCTCCGGGCGATGTAGGTTATTTAAGGACATTCACACGTTTGAAACGCTGACAAACTCCACACATAGGAGTTTTTGCTTCACCTCATCCACTTCGGGCTAAGACCTGGTCTGTGCTAGCCATTTTCTTCAGGTTTCAGCCCGGTTCGGCTGCCTGGCGGCGGGACGGGTCGGTGCCATCGGGACTTCAAAGGCGGCTGCAGCGGTGCTGCGGCGGTTGCTGCCCTGGGCACGGCTGCGCTTGCAGGAAGCTATCGCTGCACGGGCCCGGGCGGGAAAATCCACCTTTGATAAGAGCCTAAATAAAAAAAACTTGCAGCTTTAGAGCTCGCCGGCAAAGAGGCCGTTTGAGCAGCTGAGCTGAACCTGAGCCACGACCGTCGGGCACCTGCGAGGATTCATCACGGCGCATCAGTTCGGTTGTTTTGTTTGGGGATGACGTTTCAGTCGTCTCAAGAACTTCAAGGCAATCAAAAACATTAACCCTGGGAAGATGAATCGGGGTAACGAGCCCTTCTGGTTGCAAAGCTAAAACGAGAATGTAAACAGGTAGGCAGCGAACTCGTCCTTGAGACGTCACCTTGTGAGAGGTCCCAGGAAGGCTCTTCCCCACGGTGGGTCGTTTGAAAGCAAGGGGCCAAAACGGGCGCTTTGATGCAATTTCGGAAGGGCTGCCAGGGTGAGCGAAGGCAGTGGCAATTCCGCTTCTGGTGCCACTGGCTGGAGGGCTCCCGCAGATAAAGTGACGGCCTTTGGCTTACCCCAGGTCTGAATTTGTCCCACTTCTCTATTGGTTTCTCCAGAGTTTCTCCAGGCATGAAATTTGATCCTACTGCGTAAACCGAAAGGTGAATATTAAAGACAAGGTCACCTTTGTGCCTATGGAAGTTCTTTTCTTAAGAGCTGGGATTAATTATTTAGTAATTATATTTTCCAAAATGAAATACCGAAAGGGATGTAAGTAGCATGTTGGTCATCCCCAAAGGGACATAAAACAGTGAGTGAATCTTCTGGTTGTCCAGCATCCACACCCAGGAGAGTCGCATGCCTCACTACGAGCATATTTATACTGTCTCGAGGAAGATAAAACCCGTCCCGGGAGGGACACTAGTCTCCAGGCGATGTGTACAGTAGCTCTGCATCCAATAGCTTTTGCGAGAACGCCAGTTGTGGCAAACTGCATTAAATTACATGCAATAATTTTGTAATATGGACTTCTGCCTGCTGACTATTAAAAATGTATAGTAGTCCAAACCACTTCTCTCCTGGGACCAACAAACTCACTTCAGGCAAGATTTCTGCTTGGGTTCAAACCTCAAGTTGGGAACAGCTAGTGTTTTTAACTAAGTCACCCCAAACCCTCCCAAACCTATGAAAACACACTCATACAGTAACTCCTGCTGTTGTTCCAGACATCTGAATGTTCCAGTAAAGTGTCCCAGCTGGCCCCAGATGTTTCTTAAGTATAAAGCAATGCTCTGAGCGCTGGACCCCCTGCCGCCCGAACCTGAAGCTCAGCGGATTAAAGATTGACTGCGCTATGACATATTCGCATTTAGCCTGAATATAATACAGCAAAGACTTATCAATGGCAAATGTTTGAAATGTAATCCAGCAAGCGGAGTAGCCTGGCACTTTGAATATGATGTATAAATAATGTATGGGAACTTAAGATCTAAATTAGATCTACAGGAAGAAAACTTTCCCTTTTCTCTGACTCTAAAAGAAAGTTCTCTCACAATGAGGTCATTTTTATGTCCGTCTTGCGGTTTACAATTTTGCTTTTAGACAGAGGGTCTTCCTTTTACTTCGGGAACTTTTTGCGAGTTACAGTTTTACTCCACTTTTCTGAAGAGTCAAGCAAAGAAGTCCATTTATTTGTTAGTAAATTGACTTTGAAATCTGCAAAATAACTTCTAAACTTTGCGTCGTGCGCTGAAAGCTAACTGCAGTAACGCTAAACCGTAACCCTTGCTGTTTAAAAAAAAAAAAAAAGATAGCGGAGTGAAAGAGAGAGAAAAAAGAAAGGGAGAAAGAGAGAGAAACAATCCCATTTTGGTTTTTGTTAGAGGACGGCATACTACATAGATCAGAGACTTTTCAAAAAATAAAAACCCCCACTGTACACAAAGCACAGGAAAATGTGAGGAAAAAAGGAAAAACCTAAAAGCAGCTTAGAATGTGTTAACTCTGCCATTCTGTCAGCTTAAAGAGTATTTTATGCTTGATCAACAGCTCTCTTTTATTATGCTTTTCTTTCATTCATTCAAGACATCAAAGACCAGAACCACCAGTGTACCTGATCTACCAGAAGAACTTGTAAGGGTGTTCTAAAGAAACGGGGGTATTGGGAGCCAGACACCCCTGCGGACAAGGCAGTTCAAAGAGAATATTTCAACAATGATTACATTTTGTAAATCTTTGTACGAAAGACAGCTTATTTCCTGCTTTTTTCATGAAAAATAGATTCTATCCATTAAAGTGAGCCCACAGTATGAAAGTTACTTGAGATCTGAGGTACAGCAAGCGGATTAAGTGGATGGGGAGATGAAATCTTTGAGAGAGACGATGGCTTTCTCTGATATTTGTCGCTGCCATAAGGTTTTCTGACTGGGTTAGAAACTTTTTTTTTTATTATTTATTTGTAGACTTGCTGGTGGCAGTGAAGACGTTTGTAAAAGCAAAATAAACCAAAATGAAACAGAAAGGAAAATAAAGGAACTAGGAAAACAAATGGCTGCAAAACCCCTTTGACATGTTTAAAAGAAAAACTATATGTATTTGCCCCACTCCAAAAATCGCCGGCTAGCCATTTAAATCCAGCAGACAACTCCGAAGCGCAGCACACAGACCCAAGCCAGCTGTTTACTTTTCAAAGCCCGTGGTGGTTTCTGCATTGATAAACTATATAACCTCACACACAGAGAAGGGATTTTAGCTATGCCAGACCTCGTTGCTCTGTCCCGCTCTCTTTATGTGCTGTCACAGAATAAAAATGATCCTAACACAAACCCTGAAATAATATCTTGCTCCAGAAAGGACATCTTTGTAGATATTTCCTGAGTCACTGCCAAAAAGAATTTTTTTCGCCCATTCATCCTTTCAAAGTTTTGCTATAAACACAGCCAAAATTGTTCAGGAGTAATCAGAAATGACCAAAATATGACCCACCAGCCAAATGCAGCTGGGGGGGAGGCGGCTGCCCCACGCCTGCGGCCCAGCCAGCAGCCACCTCTGCCCCCACACCTGGGTGACACTCACCGCCGTCGGCACCTCGCTTGCTCCCCGGGTACGTACGTCGCCTTTTGCAAGGGAAGAGAAAATAGCAGTACGCGTTTTATCAAAGAAGCGAAAAGACGACCTGAGAACCCGCCTCACGGTTTACATCTACTATTGCGATTTAAAAGTAAATATGCTGCGAAGGGGTTTTTAAATTCTGCCCTTTATGCCTCGCTTTTTAGACAGCCCTGTATTTTTCTCTGCTGGAAGCACAGTTAAATTTGCTAGGGTGCGCCACACTTTAATATTTCTTACGCTAAATCTCACTTATTTCTTTCCTTTTACGAAATCAAGTGTGCATCGGGACTCGCATCCGCTTATAACTTCACGCCGGGAACTCCCGTGGAAACTGGGATGGCACACAGACTGCTGCGACGGGACTTTCCAGCATTTTGCTAGGAAAAAAGCGAGCCCTTCGGGAACCCGCTCCCGAAGCCACAGCGCCCGCGTTGCCCTCCGCCTCCCTGCGCCTCTGGACAGGGCCCAAAGCCGGTGGGTGCACGGGGACCCCCCAGCCCCGATGGTGGGTGCCCGGGGCCGGCGGCAGCCCCAGCTCCCAGCCCCTCGCGGCCGCGGTCTGCCCGTCCCGGGCTCCGGCAGCGCGTTTGCAAGTTCAAGTTCAGGTTTAAGCGAAATAAAACGCTCCTCGGGAGTCTGCAGCCAGCCCTCATTTACATGTGATCCCTCTGAACTTCGCCTGCGCCAGCGCGCCCTGTTTCCAGGGCCCGCCGAAGGAATGTTTTACAGTTAGAGCCCGCAGTGCTTTCTCAGGCATTTTAGACCCAGAGGCCCAAGTTTCAAGCTGCAGCATTAAAAGTTTCCACAGAGCTACTGCAGAGAGAGGGAGGAAGGCGGGGGGGAGGGAAATGAGGAGAACAATATCGTCTTAATTGTCTCTATATAGCTCCACAGTTAAAGTATTACTTTTTAAAGGGACATAATTTATTCTAGAGGCACGGTGTTATAACAACCAGTACATACTTTCACCGCAGCGTAACCCGCTCTATTCTTCATTGTGCTCTCCGGTTTTGTTGCTTTTGCAGAACTCCTTGTTACCCAGTCCCCTATACTGTACTTACAGTTTTATTCAATTTAAGCCAGTTCCTGCAGTCCTCAGGCGAGCGAAACTCCCCTGAAGCCTCAGGAGTTTTGCCTGCACCAGGACTGCAAAAATAATCTCCCCGCAACCACCGTTTCCCCCAAAGTTTCTTTACTTTTATTGCTTTAGACAATCAGGGAAAGTCATCCAAAGAAAATCAACCCCCAGTCCGGGCCTCCCAAGCTCCGTTTGCAGCGAGACAGCCTGAGCACACACACGCACGCACGCACAGACACACGCAGGGGGGTTTGCCCCCGGGACTCTCCTTCCCCGTCCCGCGCCGGCGGGGAGCAACGGAGCGACTGGAGCTACGTGAGGGGCCCGCGGGGCCGAGGGGTCCCAGCGGGGCCGAGGGGTCCCAGCGGGACGGGCTGCTCTGCCGGCAAGTTGCTGCAGAGGCTCTGGCTCTGCGCTCTGCGGCGTTTGGGGTACAAAAGGTAGTTCTCGGCCGCTTTTCTTGACTGCCCCGGGAGTACTTTAGAGTCCACAGCGCCAGAGGAAAGCGAGGGGAGATGAGAACTTGAGGCGGAGGGGAGAGCGAGCGCTCCCTCCAAAATCCCCCCCAAAGCCTCCAGCGGTCTTTGCCCGTCCTGGATGTCGGATGAGCAGCCCCACGGTTCTGCCGAGGGAGCGAGGGCAGCGTGCGCAGCCTGATAAACGCAGGGCAAAAAATTAGGGGGAACGGGCGGGCGAGGAATTGGGCTGTGGGCAGCAGGAACAGCGGGGCTGGCGCCGGGCAGGTGCGGACGGACAGAGGGACTGCAGGGGAGCTGGGGACTCCGGGACAAGGGGGCTGAGACAACAGCATGTTTTCAGAAGTGGGCAGAGAAAGGTTGGCGTTTGGAGATCGCAGAAAGGGAAGAGGAATCGGGGTTTTGGCAAGTCCTAGGTGTACTGGGCAAGGGGATCGAAAACGGTCTCCAAATTAACACGGGCAGGAATGGGGGCACGGAGGCAACCCCGGTGTTCTTGCCACATTGACCTTAAAATTGAAGTAGACAGTGAGCTGGAGGAATAATGAATCAATTCAGCAGTGAACCCCCCTCCCCAAATCTCCCTTTAGAAAAAGAAAGCCATGAGGGCATTGAGCTGAACAAAAAACCCCTCCTGAACACCAGAACTTTTGATGTCTGCGTTCTTCCTGATGCTTTGTACCTTGCTAAACTGAACAAACTGCTCTAAGAAAAGTGGAAGGCCGTGCACCATGCCTGTGCTCAGCGCTTGGCCCCCCGGGGTGTGCGGCCACGGGGATCGATGACGGGACTTCTGCCGTCGCACCGCGGGGAGCCCCGGGCCGGGGACGTGGTGGCCGATGAGTCCCGTACCGCTCTGTCAGGGCCATGGCATCGGGATGATAGAGGAGCTGGGTGACCGGGGCGAGGAACGGCCACCCCAGCCTTTGCAGGTAGCCAGCTCGCCGGTGGAGAAATGGGAAAAGCCTCCACAGCACACGGTCTGCCTTTGGATGGGAGGGAGGAATTAGACATGGTTGGCTAAAGGGAGCTGGGTCTTGGCCTAGTGTGGAGTGATTTTCACACATGCTGTGAGATGCCAATGAAAGTCCTGGTGGAGTGTAAAGTCATTAAATGAGATGAAATTAAACAATTTCGTTATTTCTGCTTCATCCTATTTGTGCAGTATGGCAGGCAGAATGAATTACTACTAATGATCAAATTTAGAAATACTAATTAAACTATCTCAATTTAATTAATACTAACAGAGAAAACAGACAAAATTACTAATGTAAACCTTGAACTTAAAATCAAAAGGTGCCTCTTCGCTTTTATGAGCCACTGAATGTGAGGCTTTTCTCTGAAAATAGACTGTATAGAAGTGGCTCTTTGTACTCGGTAAGTAAGCTGCTCCATTGTACGGAGAATTACAGCTCTCCCCTCATCTTTTTTTTTTTTCCCCTTTTTTCTAAATGTTACTACTTTTACTTGTCATACTCCTGAAAAGCCTCCAGGAGAAGAATCTGAACTCTGTTTTGACGCACGCAACATCAACAGGACTGATAAAGCAGTCACCATTACTGGGACAAATTCTGCCCTTGATACTCCTGTTAGGAAGACGACGAGTTTATACAGAGCCTGTGCGGCCTCCCTTGCTGAGAATGAACCCGACGGAACATAGCCTGGCCTACACTTTCAGATTTAGCCTACAAGACCAGTACATTGGGAAAACCCCAAAGCTAAACCCATCTCTACATCAAGGAAGATTGCTTTGGAGTCACTGAGAGATAATACTTGTAAGCCACAAAATAAAAACTCTAGAGATACATGATGACTGCACTGCAAGCCCTCCCCATAAAGAAAGTGTGAATTTTAACCTTTATCTTACTTGAAAAAGACTAGATTTATTCTACTGTGCATAGCTATAAGCCAAGTTAAGCTAAAATAAGCTAAAACAAACATCATTAAACAAAAATATTACTGTATTTCTAAAACAAACTCCTGCCAATAACAAATCTTCCATCTCCTGCTCTCATCGACTTCAATGAATGTACAGTCGGGTCCAATAGCATAGATTCACAGACACGATCTTTAACCCAAAAGACTACAAGAAAGTCCTTAAAAAAAAAAAAAAAAAAACCCAAGAGAAGAGCCAAACAAGGAACATTATGTGTAGAAGTGTTCCTGCAAAACCTCAAATCTCATTGTGTAGCACATGCAAGGATGAAAAAACCCAACCCGGCATGCAAATTTCATATCTAACTTTATCCCCTTTTTTAAAGAAAAGATACCTTTTCTGTTGTCATATTTAAAAAGATGTAGTTATAGCGAAAGCACAAAAGGATACCTAAAATTGTATAAAGCTGCTCCAAGCAATGCAGAAATTATTGTGTTCAGCCTCAAAGGTGGCTGCATTTTATTGGCAGTGATTTTTGTTACTCATATCTCATAATTAAAATTACATTTCATTGGCTTCTGAAATGTATTTAGCTGCATCTCTTCATGTGTAATAACTAGTATTTGTATAGATGATGTAAGAGTTGGGTCATGCAAGTGAATATGCCTGAAAATATTATGATTATAGTGTCAGTACTGTTTTCAGAATTGAATATTAATAACCAAAGTAACTAAAGGCTACATAGCCAAGCCTACAAGATATGTTCCCGTTTAGCCTCTTGATTTATCAATATCAGATTTTTTTATTTTTAAAAGTATCCTGGTTCTGGATTATACTTTTCCAGTTCTACCGCTGTTCAAGTAGAATATACTATAAAAACAAGTGCCTAAAACAAGACGATACCTTTTGTTGTTCTGAACTAAAACCAGGTTGAAAGCTTCAACTTGGCATGTTGTTAGTAATCCTTACTAAGAACAGCCACCTTTGTTAAATTTAAAATATAAACAGGTTTTAACAAAATTGCGGTCATTTTGCTGTATTTCTTTTGAAGCCCCAATCCTTCCCCTGCATGCTGTTACGTTTGTCTAGGATAGTCCAGCACGAGGGGAGGTGATGCTCAGTGTCCTGGGAACATGAAATCCGCTGCAAACTGGAGAGGCCTTCTCCGTTAAGAAATGGCTTCTCATTTTTTGGTCCCATCTTACGGAACTGAGTATTAATTTCAGAGCAAGATAGCCTATTTTGCAAGGTGGTCACCTCTGAAGCTTATTTATTCCTTGACCTCCGTGTTAAGGCCATTAAGCAAAGGTGATTCTTAGAACTGAGGTAGCTTAATGCCTATCCACTGGGAAGGATGTAGGGATGGTGGCCTTTAATTTTTGACCTTCATTGTAGATTGTGGTCCTAATCCTTTGATTGCGGAATTGTTAAAAAGTATATATGGCAGTTGGCAAAAATCTTAATGTTCCAGTAAATGCAAAAGCCATAAATCCAGCTGCTGACCTTTTCCATCCAGGTCACATGTGACACCTACTGGAGTTTGTCAGGCTGTGTGGAATTTATGGAGCTCATACAAGTATCAGCTGCGAAAGCTGAACTTTCATGAAATGTCTTTCAAAGGCACTTCCAAAACCCTTGTAAAAAGCCAGTATGTCTTTTTTTAAGGGTATACATTCTACACGCATTTTAAAAGGTCTCATCATGCTGTCTCTGCAAATCTTCAACACTTAGGAAACTTCAGCTCTTAAAGTATTACTCTTTACAAAAGAGAGAAATCAGGCCAGGCATGTAATTATTGTGATTACCAACTTCCAACAACCCCCTTCCAAGCCTACAGAATACGCTGAACCTCTGCGCACTCCTTTCTTTCCCATGTGCATCTCTCTGCCCCCCCCAAATCAATGGTATTGACGGCGTATTGTCAGTCAGGGAAATGTGATTTGATAGTGCCCTAAAGCAGTTGCAAAAGAAGGGAAGGAATACAAAACCTACTCAGGTCCGCACCGTGAGCGTGAGATCAATGTTTTCAATAATACGTTTGCCGCCATGTAGCACCCTAACTGTTGCAATTAATAATGTAGAAGGAGCTGATTAACTTAAGTAAAGTGCTCTCCACTGTGTAAACACATAAAGATCTATAGGACAAAAGAGGAAAGAACGAACAAAACGTCATTTTTATGTGGACACATTCTTGCTTTCTATTCTGCTCTTGTAACAAGTACTGTACTAGCCACTCTGACAGAGTCAATAAATCGATCTGGGACCTGATGCAGCAGTGAGGCAGACTAATCCAATACAGCGTTATCTGCAGTGGAGGCCGGGGGCAGCCGTGGGGTGGCCAGGAAATCGGCCAAGTCAAGTAAAAGCAGTATGAGGCACATAACTATAATCTTGCCTTATACTTGCTTGTTTGATTTGTGTGTCTCTGTATACGTATGCGTGTGTGTATCTGAGCAAATGTGCAGCTCTGCAGGAGGAAAGGGCCCATGCTGCATCTCCAAAGTCCTTACAATATCCAAAGTCCTTACAATGCTCCCGTTGGTCACAGGACCCTGTGGTTCAGCACGGATCAGCACCCACTCTGATTTAATCGTGTCGGCAGCGTGGCCAATGAATTTAAAGACCTGGTGACTCTCTCCCCCACCACACAAAAGTTGGTACCTGCTCCCTGTCTCGACTGCGCCCACCACAACAGCAGCAAGACCTGCCGCTAGCCCATTGAAAAACAAATCTGAGCATCCCCTTCCATGTGCTCTGTACCTGTGAACATAGGAACTGTCATGTTTTGTCAGATTAAATGGTCACTTGGGTCTGGTATTCTGTCTCTGACAGTGGCTGCGCTCCTCTTGGGAGGAAGATGCAAGAATCCCTATAAAGGAGACAGACCAAAATGATTTGGCCTGAGGGCAAGCTTCTTCCCAGCCCCATGCAGTAAGTGGTAGGCCTTGTAAATCCATGTTAGCGGGGAATATGAGATTGAAAAAATAAAAATAAAAGAAAGTTTCCTGCTGAATGGAAAAAAGAAAACTGTTTTTTGGCAGAAGTTCTTCAAGAAGGAGAACATAGGCCATTGTTATTATGAAGACTTTTCAATGAAAACGCAGAAAATCATTGCCTTTTAGAGTAATTGTTTAGCTAAAGAAAGGTTACACAGCTTGTAGAGAATTTAGTAAGAAATTAAATCTCTCCAGCTCATTCATCATATTTCTGCATTTGCCAACTCTTCCCACCAGGCCCACACTTACTTCTTCTCTCTCTTCTCCCCTACTGTGGAGCATAAGTAATGGCCATAAAACCCACAGAAAGGGTGCCTTACGCACAGGCTTCCTGTTTATTGTAAGGAGGGGGGAAAATGCAATAAGTTTAATTGCTTAGTTTGGGAAATTCATCTATGTCCATTGTAAATAATTGTATGCTGTATCTATTGGAAATAGGATGCTTAGTGGCAGTTTCCAAAAAAAAAAAAAAAGTCTGAACTGCTCACCAGAGCCTGCAAGGAGGAGGAAGAAAAAGCACAGGAAAAAGGATCCCCCCTGCTGAGGACTAACCCAGGCATTTCTGGACTGATTTGGCTCCAACCCACTTTGAAGAAAAGGCCACATGATGGTACTGGGAAGTTTTCTATGAATCTTTACCTTTATAGTGTGATATGTGCTTTCTTCTTGAGGTATACTGTTCTCTGCTGCTTTTTAAGAACTGATCTGAGAGCGAAATTTCACACTGCCCCTCTGCGCGAAAGCTCAATTAAACGGGCTTTGTGCACGGAGCTGAACAGACCGTGAGGGAATGGGAGTTGGGGAGTGACCCTGATTTCTGGTCACCTTTGTATCTCCTCTCTGTGGAGCACGCTCTGGCCTGTCATTAGCAACTGTGATCAGAGCAGCACGTTCACACTCATGCTGCACTGGGGACGTGTCGCTGCGGAGCTATTATGTGATCAGGGGCACATCAAGAGCACCATGACCGCATGCGGGCTCTTTGCTCCCATCATGGTGGAACCATCTCCATTTTAGCTCAGCAAAGGATTCAGCCAACATTTCCTTGACTAATTTCAACAAAAGAGAAGAGCGAGTTTAATATGGCCAACCACAAAGCAAAGGCAGGATCTGAAATCTTCTTTCAGCTTCCCAGGGTCTGAGACCTGCCGATGCTCGATAGAGATTGACCCTGCATTTTCTGTGCACGCTCTCTCTAGACTTATACTACATTTCTAGAGCCATCTCCAGGCCACCCTCAAGATCAAGCCAGTATAGCTGCTTCCTGGGTGGAAGATGAAAGACAGCACCAACATTCAGGTCACGTATCAGTAGGTTGGTGCCACTGGTTCTGCAGCAAAACACTTTTTGCTCAGGGATCAAAACTTTCAGTGGCCATAATAGGGCTCAAGCCCACAAGGGCCCATCCTTCTTCAATGCCCTTCGGCCCTGCCAATTACTATAAATTAAGTGGTCACATATACAACTTTCTCTTCTCACATGCTCAACTGTTCATTATAACGGTTCTGTTCCTGATCTCTGTTGTGTGTGTCCCATTTCCTACATGTATTGCAAATCTCTAGGAGGAAAGCGATGCACAAGGGTCTAGGGCCCACCTACGCTCGGGAGCAATCTAAAATTCAGATGGCACTTTGGGCACTGTGTAACTCTGCTCCGGGTGTCGGAGAAGAGCAGCCCTCACTTCCCATTGCTGATATGGGAAAGTCCACAGATCCTGCTCAGGTTTGGAAGAAGAGTGACCCCTCTAACTTCAGCAGCTCTAGAAAGTTGCGGTCCCACACCCCAAAATTGTGTTTTTATATCTAGTCTCTCCAGATTTCTGTTCTTTACTCAGGAGAGATGTTATTCCTGCATTTAAATGATGTTCTGAACCTGCCAGTACATTTGCTGCTACGGGCCAAGAGAAGGAAAGGGGCAGTCAAGTCTCTGCTTAGAAGTGCTTTGCAGCTTAAGGTTCTTCCCAAGCCAGGCATGCTGGCCTAGGGAGGTTACTTTATGGAGTATGTAGTTCTCAGGGGGCTGAACTGATTTGAACAAACGCTTCCAAATTAGTGTTCTTCATCTTCATTCGCACTCAAACACAAGCGGTGCATTTAGCCTGGAGGAACTATTCTTATTCCGGGGAGGAACAGTCACCTAAGCAACAAGTAGCGCTGACCGGGCTTATAAATAGTTCTGCTCAGAACCCCCAAAATAAAAGGCCTGATCTCGTTCCTGCAGCCTCTCATGTTCTCTGCACGTCCACTGCAATGCACGAGCCGCACGCAACCCCTTACACTTTTTCTGAACACGAACTGCTCCGCGAAGGGAAGCGGTGGCTCAGCTGTTAGCACACTGCAGCAATACCACAAAATCCTGACCTTACCCTTCCTCCCCGAGGGCCAGCAGGTGCTGCCTGTCTGACCAGAGCAAGTCCTGGGCGCTGGGAAATGGGAGAGAGAAGGGTGCAGAGGCAGCAAAGGACAGGCAGCTTGTGGTACTCATTAATAAAGCACATCAACACGAGCTGTGCGTGAGTCTGGCAGCTCTGCATCACTTTCTGACGGTGCAGAGGGCAGGGTACCGTGGCAGGGGTTCAGCGAGAAGCAAAACTGGAAAATCCCCAGGAAGCGAGGCACATGGTTTATTTGTCAAAAGAAAAACGTGTGCACTGGTTTCTTTCTTCCATAGGGTGGCAATGGAACCTGGGCACAAAACAGCTACGCGGTTTCGGCTGCAGGAGCGATAGCTCCGGAGGAGCTGCATCAGCTTCCTATTCAAGGTTCTGACTTTGATCTATGAATCCTATATGCTTTTGGGCCTTGCTACCTGCGAGACTGCTTCCCTGCGTCCCCCCTCCAGCCGCGGCGAGGGGCATCACCTGCACTACATTCCTCCGAATGAAGTGTCTCGGCAGCAGCGCCTGGCTGTTATCACAGAAGGACCATCTACTCTGGAATTTGCCTCCCTCCCTTGTCTGACAGAGCTCACATCTGCTAACCTACAGGACACAGCATAAAGCTCATTTTTTTCTCATGCCCTTTGTTTTAAAGTGCTGCCAGTGAAAAATTGCAGGTTGCAGTTTGCTTTCTAAAAGGATTGTGGGGAAGTAAAATAGTTCTTTCCCTTGTCTCTTGCTAAGAAAGTAATGATACAATTAGGTTTGTATATGCACCTGAGGCATAAGGCGGGTTTTTTTGAGATAAATAAAAGCCTAAAAGAAGAAGCTGCAAAGATACCACTGTCTAATTCAGGAAAGGCAGAGAACAGGAGCAGGTCTAAAGAAGTTAGCAATTTCCTTATACTACAAACATAGCATCCCTTTTGCTCAACGTCAGTAATTTCCCCCCCTAACTCACTACAGGGCGGCATTACTCTTTTACAGATGTGTTTCAGAGCGTGCTTTTTTGTACCTGGTCTTTATAAGGCTGGTAGCAAGAGCATGGCTGTGCTTCTGAGCCTGCTGGTGTTCATACTGGTCATTTTGCTGCCTAGATAAGTTTGTTTGACTTTGGGGATTTTTCTTACACTTTATTGCGGTCTGCTAGGTAAGTTATGGGCCTTTGCTTCAATTGTTTTGCGTTCTAAAGGATGAGCTCTATCTACAGCACTGTTGTGGCTGTGTGGCTCTAGGGCCCCAGGAGGGAAAGCGTGGAAAGACAAGACCTTGGCTTACTCTCCATGACCCGACTGTAGCGTTGGGATTGTGCAAAGGCAGAAGCAGGAAGAGCTTCTACTTCTGTTCTTCTAGAAAAGAGTTTTATCTTTTCCTGGAGAAAGGTAAGGGAATAAATATTTGGTTTTGCGCTTAACTAAGTTTTATAAACTAACTGGGATGGATCTGATATAAAGCATGTTTAGATTAGAGAGGGATTTTTCCTGAAACAGCTGGACAAGAGGGTGCATGACACACTTTCTTAAGCAGAGAAGAAAACCATTTAGTTTCTCTCAGGTGGTAAAGCAGTTGATCCTCTGCCTGGGTGCCTGCAGCGGGAAGCAGCTTCTGTTCTGTGCATCCTCGTAACCTTACTGTGTAAGGCACACGGGCTACTGGCAGGTAGGAGTGATTAGATGGAGCAGGCATGTGTTGCTCAGGAGCTGTTTTTAGCATCCGAAGTACAATTTCCAGGAAGATGTAGGGTAAGTAGGTGGCAAACAGGACTCAGCCTAGTAAACAATGTTTAGCGTGAAGCGGAGCTGCAGCACACCGACTACAGCACACGGATCCCTAAAGGCATTTTGTACGCGAGAGCGAAGTGAGGGCATCAGAGATCAGCAAACACCGTTTAGAGTGGCGAGTGACAACGCAAACTCTGGTCACAAAGAGCAGGTTGCTAGTTTAGCGTTACCAGCTGCACGCTCTCTGAGTGCATATCCTGGGTTTCACAATTACTTTTATGGCTTGGTTAGGGGGAAAAGAAAAACCCCAAAACTCAGAACCCTTTATTCTTTGTTAGCATTGTTGCTACTGATAGGCTAGTCCCTAATTAACGTGATGGTACTTTCCCATTCCTCTACCACTCTCCTTATTACAAGTCTTTGGCAATACGAGAGACGTATCTATTACTTAGTCATGAGGTATCTAGACCAGCTTGCTTTTGAAACTAAAGACTGTGTACCCCAGGCATACTGTATTTCTGATTTGCATATGGAAAAGGCGGTTAAAAAGCTGATGCCCCCGTATTGCTTGCGAGTCAAGTAGCAAAAGTAAATGATTTATCAAGCAAAGGTTACAACACCTGTGCCTTTTTGTCAACATATACAGAGGATGCCAAGTCAAGTGTTTCTTCTAATAGCTCAAACAGAAATTTAGATTCAAATAACCCCCCAGATAGGACAATTATGCGGTGAGCCGCTGGAGTGGCAGAGTGATGGATGGGGTAAGCAGAGGCAGTGTATGAAAACACAAACCGACTGCAAAGTTTTGAGGCTGCTAAAACCAGACAAAGCCAACAGCCCTTTTGGGGCTTTTGCTACTGAATCAGAACTACTGAGTTAAGTCAGTTTATTTCCTGGTCTCTTCTGTCACGGAGCTGTTGTCCTGCTACAACCTTTGCTGACACAGGACAATGGCCTTTTTGTAAATAAAGTATTACCTAAATTCTATAAAATTCCTTTAAGGGATTATATTTGAAGCAATGTGACATAAATCAGAACATGCTGCTAAGGGAAATGTCTACTGCTAATTTTTATAATGCCCATTAAGAAAGGCATGTACTGGTTTTGGTTGTTTAAAAACAGCCCAGGACAGAACGATCCTTGCTCAAACCCAGCCATGCTGTTGTATATTTGTCTGCGTTTTTATTCCAAGGTTCTGTGAAAGCCCATGAATGCCCATGTATGGGAAATGCGACTTCGGCTGAACGGCGCTGTCACATCCCTGTGCACAGACTCACTTTTGCAGCATTTTAAGACTAATGACGACGATGCGTAACTAGTGCCTGTAGTCAAATGACCCACCAATTGGAAGAGAAAATCAGAGCCACCAAAAAGCTGAGCATAATGTTTTCTTATAGTTTGTAGCTGGACTGTAATTTTAAAAAAGCAGATGTTCAGATACAGCCTTCATTTTTATTTTGTTGTTCCAGCAGTAAAGAGTTCCTTAACCCTTATATTTAAGCTTGACTTTCAGAAGCTCTGAGTGTTCACTGCTTCCTCTTGTCTAAGGGAGCTGTGTGGCCTGGCAGTTAGTGGTCCTCAGGACCCATATCTTAGGCTGACTCTGAATGTACTATAAAAATCCTGATGGAAAGCAGCCACCCCAGCTGCTTTTAATAACACAGTCCTATGTGTTTTTATATTTTCATTTTGAAAATATCCTAAGTGATCGTCCTATACACTAATGCCCTGCAAAAAGAGTACAAAAGCATGTCTTTGTTTAGAGGAACGCTAAGTAAATCCCAAATCACTGCAGTTAGTATTTTTACCTCACTTCTCTGATTTAAAACACAGTCAACTTCAGAGTTGTTTCATGAATAAGTAGTGAGTTTTGCTGATAAATTATATATTTAGTATCAAGTGGGTTGTGGTGGTGTAATGATGTATAGAAGCACGGAGATGCAGCTGGAGTCAGAGACTGGAAGTCAGTCTCCTTACCCACTGCAGCATGTTTGACTTTAATTGAAAGCTGTGCTTGAGTATTGTTTTTCACCGTACAGCATTGTTATTCACTATACTGCATTACATAGAAGCACTTAAAGTAAGGCTAGAGCACTTTAAAATGATTTAAGTCATAAATAAGGAGGATAAAAGTTTACAGTCAACAAACTTATCTGGGAAACCTAGGCTGCAGGATGCAAGTAAGTTTAAAATAATTTGGAGACTTAATACTGTTGTGTCTTACTACATAATCAATTTACCAACTAGTAGTTTTTCAAGTCTTCTGGAAAAGGTAAGTAGCATTCTCCAAAGGGTTTCAAGTTTCCTGAGCTATGAAGGAAAAGACCAAGTGCTTAAGGACTTTAACAGCATACCTTAACATTCCTGTTTCCCGATTTCAGTGCATTTCTCTGTATTCCAGTAGTTTCCAAAACGACTGGAGAAATGCGATTTAAATGTGAAGGCGCATGAAAAGTTGTCACGTACATGAACTGAATACAGGAAGAGGCCTGAGAAGTGGGGTGCAGGCTGCGTTTTGTTAAGGCATGAAAAAAAATCAGAACCTGATGGGTTAAAACCCCGCTCTGCACTGCTGGTGTACTTTCTGTGACCCTATTTAATGCAGAGAAGGTTTGAGATTCGATGTAGTTTAACCTGTGCTGTCGACAGAGCTATAAACTAAAGCCCCTAACAAATTGTACACAAAGAACAGATAGCAAGAAAACACGTTGTGTTCACAGGCATCTGATTGCAGCCCTGTAAACTGAAAATCTTCGGTAAGGAGTGACTTGTGTTTCATTGACAGCGTAGGTGCTGAAGCCGTCGCAACGAGGAGTCTGTCTTCGTGCATATACTGGACTGTGGCATGTGACAGCCATGAATCTGTACACTAGTTATTCAGATGCATATAAACAATTTGGAAGAACTTACAAGAGCTGAGTAGTACTCCCCAGTTTGCTAGTTATTTGAATTACTACTTTTTAGCCATCGCAACCAGCTCAAAACAAAATTACCAATATTTCTTGCTGTTGACCTTCAAAAGAATTGTAACATAGTCAAGCAATCACTTAAAACTACGAACTACAGTTGTCCTAAAGCACTAGTTCTGCTCACTTTTTTATACCTTTTCCCCCATGATAACATGATATTAAGCACAGACTTAATTTTTTCAACATCTGGCTCAAATTAGCTGCTAACAAAACTGCCAACAACTATTTTCTTAATCGACCCTGGGAATTTGATACAGCTTGGAAAAAGCACATTTAAACCTCGTCCTTCTCCTAAAGAAACACAAATGTTTACTTGAGCTTCTGATTTGACCATAGCAGGACTATGAATTCAGTTAACCCAGCTTTATAGGCCTGCCTCAACTGGACTTTTTTCTCTTTGTGTAAGGAAACAGATGTGCTCGCAATTACAAAATCTCCTGCTCGCTCAAAGCCCGCCATGCAAATGGCCAACCAGGAATTCGAGTCTATTTTTTTTACATGGAAGTCATTGGAGCAGTCTCCCGTTGTATTTGGTGGGGGACTAAGGTGCAGTGTTACCTGACGGGTCTCTCTGAGCTCCTTTTGCATATGCACTGAAATGCACTGCCTAGGGAACAGGTTGGAGCAAAAGTCTTTGAAAACTGTGCGCTAGAAGCCAGTATCTTAGAAAGCGAGAGAGATCTTTCCAGTTAAGAAAGCAGCGTTATTACTACATAAGCCCAAAAAAACACAACAGACAAACAAACTGCAAGTGACATTTCGCTGTAGTTACTGAGACCATGTGGGTGAAGTGACAGCGGCAATGCAGCTGGCTCCGCGGGGACACGTTAGAGTACACTGAAGAAGAAGAGGCTGCAGGCATACAGAGAAGTCGAAAGCGGCCCACCTGAGTCTGTTGAGGGATATTTACAAAGCTTGGATCCCGTGGTCCAACACTGACGAATCGGTTTGCGGGGGAGGTGCTGGGTGTCGAGTACGCTGTGAAGGGAAGGGACACATGCGTTGAGGAAGCGGCACTAGATTGCACACGAACAACACCAAAACACACTGTCTCAGAGCCACCTAAGCAGATGTTTAACATAGAAATGTGCAAACGTTTTAGAGAGCGAGAGTTTGGTTTTAGACACCGGAAAGGTTTGGTCTGAATGATGGGGATATCAACACGTAGGGGACTGGGCTGCTGGGAGGGGCAGGACGGCCACGACGTGCGCTCGGGGAGAAGTGCGCTGGGGTCCCCTGCGCCGCTCTCCATCCCACGGGAGAACCGCTGCAGGCCCTTCCACGCTGGGATAGCACACGAGACTTCTGTAGGTCCTGGTATTGCCTGACTGGCTGCACTCGAATGTGTGGTATCTCTGGTTTTAACGGAGTTTTGTACAGCAGTCAATTTACTAAAGTGCTTATTAACAGAATCAGACCCTTATTTCATGCTAATCCAGCGTTCTCTCTCGATATAAAGTTTTGGTTTTCATACTGCTGTGGTCTGCACTCTCTAAAATGTTCACTTGATGTGTTTGACAAACTAGGAAGATCCTTTCGGTAAAAAATTAATGGGTTGCAGTTTCACTGGGGTGGTAAGTGCAATCAGTCTGAAGGCTGAAGCTGCCTTTAAAAACTGGAATGGCTCCCATAAATGTAAAGCTATTAAATGCAATGCAAGCCAAGAACCCAGATTACTTCCAAACTTGAAGTACTTTAATGATTTTATTGTTGCATTATATTCTCCACTGCAACTGTCCACAATGCCACGTACTTCCACATCCAAAAGCTTTCAATGCATTTTCAGTCTTCCTCTCATTTGAAAATCCCCCATGCAATCTTCTCCCTTGTTCAATTTTTTGCATGTTCAGATCTAAATTCAAATAACCTAAATAGACGCCTTAATACAAACAGTGATTCTGTCTATTTTAAATATGTTTATGGGAATGCATTCTGCTGAATAAAATCCCCAGACAATCTAACTATCCAATGAAGAGACAAAAAACAATGTTAAAAGGAAAGTTACTTGCCAAATTCCAGTCAGGCTAAATATAATGTTCAGGCCTCAACGTTACAGAAAAATAAAGCGAGTTAAGAGTCGGAGAAGACACTGAGTTGTCTGTGTAGATGAAAGCCTGCTGCCTTTCTGAAGGCAAAATGTTAGGTGAAGAGGCATTACATTGGAGGAGCCTTTGGTTTAAGACTGTACTGAATCAGGCCAACGCTCCACCTTATCCACTGTCCTCTCTCTTGCAGAGGTCGTAAGCAGACGCACAGGGAAGAGTCAAAACAGGTCACATATTTACTTTCTCATAGTCTTTCCCACCCTCTGATTATTTTCAGCTCAGGGACTCCCTGTATTTAATGGCCCACGAGGGATTTCTCATTGATGAATGCCCAATCTGCCCTTGAACCCATGCAAACATTCTGCACCCCACAAAACCCTTTGGCAAGGAGTTCCCAAGTCTACGAGCCTGCAGAACCACGTCCTTCCCTTCCCTCTCTACCCAGGTCTCATGATGCCTCCTAATTCTTACGATTATATGAGACAGCTTCACTTTCTCAAAGAGCATTCCCCTGAAATCACCCCAGGAACTGCCTATCTTCATTTCTTACTGATCTGAGGGGAGATAAGGCACTGCTGACTTCTAAGAATGAATTCTTCCCAGTTGTTTCCAGTGAGGTGAGCTTTTCTCTCCAAAAAGCTAACGTGTTGCTGGTACTTGCAAAAATCATGCAAGGAACACCTTTCCTTCACAAAGTTTTAAAGGAATTTTTTAAGGGCACTAATTCATCCTTCCAAGATGATTTTGCAAATTGCAGTGCAGCTTGCGTATTAGAGTATGAACAGGTACACTGGTTGTTATTCGTATCTGCAAACTGAGGAAGAAATGAACTGACTAGATTTGGTGAGATGTTCTCCTTGCCTTTTTACCATCTTAATTTGCTTAATAATTCAAAGAAGCCACAGATTTGCAAAGGGTATATCTCTGTTGCTAGTGCCATGTATGAAGATTCTTCTGTACTGTTTTATGGTGAGGTGGTTTTTTTTTTTAACTAACTACTGAACCCTATGTTGTGCAAGACTAAAAATTCCTTCTGCAGTGAGGAAAATTAACTCAAAGCTCAAAAATCAAACATCTGCTGTTTGGTTCTTCTGGTCTACTTTTAAGGAAGCAGAATGAGTGGAGAGGCCATTTAATCCCTTGGAGCAGGTAAGTTCCACTCAGAAGGGAAGGAACTCAAGATCTTGTTTACGGTTCCCTGTTGGCAGATACTTTTGCTGTGATATTTGGTAGAAAATCAAAGGGAAACCATCAGAATGCTGTCTTAAATGGCTTCTCTGTTCAAACAAAAATTCTAAAGCATTTGAAAACTGTGTAATATGCAAAAAAGTCCCCTCAAACCTTGTTGGGTGAATTACTATGTATACCTTTCTTCCATAATGCTCCAAACTATGTTTAACTTGCTTTCTGAAAATACTCGGATGTCAGCGTGGTATTTCCTTAAGGTCATATAACTACATTGCTAGAGCCAAGAAGTGAAGAGTACCAAAACTACATATATGCAGAGCAGGCTTTACACTGGACTCTCCCAACATGCTAGTCCCCCTTCACTGTAAAATGTCACGAGATGTTTGCGGATTGTAAGGGGCCATTTTGGCTCAGAATATTAAGTTGACATGGAATACACATTAGCAGTGACTCCTGTTACGGTGAAATTTGGTTCAGAAACGTGAGCAGTACTGAGTGTTGCTTAGACCATCACCAACACGGCTTCGAGCTGTAGCTTATTGTCTTCATATAAATACCTTTGTTTGACATGGAGGTGGGATTCCTGGAAGTCTTACCAGTTCTGATCCCTATACTCTGTTCTGAGATTAGGATGGGGCAAACTGCTCTCACTGGTTAAAGCTGGGTCATATTATATTATAGTATACATAGGCTAAGCCTATGGTGGGGTCTTCAAACTCCTTTTTAGGAAAGGGAAAAGCCAAAGCATGGAAAGGAAGAGAAGGCAGGTCTCTTAGGCATATCTTCTCCTGATCTTTATCAGCTTTGCTCCATGGGAATTGCATAGATCTACACTGGTTTACACTAGCTGATAGCTGGCCCGTTGCGCTTGAATAGAAACATCTTCCTGCCTAGCCTAGTCTTTCTGCTACTGGAATTCACTAAGGATTGCTTGCAACATCATAGCCCATAGCCAAGGAAATGAATGTGATGCCACAAATTTGCTATGATGCTTCACTTCAGGAACAAGCAAAACAGGAGCTGGCAGAGAAAGAACATTTGCTCACACAGACAGCTTTGATATTTAGCCAAAATGGCAAGAAATTGTATGAAAGACAAGACAAACAAACAGTTTGGGGAATGTCATGTATTTTAAAGTTGCCTGCAGCAGGAGAATGTTAATTTAAAATATACTTTCCTGAAATAATTTCTATTAAGTATAAGAGCGTGTCATTTATAAGACAGTTCTGGATTAAAAGGATAAACTTTTGGTTGGTAAAGATGATTTGGGTGAGCGATAACCTAATGCACCACTAGGTCTCTCCTTTACAGACCAAGACGACAGGTACATGTGCTTGATATGAAGAGCTGTACTGTTTCGCAAAGGACTAGGAGTCAGTTTAGCCGTTGTGGAGTTGTAATGAGAGAATTAACCAGAGGAACGCGGTGCAATACAGCAATTCCTACTGCAATGCATTCTGCAGCTGAGTATCTGAGAGGGAACTGCAAATTCTAACAAATTAAATGATACAGTCATCACCCTCTTTTTTATGGATGGGGAAAGAAGTGAAGAGAAAGCTAAAATGGCTTGCCCAGAGGGTGCTCAGTCAATGCATAGCAGAGAAAGGGAGACAAATCCAATCTGATTATGAATCCAGTACTATAGCCACAAGATCATTCTTCTCATCCTGACACAAATGCTGTTTAACACGAAAACTCCTTTGTGCAAAGGGACATTAACCGATAACGATCTTGCCCAACAAGGGAAAAATAGCTAAGTTTCTCCCCATGTAGAGTTGTGAACCTTAGAAAATAACATTCGGTTTAAAAAAGCCCTTTAAAAATCATGGTGTACAGGATGGCAGTATCTTACACTCTGCATTGGAATGAGGGCCACAGATTCTAACACGCAGATTCAGTTATGATAGTGATAAAGTCCAACTGGCATGTAGCGGAGGTGGTGTTTTCTTTAGGCAATGGGATATTAAACCCAGAAACTGTCAAGTTCAAGAAAATAATTGTGTTGTGTTTGTTATGGGTTACCAACCAAACAAAATTGAGAAGAGATCTGAGATAAGATAATTTCAGGACTGCTTCTGATATCAGGGATGTGTTCTATTGAAAAGGCTTTTTATGGAGGAAAAACGAACCCTCCCAAACTTCATGAATCCCACCTCCATTGTGTCATCTCGCTGAGGAAAATGCTGGCTTTCCAAAGGCATGGGATTCGCAGCTGAAATTTTCAACTCCCAGAGCATGCCTGGCCACCCAGTAGCAGCAAATCCCTGGTGTGCATCTCCAGGGGCTCTTCCTTCCTTGGACAGCACTAATGTTCATGTTTTGGTTAATGTCACAGCTGGAGAGTTTCACTATTGCTCCGAGAATCATTAACCACCTTGTTGTGATTTTTAGCTCTCATTCCCAGGAGGCTGAGCTGTATTGAACAGCTGCTCCTGGCTCCTGCACCCCTCAAGAGGGCCATATTCCAATTTTTGGTAGGGCCGTAAGTGCATTTTGTTTCTGCAGAGGGCTTTCTGCTAGACCAAAAAAGGGAAGGAGAATGGAGCAAATGCCAACCCCTTTCACTCCATTTCCTTGGGGGGGGCTTCATTCTCCTCCTCACAGCGAAGGAGAGAGTCTGGCCAAAATCTAACATCATTCCTGCCTTTGTTGCATAAGTGACTTTCCAATATCCTAAAGCTCTGCAGGGCAGTCAGCCATAACCCAGCGACACTCCCAGAACCGGTGCACTCGAGCAGTTCGTAACCATGGAAAACACCTTTTTGTGCGGCTTTTATGAAACTCTGGTGAATCTGCACTTGCTATTTGAAGGCCAATATTTAGTTAAGAAAAAAATAAACACTGATGAAAATGGAGGGTTGGTACTGATTGACACACTCAATGGAGTCCAGTGGGCCCTTCTGGTAAACGCTCACTGCGAGGCTAGGAACTTTGGTTTGTTTTACTCTTTATGTGGCCAGCCACTTCCACTGCCTTTGGTATATATGTAATACTTTTGCTTAGAAAATATTTCCTATAATCTACTTTTCTGTGAAATTTGTCCCTAAATTAATTTATATGCTTCTTTACAACTCAAGTCACTATTATTCAAAACCCTTACCAAAAAGGAAGATGCATGCCTGAATATGTACAGAACTATATGTTTAGACATCAGCGTAGCTAATTAACAAACAGTAATTATTTTCCTAATCTTTTGTTTAAATACCATTAACTGGCTGCTCTTGAGAAAACCTCGATTCCCAATTAACGTGGCAGCTGTCTGCTGAACACTGAGCCACAGTGACCAGCCCGAGCCGATACCGATGGGTGGTGTTCTGCGAACTTCAGCGGACAAATGCCAGTTTTTATGCCAGCTGAGAATCAGGCCAGACACGCATTTAGCTTGTTTACATGATCACAGTATCACAAAAATTAAGCATTAAGATTACTGCTAAAATGATGTTGGGATTTTTTTTTCTTTTAGATACCACACACTGCCAGTAAACTGAGTCACAACCGTAATGATAAATATAATTGACCTAGTTTCATTTTTCCCGGTTCTGAAGACAAGGAAATAGTAAGGCATTGCTGACTATATTCAGTGATAACCATGACTAAATGTTAACCTTTTAGATTCCACTGCTGAATCTTATTGATAGGGCTTAAAAGACAGTATCTCCCATCACAGAGCATCAAAACTACCTGATAGCACAAGTGTTGGTCTAAGGTCAGAAAGAGGAGTAGAGGGGAGGGAATGAATCAACTTCTTAGCTCAACAAAAATCTGCTGATCAATTCTAGAAGTCCTGATTCTAGAAGATCATGTTCACAATCTTACCAGACTGCCTCATACTAAAACCCATTTTAATTTCTAAGCGAGCCAGAGCATCTTGCTGAGTTTGCAGTTGTGCACTATCGCGTAGCAGAAGGCAATGCAAAACTCCGAGAACTACCAGATTTTAAAAATGCCCCCTGGAACCTGTGCAAATCTCCTGAACAGTATATAAAACTTTAAAAATGTAGGCTTCACATGGTCTGAATAGCGAATACCTCTTTGCACATCAAGCAGTGGTTGCATATAGCATTTAAATAATAAGCTTGAAAAGCACACAAAGGGATTTGCTCTTTCGATTAGATTGATTTTTGTTTGTGGATGTTATTTGGACTCCCTTCACTGTGGAACAAGTCCCCTACAGTTGCCATTAAAGCACTGAAAGCTTCCCTTTTGTTTTTAAATGTCAGTTTGAGCATAGCTTCATTAAATCATTTCACAATTAACTCCCTGAACATTCAGACTTTTTTAAAGCATCAAACCCAGCTGAATCACATTTGTTTCCCAGAAGAGTGAGTCCAAAGTGGTATCCCCAAGTGTGTATCCAGGAATTTGTATATTTGACTTGTGGCTACACAAAATACATATGGGAGCCGTGTGGGTGGTGGAGAGAGGATTAAAGCTTTCTCCCTGGGCCTAAGAAATACCATAGCTTCTTGCCCAAAATGCAGGGTTCGGGAACCAAAACATAAGGGAAAGACATCTGGGTTAATCTAGGAAGACTTATTCCCAAAAGAAGTGTAAATGAAGTGAACTGGAAAGAGTTGTTAGTTTAGGCCAGTATGTATAAGCAGCAATGTTTTCCATGAGGCTATCTGTCTGACTTCCATGTAGTATCTATCCTCTAAACCCTGACTTGAGATACCAACTTGCCTCCTCATGACAGTAAACAAGATCCCAGAGGTCCGAGGTCTGTGTCACAGCTTAGCTACTGGCCTTGATTTCTCTCATACGCTGTCATGTGAAATGCCGACAAAGTCAGAAATAAAACTGTAACCTTAAGCTAACTCTTTTCTCGTTAATAGAAAACCAGCTCAGAATTTTGTCCATCATATACAGAGCGGAGAGCTCTCCTACTTCCCGAGAGCTAGTCCAGTCCTCATCTCTGAATAGCCGATAGACGGTGATCGCAGCACATTGCGCGCTGCTGTTAGCCCTTGGTTCCCGCTGCGTCTATACTTACTTGGAGAAGTGGGAGAGGTGGCCCCTCCTTCTGTTGATGTAGTTGGAGGTTTTGTGTCTGGCACTGGCAGAGGCACAGGCCTAGCCATTGGTGGCGGAGGTGGTGGTGGCAACATTGGGGTAGGAAGGAATGGATTGTGCACCTTGCCTTGGCTGCTACCATTGGGCTGCCAAAAAACAAGTAAACAGACAAAAATTATACTAAAAATCAGCTATTAGGAACCTCCGGTAACAACAATCTAGTCGAAAGCTATGTGCAATACATTTACAATTACTTGAGAGGTGGCAAAGAAAGTGCTGTGTCAAATTCTCCATTGACTTCAGGGAACTTTGTCTCAAACCCTGTGAATCTTGTGAAACTACGGAAATTCTCGCTTTTAAACAGTGGTCCTATTAGCAGCGGGTCTGAACTGCCCTGGATTAAATTCTACTACTCTTTACATTTCCTCCAGCCTCTAACTCATGCTCAGTGAGAGCTGAAGCAGTATTTTTGACCCCTTAAATCCCCCAGTTTCGTGCCTCTGTTATACCCTTAGGATATCAGTGCCTAGGACTTGAGTGTAAATTTCTTAAAGATACTGCTCATTAAGAGAAAAAAACAAGCATTTTTGGTGGTCTTAAAAGTCATGCTGATATCTTATTACAGGAAAATGAATGAGTATATATTAAAGTAACTGCTCTCCCACATCCCTTTTGAGTTAGCAATAGTGTAGCTCACAGTTTAGTTGCCATTAGGATCATATGGAGAAATGACTGAGCTTAGAACTGCTGCATTTTACGCGTTAGGAAAAAAAACGCCTCCGTTTAGTCTGGGATGTGGTCAGTCACAGGCAGAATGGGCCCAGCTATACAAGTGTGGTCTTTCAATTAATCACCAGAAAAAACCTGTCCATAAGCAAAAGTGTTTTCAAGTATCACAAAAACAAGAAGCAGGCTTAAAAAAAATGCCACCCCCCCCCCCCCCAACTTGTTAGGTTTACATTTTAAATGTAATACAGCCTGGACACTTGAAAACCATACAGATAGATGCCAAATACCATTATAAAGAGAAAGTAGGACAGCCTGTGAATCAGGTGTTCCATTTTAGTGACAAAAATGATGAGATCACTTTCGACAGCACTCTGCAAATTGATCTCACTGCAGTTCTTCTGGCACTGAGCATTGGCTTTTCCATTGATGATAAAAGCTCAGCTTTAAACACAGATCCATATTCTAAGTACTGCTAAAGAAAATAATATTTTAATTCCTGTTAGGGTTTCCATTAGCCTGAATTACTGGGGACAAAATACTCATGCTGGCAAACGCTTGGGACCTTATTTTCATTTCACCTGCTTTGGCACTGACAAAAGGCCTTAAAGTCGTGTAGGTGCAAATCACGCTTGTGCTAGAGCAAAAATGGTTCAGGGCATAAATAAGACTCAAATTCATCTGCATTCAACTTAACAGCACTCCCACCGACTTCAAAGACTGCAGTTACTAGTGTTTGCAGTAAGAAGCAATCCTTCAGGGATATTTATTTTTCCAACATCCAGTCCCTTTAATAAACTAATATATTAGTGACATCTCTCAAACACTATCTTGTCTCACAATTAGGTCCCTTTCCTGCCAAGAAGACCCCTGCTGTATGTTCATTGTGAGTGTGCTAACAGTTCATAATGCTGAATGGTGTGGGATAAATTAAGCAAATGAATACTCAAGGAAAAAGAAAAGCACTATATTGATTTGTTGTCTAGACATAAATGTATCTGCTAACATATTGCAGACATTATTCAAAGCCAGTACTGGCTGGAATAAGTAGAGTCAGTTTTTCTGCTAGGGAAAGGAAAGCACCGAGAACAATATAGCTTATTAAATAAGTGTAATAAATTAGATGCTAATAATTAAACTAATTCTCATTAACACTTTCAATCGTATGTATGTCAGGAGAGAAACAGTAATTTTGCCAGTTATTACTTCATTGGCTGGAAAAAGTTACATGCATTACATTTCATGAAATATTCAGAGCATTATTTTAGATTTGATTTACATAAAATTTATAAATTCTGTATTTGACCAGAATGCTATTTCAATAATAGCAAGATGATTCACTTTATTTGATTAAAAAAAAATGAAAATGGTTATTTGAAGCTTTGGAACTCTGCTTAATTTTTCATAGAGATAAGGGGAAAAGATAACTGCTTACAGAAATAACAAACCATAATAAACTGTACTTTTAACATCTTGAGTTCAAGTACTGGTCAACTTGATCTAAAGTGCTATAAGGCAGTATTTTTTTTTTTTAATGAACTTAGCTGATCTGAAACATCTGTTTCTCACCCTCCCTTTTCCTGCTCATTCCCCCCCACTCTCCCCTGAACTTCAAAAATAATTAATAAAAATTATTCTGCCTTCATATTTTGTTAACCCTAGTTCCACTAGGGCTACAACGCATGCAGCAAAGTCATTTGTGGAGGGACCCAAAAGGTCACTGTATCATCGGCTTCTCTGACAGTTGAAGTTAATTTCACCACAATGTGGTTGAGTGGTTTTTTGGGGAGGTTTTTTGTTAGTTTTTAAAATATTTTTGCAGTAGTAGCATTTTTTATTCTTCCAACGACTATTCAAGGTGTGCTCCTGTGTGCAACATGCTGTTAAAATAATCCCATAATCCCATGGTTAATTTTACATAGGACAAACACTTCTGAAGAAATAAAAACGGCTTCCTTACATTTAGGAACCCCACCTGTCCAGCCTGCTGACCAGCGTCGGGGCAGACAAGTTGGACAAACTCTTTCAGAGTCTCCTGAGGATGATAGCGGATTGCTGGGTGTGAGAAGTATGGCCCAGGCTGTTGAATAATGGGTGATGTTGGAAAATGAAGAGTCGATGGTGTTGCATGTGGACTTGCTATAGGAAAGAAAACAAAGAAGTTATATAGAGTTTTGCCTTCAGAAAATAAAACAGTTTAAATCTACTGTAGTTTTACTTTTAGTCTTTTTTTAAAAGGTACAGTATTTTTTATACATCTGATCTTCACAATTAATATATTAGACCACATTGTGTCCTACGCTCACTTCATCTAGATCCTGAAAGTAAACGGAGCCAGACGCTTTGAAGGATTTTCTGTATTTTTAGTGGACACGTATAAAGGAATCAGCAGTCCTTTGTGAAAGTGAAAACTATCCATCACCTTAAGAGCAGTCCTCATCAATCAGGCAATAAAAAAATGTATTTGGGAGATTAGGGTTGATTTAATTGACATTTCATATAATTTGGATTTACACATATGAATCCATTTTATATTGTACTATAAATGGTTGATAATTTAAAGATGGTCTAACACTTCCTGTTGTTGGGGGTTTTTTTTCCACCTCAGTTTAGGAACATTTATTTTAAGTAACGTGTTTTCGTCTAATGAACATGTACAAAGTGGCAAGATCGTTTTGAAAATTACATTTACATTTCTCCTGAATAACGTTAGGCTCAAATCTTCAGCAAGCCCCCAGCTTGCATTCAGGGATGAAGTTTAATTTGGTGAATTTATGGGCCAACAAGCCAGCTGGAAAATGTACTAGAGCGAAGGTGTAAAGGTGCAATGTACACAAGCCCACTGGCAATGACAGATTTTACCCTCAGCTGATTTCAGCAGAACTACAAGTGCAGCTGAAGAGCTTTATGCTCTCCTACATTATGTGACACTTTTGCCCAGTTCCTTGGCCTTCAAGATCTATTGGGTTGGACCCTTGTTAGCTAACAGTGCTTTCCACTGCCAGTTGTCACCATGAGGTAGCAACTGCTGCCACTCATACTGCTATGAATTCTCCCTTTCCCCTCTAAAATGAGAATTCACTCTTCCTTTAGAACGGCCAATTAATCTGGTTGCGCACAAGCTCATCTGTAAATCATAGTTTATTTCTCACCAAACAGTCATCATTACATCCCTGTTGCTCCCTTGGCGTGCTATCCTAGTAATCCTTCAAGGATGTCCATGTGCATATACTGCACTTGTACACCGCACACAACCAATTAGATAAGGCTACGCAAGGGAGGTAATATCCTACAGAACCTCATGTGTTGGCTTTGAAGTAAGTTAAATGTACAAGAGGGAAAAAAAAGCCTTTGGCACTTTTTGAAAAATTGGAGAGATGCAGGAAAGTTAACTAAAATCAAATACAAATGAGCAAACACTCATTTAATGACAAATGTTATGAAAAAGCCTCAGTTAAATAAAAGCTAAAATCTGCTTCTTAGTCTTGTTCATTGCCAGTTTAATAATATGACACTTTATTAATAATTTTTTTCTTAAGCATTATTAAACCATTAGCAAACTCAGAGCCTGAAGATGTGGATAAAACATGTAGTCGGAGACAGCAGCAAGGAAACCTACTGCATTATCCTATAAACATTCATTAAGGGTTGGCTGGGCAGCACTTCTATGTACTTCTTTCTCCACGACTGGATAGGAATGATTGCTTTGACACCACCACCAAAAAGAGCTGCACTCATGCCTGGGGTGCTGATATGGGATGAATATGAAGCTCTCATCCTCGCCGTGAAAAGCTCCCCTGTATCCTTGTTAACCCCACGAGTCTCCCAGTCTGCTCCCCTTAATACCGATTAAAATATTCACAACAGAAAGAGAAACACCTACTAAATGTGTGGTACTAAATGGGAAAACACCACTGAAAGAAAGCATGGAGATGCGGAACCAAAAGGTAGCACGCGGCCTTCAACTATCTCTGATCAAAGCAGATGTATATCCAGAGAAACTCTTCTGAAAGCATGGGCTCTACCTATCTCATAGCAGCTAGATATCGTGGCATGTGGGCTGAACTGGAAAACAGTGTCTTCCCACAGCCGTGCTAGGGCTGCAGTGCTGCACTTGGGAAAAGGAAACAAGAAGCAGCA
Organism: Mycteria americana; assembly: GCF_035582795.1. NCBI lineage: Eukaryota > Metazoa > Chordata > Aves > Ciconiiformes > Ciconiidae > Mycteria > Mycteria americana. The sequence continues at coordinate 66,748,769 of NC_134371.1, read as the reverse complement.
TATCCCACACTCCTTGTTATGGAAATGTTGACAGTTATTCCATGGCCAAGGCAAACACCTGTGTGCCCAGCCTGTTCAACCTGTCTGCACATCTGGGCTTATCTCTTGTTTTTTACAAACCTAGTTAATTATTTCTTATTCACTTTTAAGACAAATAGTTTTGTTCTGAGTTTGCATCTTAAATTACAGTATATTTGAAAACTCTTCAGATAAAGAACCGAAATCTTCAAAGGAAGAAATGAAGGCTATTTTCTTGTCCCCAAACTCCTGGGAGAGGCTGTAGCTTTGAAGTGTGCTATTAGAGGTAGAGATAATGTGGGATTCACCTTCGTAAATGTGGGTGTCTACCATGGAGCTAATTATCTTAGAATCAGTGGAGAACGAAACAGAACTAATGGTGTCTAAGGAGCCATTCATCTCACCCAAAAACAGACCACTGCCTTTGACTAGACTTCATTGACCACACTGACTGGCTCACCAGTGGATGTGAACGGAGCCCACGGGTACGAGCTCCGAGGTAGATACCTCCAGTCTACGCACGCACCTTCAGTTAGGTGAATTCCCCCCAAAGTGGCAGCCTCTGCTCTCACGTACACCAACCCCTGAGGTGTAACTGCTTTAATGACACTTACGTCACAGCCACCTTACAGGTATGAATGTATCATCACCTTCTCCCGGAAGCAACAGTCACTTTAGAGCTTGTCAAAATATTTTGCCACAAATATTCATTCAACAAAAGTTGGTGGTAAGCATTTTGATGACTAAACAAAATTTTCATTCGCATACACCATTTCTGTCATTTTTTGGATATAAAACGTATTCTTCCTCTCTTCCTTCCTATCTCCTTTTATAGTTCCCCCTTGCCTTGTATGCCAAATGGAAGATGAAGGATGGAGATAAAAGCGAGAAATGAAAATTTATGTGGCAAACATCTAATTAAGAAATAAGTTGGTATTTTTTAAACATTTATATATATAAAAAATTCATTTTAGCACCAGCTCTGTTAATACCATTTGAAATTGTTGTGCAACTGCACTGTCCTTTGTACACAACTAGGAACAAATTCATTCCTTTTCTTCCACTGGGTGAAAAGAAGATAGAAATGGTATTTCAATCAAACAAGAACGAATAAAAAATTGTACCCAGGGAACATGTGGATATTCAAAGCTAGGCCTGTATTTAGCTTTTCCAAAGTATGGCTCTTCATTTAATAATTTGATTTGCTATATGAAAGACTTGTTCTGGTTATTAGAAATACTCATAGGCATGTAAGTAGTGGGTCTTTGTCTGTTGCCTTGACCTCCTCAGCATGTCAAGGTAGAAAACAGTGGAAAGCATTTGTCGGTGATCTTCCCAAAGAGAGAGAAAAGAAAAATGAATGCAGAAACGATCAACAATAATTCAGGAAGGTAAAGTGCTGCAAGAAGGAGAAAGTGGTTCCTCTTCAGAGTCTTGGCCAACTCCTCAGCACAGCCTTGGAGAGCTTTCTGCTGATCACGGGAAAGACTGGCGGAAGGAAACAAGACCGAACAGGCATCAGCCCTCAGTCTGTGCCATACACTGACATGTAGGGTTCATTTTCTCCGAGGAGATGGATTAGCATAAGAAGCAACAAATGGAAAAAGGATCTCCAAAAGGTTTGTTTTTGCAGTCTCTGACTGGGAAATACCAAATTTCTCAAATGGCAAAAGGAAGGGCTGTTTGACGTGGTTTAGTGGTGGACTTGGCAGTGCTAGGTTAAAGGTTGGACTTGATTCTAAAGGTCTTTCCAACCTAAACGATTCTATGATTCTGTGATTCTGGAAGAGGAAGAATCTACTACTATTAAACTGACCAACATTACAAGTGCGCCTGCCTTGTACTAGAGAGTGGGAATTAAATGCTAAAGTCTAAAAACTGCTGGCCCAGATACAGACCATTACTCCGATAGCTGTGTTGTGGTCACCAGCTCCGGTGTATGCAAGAAAAGGCCTTTCAAACAAGTTCTCAGTGCAGAACACAACTGTGTTTCCAAATACATGGATCCCCACAAACATTTTTAATCAGTTAAAGCATGTGAGGTAGTGGAGCAGGTTACTGTTTTCCGTGTTTGCCTCTAAAAGGGGCAAGTGACCATGGAAAAGCCCCTTCAGTCATGATTTTCAGAAATGCTTAATAAAAATTATTAAGTCATCGCTTCTGAAAACCATGCCTAGAGTGATGCAAGTTTTCCTGTGTATAAGAAGGGGCTATTACTACTTATGTGCTTCTGATGGGATATTACAAGTCTCAATCAGTGATTGTAAGTTCTTTGAGATCCTCAAATGGAAGATAAAACAGGTCTTTGTCTATTATTTATTTACTTATTGACTTATTATTTATGTATCCCTGAGCAGCTCCGTGCTGCCAAACCATATTTCTCTTGGCGTCTTTCAGCCTGTGACTTTTATATTTTATTATTGACCTCACTAAATGACATAAAATATAAGTTCTACAACCTATGAAAAGATGTGTATTCCAGATCAGAACTTCATTTCTACCTGCTGTAGGTATGGAGGAGTTAGACTATCTGGCATTATTAAATCTGTTATTTGTGTGTGGGGGTTGGAGGCAGGAATTATCCTTCCATCTCAAGGCAAGCATAAATATTTCAAAGCACACATGATTCTAATTCCATTGAAGCTCATCTGAAACATCCCAGACTTTTTATTGAAAATGAGATGATAATGTATGGTGGCCTGCAACAGATATACCAGTATTTTAAAACTACTGCTATTGGGCCAAGTAATTATGCAGTACAGCTGTTGCATGCTATACTGGATTTTTTGGTGTTTCATGAGTTCATGGTGCTGTGCAGCACAGAAGTAAGAGGATTTTTCAGAATGCTGAATTCAAATGTCTGATTATGCAGGCCTGTCTTGTCTTTTCCCTTCTTGATTTGTAGTAGCCAATAACAAACTAAGTAACTAATAAAATAAGTTGCATTCATTGATTAGGTTAGCACTTCACATGTCTAAGGCAAATGAAGAAGAGACAAAATTGTGAATTCTATTCAACTGAATGATCAGATAATAAAGAATCAGTTAATTTGAAACAGGTTATCGTTTTCTTCAGATATTTAGTACCCTTCTCAGGCCCTTCTCCTGGAACAAAGGAGCAGTCCTAATAAAGACGCATGGGATCCCTTCTCCCAGGGAGTGCTCACTGATGTGGTAAAGGGATTTCATGATCGCATCTGCAGCGCTCAGACAGATTTCTCCACCAGCACAGCCCAACATATGGGGGAGACATATTGATCCATCCACCTTCCATCTCCTCTTCCAAAGAGCCTCGCCAAGCCCTTCAAGTCCAGATGACTGGATGAAATTTCTTTCTTCATAAAGTCGTTTGAAGTCTTTGAAAGGGTCATTTAGTGTTGCTCTTCTCCTGCTCAGGAAAAGCCTACTATCACCCTGCACTCCTCGCCTGCTCAAAGAAGTAGTGGTCTGGGGAATCAAAGCCACCGTTCCTTCACAAGGGCTAGCCCGCCAGACCAGGCCAACAGTGGATTGGCTTCACTAGGGCACGATGCTCAGATACCTCCTCTATAAAGTGATAATTAAGTTTACTAATAGGTCATTAAACATTGATCAATCTTCCTAGAAATAGTAACATTATAATCATAATGAAACAGGATCATTTTTATCAGCTTGTTTTTGAGGCCATTATAATTGGCTTCATTACAATTAAGAAAGTATTTTTTTAAAAGTCATTTCCCTGGAAATGTTATAGAACAGTTTGTTCTGCTAGATATTTCCACTTCAGGCTTCTAAGTTGCTTTAACTCCCTGCATGCTGTAAGCTTTCTCCTAGCATTTAAGTGATGCAAGTGCCAGTTCAAATTATGCAAGATGTATCCCACCCTTTGTACCCCAAAGGTACTTATTCTGAAAATTGACCATATTAGAGTACTAATTGGCTAAGCCACCATGCTGGCTGATGTGGAATGCTTTCAAACACCATGAAACAGCTGTGTTTATCGGAAATATGAGGAGTGACTTTTTAATAAGGAGATCTGGCAATAATCCAAATTTGTTGAAAGGAACTTACACTTCTGTGTATAATACAATACAAGAGGTAAAGAATAGAAGCCTAAAACAATAGCTTTAAGCCCACAGATTTTTGTGATGAAAGCAGTTACCCAAACAAGAAAAAAATAATTAAGAAACTTGGGCTGGGATTTGCAGAGGTCCTGAGAGAATTCATTAACTGCTTTTGAATTTCAATGGGAGCTGCGTCCCCGTAACTCTTTCAAAGGTTTCTGAAAGTCCCCATTTTTTCTTACTGCCCATTAGGAATAGACTTTAGGGTGATAAATGTAAAGCAATCTCTTATTCAGGTTAGCAAGGACTTGCATCTACTTAAATATTGAGCTGCTGAGGGTAGGACTGACCAGTCCCCGGTCCAGCCCTTTGAAGGGAATTCAGATCAGTGGACAATTCAAGCATTGCTTAAGTCCCATAATGCTGCAAAGTGGCTGTTTAGTAACACGTCTGTCAGGTCCACGGATGAGCTGAAGTCAAACTGATCCTGTTTTGCATTCCCATTTGCAGTGACAAGACTGGGAAATCATGGGGAGGGAAAACAAAAATAGGCCTTACCCTCTTAGCATGGGTAAAATTTAGGTATCACTGATATTTACTTCCACATTATATAGGCAAACATAGATGAAACCTTCAAAAGATAATATAAAAAGCCGGTCAATGCAAGATATGTACAAATACCCTAAATATGATGGATGGAGGATCTGTTCCTGCCCATGGATATCAAAAAGAAGGAGTGAATTGCAGAATGTCCAACTCCTAGCTCCAGAAGTTAAGTGCAAGCGGTCAGCTAAGCACTGCTGAAGAAACAGACCCATGGTATCTCCAAGCCGGGGCTGGCTATCAGCCCCTTTTTGCTGCTCTGAAGAGTGCTATAAGGCACCTGGACCCTTTGTTCAGAAATACTCTTTCTGTAAGAGATTTTGCAGAAGCAAGTGGGAGGCAGAAGGATGTTTTGCCAGGGCCCACGGAGTTTCTAGCAAAAGGAAAATATGCTTAAAGCTGTGTTTGGGCACAGGGTTTATTGGTGTACTCTGGATTGTGAGTATTACAGGCTGCTTTTGAAAACCTGTAGAGCTGAACTGAGCGCTGGTTCCAGATTCTGGCATAGGCAGGGGGCCAGTTAAGTTAGCTATTTTGAGCAGATTGTTTTAAAACATGTCAAAATTCTTCTGCCTTTGGGAGATCAGAATACTATAGAACTGATTACATAGGTACAGAAATAAAAATCATACCTACAGAAAGCACTCCTCCCTTCCAAGACCATAGCTAGAGGTCAAAAAAACCTCATTTAACCTATTTGTAGAACTCCTACTTCACATCAAGTGCTGGCAACTTTTGCATATTATTATTGTTTTTAACACACATGATGTATTCCCATATATAAGATAAAAACTACTGCTAGGAGAATATATCATGTCTTTCTTATAATGAAATGCAGTTGATAAGTTTACAATAGAAATGTAAATTCTCTTAAAACCCACAACCTTTATGTGTGTGATGATATAATTCTGCTCTGATACTAAAAAGGGCATGGTAATGGAATCTGTGACTTTGGAGTGATATATTGCTGTTAAGTTAATAGGACTCCACATTCCCATTTCTAATATCAGTGTTTTTTTCCCCTTTCATTCTGTAGATGGTAAGCTGATACTACATAAACATTGTTAAAGCTATAGTTCCACGCTACAGTAATTCACTTAACTTTAACATGATTTATGGTTCTGTCAATAGAGGAGGTTGAAAATCCAGAGCTCTGATGCTTAAACATGGGTTCCATATTTAAAGCAATAATGTGCTTTTTGTGTGTGTCTGAAGCTAGAATTTAGCATAAAGCAGAGATAAAAATATTATAGTTCACTGCACTGTTTAAAGCATATAGTTTAACTTCATGGATACATCAAAGAGAGCACAGAAAGTGAACACAGAATCAGTAAAAGCATGGGTAAAATACTTTGTTCCTGCAGCACTTTATTTTTATATTATTTTTTAGGGATGCATGAAATCCTATTAGTATTTTTAACACTCCCCTTTTTTCATTCTTTTGCTCAGTTAGATCAGCTCCTTTTGTCAGGATGAGTTTAAATCTGGGTCCACTGTGTTAATCACCCCCCATTCTTCTTTCTGGCACTTACCCTCCAGGCATTTTGCCTCTTTAGGAGATTAAGCGACCAAGTCATCTTGTTGCTCTAACGTGTCCTCACTGGAGCAACATATTAACACAATTCCTCTGCAAAAGAGCCCTCTTTAGAAGTTTGCTGCAGGGATGACAAATTAACCCAGCATGGTGTCCCACACATCTATCTCAGTACAAATTATTAGTGTAATAGAGCTTTTAGTTATGCATTTATCTAGTAATTATTGAACGGTTATACAAAACGAAGCTGAGCAATCATGGCCCTTTATGAGGCAATCTCAGTGGGTGGCCTTACAGTTAATTTAGGATAGGACTGTCTAAGCAGTTCACTCACACACAAATTAGCTGAACAGCCTGCTCCTTTAAATATTTCCTATGTCACAGGCTAACTCTTTACAATACAACAAAGGTAGAGTTTTAATTACACGGTTCCTGACTTTTGTTTAGCTGAAGCTTTAACCGCTTGCAAGCCTTCCTCTCTGCCCTCCCTGCCTGGGATATGGGAGTAGATGGCAGTTTGGGTAGGGTATCTAGTAATTACTAAACCCTGACCTTGAGGCCATCTGTTAGGAAACTGTTTTTCCTTCAGCATCATATTATTTCAAAGTGAGTGGAGAAAATCAAGATCTTCACCTACACAGTCAGCTATCCTGACATTGTAAACTGGAGCGCTGCTTTCTGCTGTCGCAAAAGCAACGCTCATCTGTCGGTCAGTGTTATGCTCTTTATGGTTTCTACTCAGCTTTCTTACCCTTGTGGTGTGGCGCTCTCCTCTTTTGGCTGCCTTGCATTACCATCCCCTCACCTGAGGTGTCTGTATTGGAATGAACCTGCACCGCTTTGTTTTTGTCAAAATTCAAAGGAAAGTAGAAGGTGACATTAGTCTGCCAGCTGACGGCATCGAGGAGCAGCCACGGATAGTTGTACGGAATAGGGAATTACAAAATGTCCTTTTACACTGTGTAACTCTGGAGTGAGTTAGCAAGAATTATCCCTTTGATTCGCTTGAAGCTGGCTGACAGGACAGCTAACAGGCACTGATATTTTGGTGACCCTGTGGAGAATTTTGATAAAGAAGGGCACAACGTCTTCCCAGATATGTGACATGAAGTTTTTGCCACTGTGGCACGAACAGAAGGAAACTATCCTGCAGAGTTTCCCTGGTAGGCCTTGTCCTGATCAAAATCTCAATGGCAATGCTTATTATGGAGGAAACTAATATAATGGGAACCACTCCACTAGTTGACTTTCATCCCTTCTCTTTCTGCTCACACACCCCCTTCCTTGGGTTCTTCCCTTTGTGCTGTATGTCTTGTTTCTTGTAATTGTGTTTCTCCTTCATTTATCTTCCTAACATACCATCTCATTCTTATTTTTTTTCTTTCCTTGCCTTTTCTTCCTTGCTTTTTGGCTTGCGGGACCTATGCTGTCATATTCTGTGGAAACACTTGAATACTCTGCAGTACAGGCTGCTTTATATCCTAAGTTTACAAGATCGTGGTCAATTTAACGTTTCAGCCAGCTCCAGATATAAAGTCACTAGAGTGTAAGTAGCAATACATGGAAGCGTAAAACCACTTATGTAAATACTGCTGTCACCCATAGTATTTAAATCCTTTACTGTCTGGTAAAGAGTTCAAGTGGGCTAATGTCTGGGAAACTTTGTAAGATGCCAGCAATACATGATGGCTTTGCAATACTGGAGTACTGTGGTGAGCTACACTGACCACCAAATAATCTAACTTGCAGGTAACAAAAGTATGCTGCGTAGGAGATAGAGATCTAACTGCTTGAATTTTCAATGCTTTCAAATAAGTTCTAAAACTGATAGTGATGCTAAAGCCACCCTATAGGTGATCAGTTTACCATCTGCCAGACACTGAATCCTAACCACACTGGTCCAGAGAAGACATATGGTGCATTCATAGAGTCATGCCCAAAAAACTGCCATCATCAAGTGAGGCTCCATGAATCACTTTGCTAGCTTATCACCAAAGAAACTTGGATCTTACCACCATCTGTTGGAACTACTGTTGGAACTACTGAGGAGTCACTGAAGCATTGGCATCCATGTGCCAGCACTCACTGCACATCTGGTCCTTTGGTCAGCCAGCTCAGATCCTCTCTGCTGGCTACTGCCCAGCTGGGCTGAGTACTGGCAGCAGCACCAATGCAGACAGGAAACTAGAGCACAGCCTTCCACAACACAACACAGCACAGTACAGACAATTTCATGAGAACAGAGGTTTTCCAACTGGTTCATTGAATGGAGCACCTTATAGCTAAGAAATCCTCTTGAGGATCTACTCCTCCTCCAAGCAAGCTTTGTTTCCAAAATGACTCATTGTGGGGATCACTGGGAAAGGCACTCAGTATCCTGGGATACCCCAGCATAAGACGTGCACTGTGTTCTAAGGAATGTTTGGAAGTGTGTGAAAGATTCGGGAATATTCCTGAGAAGTTATAAATCACTGGTTGTCAATGACAACACCTGCCATGAATAGTCTACAGCTTCTTCTCTGCTGTCTATTTTGATCATGCTTTACAAATGCATCTCATATACACATTCAAGTGATAAACTTGCACATATGAACATCAGAAGGAGATTGAACCTTCTTGTAATCATTCAGTTGGCTGAGGAGCTTACTCTGATGGTGACCTACTTACTCACGAGTTTCCTTTCTCTGAAGTATCTCTGCAGAGTGAAGATTAAATCCTGCTCTTACTTTTCTGAAGACCACTCAGAATGACCTGCCACTGACCACTGACATAATGCATATGTATCCAAAGAGAATGCAACATGTGTGTACTATATTATGCCTATCATTTCTGCAGAAAGGTACAACTTCCAGTAACTAATGGAAGATATGAATTGCTCAAAGATCATATCCTCTTATATGACTGCATTATACTATTTATGTTGCCACTTTTGATACCTGAAAAGCTTCTCTCTTCTGCTTACTGTCCTAAAGTACACTGAAGGGAATGGGATAAAGAACAAAGCTGGATTTGCGAAAATAATCCATCTCAGTATATTACCCTTTACTAACAGAACAATTGTTGTAGAAGAGAAATAAACACAGCCAGTGTGCTGTGGAAGAAGAATACTGAAGAGGAATGTCCAAAAAGAACAAAGAACGAAGTCTGGGACAAGATTTTTCCAGGATGATGACACTTAAAGAATCCATGGATGGGTTCAGAGAGATTTTTCCTGAAAGTCTGTAAGACTTTGTGAACAAGCATAAAATAGAAGATGATTCTAAATGATGTTGCAGAAGAACAGTTTTTGCTTAACCTGTTAGGAACCACGATGATAAGAAACTGTGTTACTTCTTTATGGAGTTAGTAAAGACATCTCCTTCCAAACAAACAAAATTTGGGAACTGTAATCATTGTATTGGCTCTTTCAAATTCTGGCTGTCTTTGAATGTTCTTCTCACATAGCGGAGGGATATCCCCTGGTGCACAGAAGGAGTCTTGTTAAAACAGACTGTAGATGAGATTTAAACAGGACCTCACCAGTGATACATTTCCTCTCTCAACCACACAAAAATCCAAAATACAGAAGGTCTAAACAGGGGAAAAGGCATTCAATGATCTTCAAAAATAAGTGTGAGGTAAAACATAACTAAATACAGAAAGGCCTATTAACTGATCAATCAGCAACTCAAATCTAAAAGGCTGAACTTCTAAAAGATAGGAAGTCAGTCAGCTGATGTGCATCGAATATAATGTTAATGGAACATTCGTATTATTCATACTTGTATCACCAATTATCAAGGCTTTTAGAAGAAGATATATTTGCCAGATCGCTCAGATCCAAATTTCAAGGGAAATCTGTATAGAACTTAGATGCCTAAATATCTTCTGAGGATCTAGGTGTGTGTCTAAGGGTAATAAATAATTTTTACGGGATTAACCACAACAAATCAAACTACAATAAGTAGATTTAACAAAGCACAAATAACCAAGAAGTGCAATTCTGACCTCGCTTCAACTTAGAGCAATTCCACTACTCCACACTGCATCACCTGGACTGTGCAGACAAAGAGGCTCCTCCTGGTTTATGCTGCCCTCAGTAAAACCACACTAATGCCAAACAGACATTTAAAAATAATTTCTAGTATGAATTGCTAATGTGTCTTTTTATGCTTCACCGTTCGACCAATTCCTTAATAATCTTCTCTAAATGAGACAAAATTTCATAGCAGAAAGAAACATGTCATGACCATTCATTCCTATTTTTATATCTTCCAAAGAGGTTTGTAAGAAGATTCATTCATTTGTGTATATTACTATGCCCAAGTGAGTTCCTTTTCAAATGTGAACTGAGTATTGCATTTAGTTTTCTAGGCTAAATGCAAATGCATCTTTCTAACAAAAATGTATAAGCACATCTAGACCCAGAGGACATCTCTTTCACTTGCAAAGTCAGTCAGAAGAGTACCGTGAAGAAAACCAGCCAAAGCATTGCAGGAACCAACTTCAAAGGAGTCCCCTAACAAGGCGGTTCTTCAGCACACCGATACCAACAACACGAGCACTAAATGACTGGTGGAAGCAAAGCCATAGTGCTGGAAGACAGGCGTGGTTCAGAAGTGAGTGATGGGTCCCTATCTCCAGCAGGTAGACTGAATCTATGTTATGCATTGACCCGAGCAGAAGACACTCTCTGTAACACATTCTGTCCCTTTCCCCACCCTCTTCAAATAAAAACCCCAAGCCCCCAGAAACCAGCGTTTCCACCTTAGGTACTGTTGAATGGTCATCAGGAGCTTTACCAAACAGCCCAGCCTAGCAAAACCAAACGCGGGTCTTGACAACTAAAACCTCCGGGTTATCAAGCTTTTGAAGCACAGCCTCTCACTGGGTGGGTCACACGTGGCGATGACTTTCCGTGGAAAGGCGCTGGGACGGACACTGGGTGCCGTGGCTAACGTTTAAGCTGCCTGGGGGCTCTTGGGTTAGGCCTCACCTCTGGGTCCTGTAATGACAGGTCGATGGTGCTGTGTGAAAGCCGTTCCAAGGGAGGAGGTCTGCGAAGGCGAGGGACTGCTGAAACCAGACTTCTCTGACTTCTTTAATGTAGTTGGCGATGGCATTCCTGGCAAGAATGATTGATAAGTGCAATTTAATAATGCTAGGTCATGGAACGACAGCCTATGCATTGTGAAAGTGGGTGCAGAAGCAGCTAGATAAACTTAAAGGACAAATGAAACGGAATATAACAGCAAGCTGAAAGCTCACTTTTATTTGTGGTCTTTTTTGAGGCAGAAGCGGCCATGGTTTGCTCTGAGCAATGAGTACTAAAAGGCAGCCATATTTTTCTTTTAAATCTGAAATATGGATAAGATGCAGCTTATTATTGCTACTGAAACCTACTCTGCTTTATTTTTAGAAATCTGTAATAGCTGGAGCATTTGGATTTTTACAGGCTTTTTATGAGTTCTGTCTTTCACTCACTGGTTTAGTAGATTATTGCAAATGGATCTTTTAAATGTGCTGCACGACTCAAGGCACAACTAGAGAATAAAGTTTTCTGAGTTCAAACTCTGCCTTTCCTTACTCTCTTGACTTCAAAGGTATTTGAAAGTAATATATTTCTGTGGTTCCCTTTTGCTTTCAAATTTTTTTAAAGGGTGAATGGTATTTGTGTCTTGATATTAGAAGCCACACTGGAATTATTTCAGAGTTGTTATTATGCCCTTGAACTATATCAAAGGCTTCCAATGAAAATCAGAGTTAAGTTGCCATTGGGTGAAACCTCTCCTGTGGACAGGCAGAAATGGTGTAATGCTAATATGACCGGTTTGTTATACTCTGTAAGAATAACTCCTGTCGACATCATATCAAGCCCGTGGAACCGAAGAAATTAGTGGAATGAACATATTGCCTTTTCTGCATATGATTTATGCTTGGATAAAAGAATATTACAGCATATAGATGAAGAATATGTATATGTTACTGTATAAATCTCTTTATTTTTATAGTTCTAGAGGCATATGGATATTCTGATTATCTGCACATACTCTGAAAACACATCATTTCCAGTATATACAGTACATCAGACATTTTGCATACCCGTAGGGATATAGCAAAACAAAGGTGCAGAATAGTTGAAGTTTCAGGTGCAAAAGCAAAATATCAGATAATGTGGAAGTTGAACTTCCACTAGCAAAGTCATTCAACCTTATTTCCAACTCTGATTTTTATAGAATTTAATTGTTAAAAAGTAAAGAGAGGGGCCTGGACAATATTATCTCTGGACAATATTATTAACTTTATATTAAATAACACTAGTTTTATAGTCCCTGGGATGTTGATTGCAATATGCAGGAGCCTTCTTGTACTTTATACGCTGCACTGCTGGGGTATTAATGGTTTCAGTGAGGTTTTGCAGTATATATTTCAGAAAGTTAAATCAAGTAAGGGAGTGGTTAGAGTTCCAGTGTCGTACTTGCAGCTTTCTGTCTCGAAACTGTTTGCTACAAGGGTTTGCTGTTGCGGTGGCTTTTTCCTCATAGTAAGAAAGGTTACATACTTAATCTTTTAAAAATGAAAGCTTAGAACTGACAGACTACTGTGCAAGAAAAATAGTGGGTTGGTTTTTTTTTTTCATATTGCTCTTGAAGACTTTGGAGTAGGGACAAAACCAAAAAGACTTGGTTCGGTTTGGGGGTGAGAGGGAAAAGGAGACTGAACTAAGGTATTTCAATGAAATACTCCAATGCAGCCTGCTGAATTTCTGCTCAAATGGCATGTTGGGAGGTAACTTAGTTACTGCTCTGTGTTCGAGTGTCCCTATTCAGGACAAGGATACTCAAAAGAAGTAACAGTGCTGTTGACCCAGATTTCCTTATGATAGAGGAACTGGGGTGGAAACACCAAATGAGTGTTAACCCCAGCCCTAAACACGAAGTCAAGGGTCAGTGGCAATATTTGGGCTCGGGAGGGTAGAGGAGCTATGCTGCTGGTGGCAAGGCCGTGGGCGCATCTCTTCTGTGCTGGGCTGCGGAAGGGGCTAGGGCAGGTTCTAACGTAGCAGGCTCCATCCCTCTAAGTGCGAAATATCACGGACAGAACAAGCGACTATCTATGCACAGGGATTATCACAGTAAAATATGCCTGCCTGTGAGCTGCTCTAACTGCACGGTCGTGCAGCACTCTTGCGTGGAGGCACAAGGCCCCGCGCGCAGCTGACGGCTGGGCAGCCCAGGAGCAGAGATGCAGGAGGGGACAGGAGTACCTGTGCCCCGGGCAAGCAACGGAGGTCGTGGAAGGGGTAAGATCTCTAAGTCTCTGCACTGTATGGCTCAGCCGGCTCATGAACTCCCTGCCTTCCCCCATAGCCTCTAGCTGCATACCCTCTTCAGGGTTACGGGAAAGGTGATAAAGCTTCTGAGAAAGTGAAGAAGCTATTCTTTTACCCCTGTGCTAAAAAACCTGCTTGACTCATCTAAACTGTGGCAGGGGGAAGGGGCAGAGAGAACAGTGGAATATGGTATAAAGCTGTAGCAAGTTCATGTGATCGTGTCCAAACACTGGAACTTGAGGAGCTACAACCAAACAGATGACCGTGAGCATGGGCAATGCTGAGCAGTGTCATGTTCATATGGGGATGGATTTTATAAGGTTGAGACAGCTGTTTTCATGTGAAAAGAGAGATTTTAATGTATCACTATGTTATAAAATTGAGTAGAAAGACAAATTGAAACACTGATAACTGGTTCCTAGTTTTGTTATATTTGTTTGTTATCATCGTTCTGATTGCCATTATTATCACCACTTTGGTTTCTTTTATTTCAGGGTGTTCTGAAATGTATTGGTTTGGAACAGTCCTACTCTACCATGTTTTTATTTTGTTTGAGGTTTGTAATGACACATTTTATTTTGAGTGATCATATCCATCAGATCTCAAGAAAAAAATGGCTGCTTCCTAGTTCAGAAGAATATGCAAACAGGAGCTTAATTACATCACTTAATATTGACCAAGAGAAAGAATAAGATGAGCTTGCCAGCTCATTTCCAAAGCATGTTTTGTCCTTTAAGAGGGGAGGGTATGACAGAAAGTTAGGCAGTGCAAAGCAATTAGCATCATTCACATTTTATGTTGCGCTAGCATGGTGCTCTAGCAGCAAAATTCAAACATTCTTTGAATGGGTTAATAAAAGAAGAAATACAGTCGGCATGCAAGAAAAAGGTTTCCAAGAACAAGCCAAAATATGTCCCATTCTTCTAAATTTATCACAGCCATGTCACATTATCCTTGAGACTGCCAGGAATGTCAATTTTTTTGCAATTTTAAAAAAAATCTCATTTAGCACCATATGTTTGGTTAATGTGCCTGATATATCCTGCGTATTCTTTAGTCCATCCATTTCTAATACTCATTTTCTTTTTTTTCCCCCCTTGCTAAGCCATATGTTACAATGCTGGTCATTCTATTGAAGCTCCTTTCAGGAGCTGAGAGCGAGAGCGAGGGAACTCAGGTTTAATCACCCAGAAAAATTTAAATCTGATACTACAAGTCTCACTTTTAGGTAAGCAGTCTCAACACTTGAGTTAGCATTGTAGGTGCCCGGTGCCTATGAAAAGCAGGCCACCTATGAGATGGCATGGTGTATTTAACAACTGTGAGGCAGGAACTAAGATAAATGACTAAATATGGAATTAGGTGTTTAATTTTTGGCACCCATGGTTGAGACTCTTGGCTAGTTTTAAAGGTCTTCTGTTTCATACCTAATGAGTTTTAACACATTTAGTGGTCCCCAGTCCGCAGCCTCCCCTCCTGTGTTGCTCAGGGATGCAGGAAATTAAAAAGTTAAAACTGAAGCTACCCCGGGCAGAGCCCACGGAGGATGCTGCTGCCTTGCACGGCTTTCCTCAGCATTGTTCCCAAGAGCTAATGAATACTGGGGACCACTGCACTGAAGACCAGATTTCAGCACTTCACATGGCCCCAAGGAAGGGGTAATGCCAACTCATAAGGACACCTCTGCGTCCCGACTCTCCTCTGTCTCCTCTCCGGTGCAGGGCAGCAACAAATTACAGTATCTCCCAAGCCGTCTCAGCTGCGCTGGCCGGTGAATAGGGAATGGAGCCAAGGATCCTCCCCGTTCCCTGCCTCTTTCTATCCATCTGCTCCAAGCAAGGAATAAACAAGAACAGCCAGAACACAACGGCTGGGTAACCCAGGTGGGGTTTAAAAGTGTTTCTTACTATTCTGTGTATAGGACTGTTGTCCAAATCACGGTCACACCTGGCACTTTTAGGAAACACACATTTCATAATTCAGGTCTGAGTCTCCTCTGAATGTTATTTAGAGCGCAAGAGAAGAAAATCAGACTTAGTCTATTTTCATCTTACGGCAGCTTTTAACTACAGAATAAATGGAAAAGTTAATTGCTAAATAAAAAAGAAAATAAAGGGATTGGTGGCATAAAACACAGATGGAAGTCTGAGTGGGTGTGTTACTTTAACTTACTGTACTTGTGTTCATGAGATTGTATAAGTATATGTATGCCAAACATATATGGTCTTAGCCTGCTCCCATTAACATGAATCCATTTTTTTCACCGGACAGAGGGAACCAGATCAAAGACCATGATGGTGCTAAATGGAACAAGATGTGTACTTTCGTACTTTTTTCCAAAAGGAAACATTAATTTGACATTGGTTTTTCAGCTGAAAAGAATTTTAATTGCAGTACACAATAAGCAGAAAATTCAGACAACAATAATCTTGAAACTGTTAGCAGCATTATATTTCTATCAAGGAATTTGTGTGCCTTTTCAACATTAGAGCTTTCTGAATTTTCATTAATTTGGCATTTCCCTAAACACACAAGTTATTTTGTTCATTCCACATCATGCATCACACCCTTCTGCTCAATGCATAATGCAAGCGTAAATGGGATCCTTGTCCTTGAGAGACTCTGGTTACTGGAGCCATTGCACGGATGTTGAAGTCCCGCAGTAAGACTTTCCAAAACTCTGCACTTCGCAAACCTCCAGCCCAAGTTTAATCAGTGAGTGCACAGGAATACTTCATGTTCCTCATCTTCTAAGGGGCACTGGAGCATTGTGATGGTTTTAATTCCTCTACCTCCTTATGTTTGCCAGTACTAGAAACGCACCACATAAGAGTCTTCCTTGAGTACAGCTAAAGATCTTCAAATTTTCATGTATGAGGCTGATACATATTTAAATGGACCAGAAAATGATGCGTGAGAATTGAATGCACAAATCCTTCCCAGAACAAGTAAGTATCTATGAACCTATTTTCCATATACCTATGCACCTTACTAAAAGAGGTACTGAAATTAGGATTAACTTTGATGGCGTGAATGGAGTCACAGCAGTGTAAGAGGAGAACAATTCCCCTTCTCTCCAAATCTATAGCTATATCTGTATCTGTATCTGTATATCCAGCCAATTTCACTTGATTAATTACTAACATTATTCTGACTGCACACATCTTAAACAATAACTCCATCTCAAGTTAGCCACGTTGGCAGACCAGCTAATACTCATCTCCAAAGATGACTTCTGGATAATTACCCCAATATTCCCAGTAGCTCTCTGCCACTAGACTCTTGATGGAGATTTCATAACAAAAGCTATGAATGAAATATGGTTTGGATCTTCATTCTCAAGGGGCACTATGAAAAGGAATCACAGAAGCTCAGATATTACCAGGTGGACCATGAACTCAACAACATGCAGAACAAACAGATGATGCGGAAAAACAAGTTGGCTGTTGAAGAAAAAACTGGTACACGGGAAGAATTTTTCAAGGAATTTTCATCCTTCTGTGCAAATTATTCCAGCAATTTCACTGAAATCAGTATCAACAGAAATGCTGATCAGCTGCTCTTTTTCTGGGGAATTCTTAATTTCAAGCTTCTTGAAATTTTGATGGCTACACTACCGTCAATCATAGTAAGTCTGTTCTACTTAGTGCTGAGCAAACTTTATTTGTCATCAGCTGAGATATGATCACACTAACTGCCATCCATCAGTTCACTGTATTAGTTGCTCCAGTATACACAAAATACAACGCAGATGGAAATTCACTCATCCTAATGAAGTGCTCTTTAGTTTCTACGTTCTGAATGGATACTTGCTCCCCTGGTCGCATTCTGAGTTACCATGATCACTGATTAACTACCTGCCAGTGAGTACCTCGCTCCACAAGACTAAATCCAGCTTAATAAACAGTGATTTTACAGAAGAAAAATGAAAGCTCCCCCTCTATCCACTTATCAAACTACTGCATATGCATCACCAACACACACAACCAGTTTCCTCAGAACTCGACATCTGACAGATCCTCAGGAAAACAGAGCTAATCTATCCGTACCCATCAACATCGTATCATAGGTGACTGCCAGATACTTAAGAAGCTATCCAAAAGAAATGTCACAACTCTTTTTCAAGACACTACAAAAGAAATGTTCCAAATAAAATAAAATAAAGCAAATGCACATACAAGTAAATGAGCCAAAGAACTTAATAAAAAGAGATTGATTAAAATGAGGACCAGAATGTTCAAAAAGGACTGAGAGAGAGAGGTGCCAAAGGCGCATTAAATGGATTCAATGGCTTTAGGTTTTAAATGCTTTTGGACTCCTCAGCAATTTTTAGCCAAAAATGATAATTCACGTTAGAATCAAAATTCTGATGTCACTAAGGAAAAAGAAGGTTGAAATTTCTCCTTTGTAAATGAGCACTGCTCTATTTACAAAGGAGAAATACCAGTTTATACCAATGGAAAATCTTGTCTACAGAATTTTAAAACTGAGCAATACCAGATTAATCATTATTTTAAAACCCTACCCCATTAAAATCTACCTTAAATATTCCCATAAAGTCTATTATCTTATCTGTTTGCATCTATGTTTACAGCATCATCTGGATTGTTTTAGATCTCTTAAGTTAGCCTTCATTCTTGCTTTGTTGTCCAAGTGGTTCTTTCAATAACTAATAAACTAGTAGTCAAGACATTACCAACTTCTTCAAAATATAATTGCATTAATTTTATATTTGAAAACTTTAATGAGAAGTGTAATAAACAGCAAGATCATTTCCCCTTTGATTTAATGTTAGTTCAGTATCGTTTTGCATTGTATAAATATCTATTGTAATAAGAATAAAAAAAAAAATTCTAATGATGTCTTTAGACATCTCATAATTTAAAATTCATGACTACATTTGTTTCATTTCAAATGTTATTTGAGAGTTTTTCAGCATACTTGGCAGATTAGATATAGCAGTAGGGACAAACTGCAGCCATCCATAGGAGAATATACCTTTATGTGGGTGCTTTGGGGATGGAACATCTATAGCTGTAAGGCAAAAAATGCCATCATAAATTTGGATGGCATTTACAAAGCCCTCTAAAAAGTCTTTGCATATGATTATAGCTGAGGTATGATATTTTTGCAAGTAAAAGACCCAGAATAGATTTATGTTTCAACTATATCTTCCTGAGATGCATATGGATGCTAAATTGCAAGTGATACTAAAGGGAATTTTAGTAACTGAAGAGGATGGAGTCAAATTTTTGTGTTTGGTTTTTTTTTTTTTATTTTATTTTCTCAAAAATCATTTGCTCATTATTTGCATGTCATCAAAAGATCTTTGGCTATCCGGGCTATATATAACAATGATGGCTGCTAAAAGCTAAAGGCATGAGATGGAGATGGGTAAATATGCAGATTTTTTTGACCTGTGACCTCAGCTACTGCATGATAATGTTTTTAAATGACTCTATGATGACAAGACTAAGTTTGGTGTCAATATTGGGTTTGAAGACTTAATCGGTATACACTGCCATTGAACATACGTTTTAATTAATAAAAGAGCTGTGGTCAGGATTGAAAATAGCTCAGGTAATTTACCATGTACCGTAAAGTCACCTGATTTCTGCACAATTTGAGGTGAAGAGTTTATACATTATTCCAAAGAAAGAGTTGCAAACTGAATCCATGTGCATTGTACCAAACTGAAATGGATTTATAATTTGACAGGTCAAGAGTGTACTCATGGAACTGTTATGTATTGCTATCCAGTGGTTCTTGGTATTTTTACCATATGACTGCCCAGGTTTGACAGTCACAGGACTGAACAGTCATCTCATTTCTCCGTAACACAAAAAATAATTTGTAGCTGACCTACAGCTGCTGTGCTCTTTTACTGGAAAGTGTCCATTGCCAGTTGTACGCTGGTGAGCGCCGGCTGGAATGGCACTGCGGACCTGCCACCGCCAGCTCCTGGGGACGGCTTGGCAGCTCCCAGGCAGCAGAGGCTTAAACTGCTTTCCAGCAGATCGGTTCTCAGGCAGGTGATATCAGATAGGTGGAATCAGCCTCATTTTTCTGCATTCCCAATGGCTTTAGGATTCTGGGAGGAACAAAGAATCTCCCTGGAAAAAATAAAATGTTCCGTTGCAGAGAAGGCAGAGCACAGCAGTTTGGCTTTGGTACCATTTCCAGAGGAGCCGGGTATGACCATGCCGCCTGCAGGTCTGCTTGCGTGATCTGCCCACCACCTCTCTCATCTGCTGAGCGATTTAAAACACATCTGACAGAGAGGCAGAGGGCTCGCAGGGAAAAAGTCCCTGCAGGTTTCATGAAAACAGGCATGGGAAGGGCAGAGGTAACAAATAAGTGCTCCCTCCAGTGCTGTCCCTCTGGCAAAGTGCTCGGCACGAGCTCTCTCCTTACTAGACACTGGAGGACCCACACGAGAGGGACACCTGGTACATCCCCCCAACCAACACAAAATGTCTATGCACCGAGAACAAGAGCATTGGCATTGTTTGAATAAGCACACCCACCATGTAGTGCTCCGCGGTGTTCGGGGTTTCTTAGATATCCTAATTTTATAAAAGAAAGTAAAAGAAGAAAAAAGAAACAAGGTGAGAGAGAACACTATCATATTTCGTAGCAAGCAGGATACTGTGTGAAATCTTGGCCCAGTGAAGTGATAAAGGGGAAGCTTTCAGTTTGCTTAAGGGAAAACTTACGAGCAAATAGTAAAATTACCAAAATACCACATTGCAGAAAATGGGTGCATTTAGGTTCAATTAAGCTGTAAAGAGGAAAATGGCACTTTAGCTTACAAAAATGAAGGGACAAAGGGAGCTATCAGAAGTAACTTTACAAGATTTGTATGCATGAGGATGCTGCTTCACTGGACCAAGAAAGCTACAGTATGGGACAGGATTTTTCTTTTATTAGACACTTTGCTAGATAGCTTTGTCGAACCTCAGAAACTGCTGCTCTGGCATTATGAAATAATCCTACATAACTCGATCTCATGAGCTTAGGAACACAGAAAAATAGCCATGCCAAATCAGATTACAGGGATCCACCTAGCCCAGTATCCTCTCTCTGACAGTGGTAACTAATGGATGCCTAGAAAAGAGGAAAAGACCAGGGAAAGCATACAGTGATAATTCTCCAAAATACTCTCCCAGCCTCCAATGATTTGTCATTCAAGGACTTCTCGGACAAAGTCGATATCATGGTATTGAAGATACTCGAATCCAAATGCACAGATTTACACCCCCCTCCTCCCCTTTTTTTGGATTTCTACCCCCATGAGATTTCTACTAGTCACACAAAAAAGGTTTCACAGCTTGGTGCTGGCAAGTCCAGTGTTCTTGCCACTAACTCTGAGCTAACAGCTTTCAAGCCCAATGATGTTATAAGAGCATCCAACACTTTTTCCTACGTACACAAGTGACGTGTGCTGAGGTGCTCTAAGTGTATATACTTTGGGAGATTTTATATTTTTTAAAAAAAAAGCAAGAATCTGGCTGTAAATTGATATTAACATTTTTCAGTATATGTGTAAAACACATGTTTCAGAAGAATAGAAGAGAGAAACTGTCACTCACTGGGAAGCTTTAGAGCTATCTGGCTCCCTGGGAAACTGCATGCAACTATTCTGGTGTCCAAGGGTTTGACCAGTGAGTTTCCTCTTCCTGCAAAGAATGAATGCAGAAGTAATAGAAAGTCTGAGGGGGAAGATTTTAGCAAATGGCTAAAGATACTCCTATTCTGCCCACTCCAGCAGGTAGGAAGCAGGTGGTGGTGGTGGAAGAAAAAGGGTGGGAAGGGAGAAACGCCTACCTTCCCCTCCCAGCAGCTGGCACAGGGGAAGGGCAGGAGGCTAACCTAGGAGAGACTCGCACGCTCGCAGCTCACCCTCTGAAATCCCTTTGTGATGCTGCATTGATATGCAACGATGCTGACAGGTCATCGCAGTCCCAGCACTGCCACACAATGTCAGGACGTTCTGCTCTGATTATCCGGGGTCTTGCTGTGACTCCCTTTCAGGATGGAGCATGGCTCACCGGCACTTGGTGATTGAAACTTAGCACACTGGGGTGGTGTAGCTTCATTAATGCTGCTACCAGGAACATAAAAATCCCGTATGCCCAGACAGGAACAGTGACTTCTTAAGCATCATGCTCATTTTACTACCCACTTTTCAGAGGAGTTTTCTGAAGTTTTGATTTTCTAATCGAATCGGTGCCTACATGTGAAATTTTTACTTCATTTATAAAAAGAATCAGTAAAAGCAGGGGTCTAAAAAAAAAGCTTATCCTTACTTTTTTGATGGCATATTGACTTCGTAAGAGTCTAAAGGCAGGAGTGATATATTAGGGAGTCCCTATAACTTTACTTAAAGCAAAAATTAGAAAGTGATCGAAAAGTTTTATAGAGGAGAGCAGAAATATAATTTTAAGCCTCTTAAAATTGCCTGAACTGTGAAATCAAGTAATGAACACTAGAAAAGGATCTGTCAGCTGGAATCAAAGCTTAGACTAGTCAGCATTGTCTTCCTAAACCTTATTATGGCAAAGATTTTTCATCTCTGCACTCTGTTCATCCCAACAAATAAACCGACTTGACCTCCACCTGTTAGGCGGTGAAGTCCGCTGTCATCTTTGACTAAACCCTATTCTTTCCCTTCAAAGCCCTCTGCACCACTGAGAAGGTGGGAAGACACAGCTGTGCACTGATTCAAGTTGATACCAGTTCATAACCAGACAGCAGTTCACAGTACAAATTACAAGCAACAGAGGAGAAAAAAAAAATGTAGTGCCAATGAATTCTGGAAGGGGGCAACATTTTCATCAATTTAACAATGAGATTTTCATAGAAAGAAGTTCTTTTTTTGTGTGATATTATGAACTAGCATTTGAGGCAAGAAACATTTTGCTTATGCCATAACAATGAACCTGTGCTAACGCCACATAGGAAGAACTGAAGAACATAATGGAAGCTATTTGTGTTTCTTTTATATTTCATAAGTCGAATGCATTAACTGTTTCAAAGAGGTTCAGCTCCAAATGCGTGTAGGTTTCTAGATTTAGAAATAAGTCACAGCTATATCATGTAACATTGCTAAATAAAAAAAAATAGTATTATGGAACACAGAATAGCAAGATATGTCACGAGGAAAACCGTATAGCTATAGCAGTCATTTCTTCAAATATATCATCATGACAAAACCATGTAAGAAGCTTTCTAATACAAAGACATATCAGAAAAAGCCATTTCATATAAAGTTGGACTTCTCTGGGTGATTAATGCTACGTTCAACAAAGGAGACAGTGTCTGTCTAATTACATTAAATACTTATCTTCTAGGGATTGGCAGGGTGTTTCTGCTCAATGTCACTTTTCATGACAATGTAATGATAGATCCGTTTACTTACCAGTGCTATTAGCAAAAATTGTACTGTTTTCTCAACTGCCCTCATATCACGAAAATATTTGATTAACACACTGTAGCTTATCTAATACTCTAAGCAACATATTCTGCATAGTTTTCTCTCTATTAAAAGAACAAGATTACAGCTTGTAAAATTTTTATTGCACTCACACAAAAATCAATGAATAATGTGTGATATACTTCAAGTATCTTACTAGTTCACAAAACAGGTTTATGTGACTTAAAATATTAACTTGTACTTAAAATATTAAGATTTTGGGGGAAACAAGCAAACAAACAAAGTCAGTGCTTTGGGGCACTACTTCCCATCCAGTCTTTAGTTATTATTTCCTTTTCATTTCAGCACATCTTTTGAAACTTTTAATACCTTAGGAAAAAAAAAAAAGCTTTCATTCCTTTGCTGAAAAATAGATATGGCCATCTCCCAAGTCTTTAAAATTCACCGCATCGTGAACTGACTCTTCAGAGTCATGCTACTGTGCCAACATACAAAGAACAATAAACCTCTGGAAGAATGTTCACAGCAAAGGTAGTTTATATAGTAACAAGAAAATTTCATAAACCTATATTGAAGAGAAAGGCTGTGATGTAACATTCTAGCAGTATATATCAGCTACCTGATATTTACTAACAAGGTTAAACTACTATCTGTTTGTCTCAGCACTCTTCATAATTCACTTTTTAATGGATGGACAGGAAAAGTCAGCAGTGTATGGCACAGATCATTTTAGAAATAGGACAAGACAGCTTACGGCAGTATCTATTTCCAAACACGCTCCATCTTTCCATACGATCACATCAAGAGTCTATACTTAGCAACTACAATACTTCAAATCTACTCATAAATCCTTTGAGGGGTAGATTTCTATTCCTAAGTAAAACAGCAAATTGGAAAAACAAAGAATCTTGAGGAGGAGGTGTCACTGTCAACTGGTACCACGTATAGTGCATCAGTTCTCATCTTCTTGGTATCTTATGCCTGTGCAGGAGAAGGCACATGGGAAGCTTCCTTCAGTGAGGGGTTAGGACATCAACCCCATTTTGTTCCAGCTCCTCACGCTGCCACGAAATGGCAGCAAGAACGTACCAAAATTGACTCATATTAGGCATAACTCGACACAGCAATGCAGAATCAACCAAAACTGCCTTTTAAAATCCCTTGCAAGTGACTCTTGCAGCGAGAGGATGACACCGCAGCCAACTGCCACATATGACTCTCCAAATTAATAATGGATTTAGGATATTCATTCCCTGAGCTGCGAGGGTTCGG
Source organism: Mycteria americana (assembly GCF_035582795.1). Lineage (NCBI taxonomy): Eukaryota > Metazoa > Chordata > Aves > Ciconiiformes > Ciconiidae > Mycteria > Mycteria americana. The sequence continues at coordinate 66,724,552 of NC_134371.1, read as the reverse complement.
GGTGTGTCTGCAATTATCTAGATATAAGTCTGACACACATTATCCTTCTATCAATGTCATCTCCCTTAGTAGCCAACAGATTATCAGCAGCTTTGTGATATTCCAGGTGTCAAAGAAGAATTAAAGCCACAACAATTGCACAAACAAAGGGACAAAAGACGGGATACGTGTTTCTGAGCCCTGCATATCAATTTAATATGTGCAGCTGACAATGATGCAAATGTCCTCGGGAGAGAGGCAGCAAGATCTGTGCCCAAACATACACACACCACCGTCAGCAAGATGGCAGGGAACAGAAGCAGTAGGATTCCCAGCCCAGGACACATGCCTCAGCAGGCAGAGCAACCCAATGAAACAATCCTCTGGTTGGGGAGAATTTTGGAAGCACCTGATATGGAAAAGGGCCCTAAACAAGCCAGATGGTACTTTTAGCTGGCAGCAGAAAGTAGGAGACAGCCAAAAACATTACAGCATTTCCCCAAGAGGCCAGCAAATCGATTTTTAACCATTTTTTTTTAAAGTGACGCTATGAATATAAAAAATAATGTTTCTATGCATTTTTAAATTGCTAATTTTATGAATAATACACTTAAGAAGGCAACAACTGGAAGAGATGAGAAGGCAATGGATTTTGACTTTCCCAGAGTGGTTGTATATTTGACATCAGGTTTCTAGTCAGTCACTGCCACTGTTTACTCTGAATTAAGTGCCAGTTTTTGTTCAGGGTTTTCCACATAACATTAAAGAGAAAAATCGTGCAAAAGTAGAGAAATAGCACTGTAAAATCACAATAGCACAAGAGTTCACAGGACACGGGAGAAATGTTGTTTGTAAGACTTCTTTGCCCTCTTAAAACCTGTACCCCCAAATTATTTGGTTTCTAGATGACAATTTTTTAACAGAGGGCAGACAATTTATTTAATACTTACAAGTTCCCATTTGGCTAAGGATTTACATAAGAAATACAGCTGTTTTGGGGATCTTTTAATTTTTAAAATCTCCAAATGGCCAGGATTTGCAATTTCACCCGGGTGACAGGACCCTTTTCAGGAATCATTTTGATGTTAGATGTTGAACCTTTACTTTTGACAGTCAGAAGCAGCTCCTTGCACAGCACGTTTAGATTAGGTGTGGCCGAGCAGTTTTCACTCAAGGAATGGAAAAGAAGAGATGTAGGTTGTAAGGACTGAAAGGGCAGAGCAAGGCAGAAGAGTCATGAAAGAAGTGGGAATGAGCACTACCCTTTGCTTCAAACATGCACCTCACACCTAGGACTGGCCAAGTTCAGAGGAAGAGTCAGGATGATGCTTTACTTTCATTTGCCGGAATTTTGGTTAACAGTAAAGGCAAGCCCTACGACAGGGTTAAATCTGGACTACATCCAAAGTGCTTTCTCCTGTTTGGAGCAAGGTAGTGCATTAGCGTACTGTATCACAGATAATACTCCTGGAGACAAATGTGGGCTGCTGTAATAAAATGGGACGTTACACTAAGTACAAAGAAAGTCCAGACATTTATATTTTTCAAATCTCATTGACTATAAATCCTTACTTTTAAAATAAAATGTACTTCCCTCCTATAGGTGGAACATAAGACTTTTCCTCCAGCCCTTGCTCACATAAAATAGTCCCACTCTTTTCAAGAGTACTGCTCTTGGACGCGAGGACTGCAGGTGCCATCTCACTTTGCTGGCTTTTGGGGGTTCAAAGATCTGCATGCAAATCCCAGCGAGGCAATGAAGACTGTGCACAAAACAGTAAAACAGCCTATAATTTTCCAGCTAATTTTAGCGACAGGATCTCTTATGTTATGCTTTTTGGTGTATATCACACTAAAAATAGCAGCAACCATTGATGTAAGAGAATAGCAGAAAGGATGATCTCACTAGGGCTGCGGGCTGTGCAAGAGCGGTGTGGGCAAGCAGAGGTGGAGGATGCTATGGATTACCTGCTCTCCCTGAGCAAGACACCAGTGAAATCAGAATAGAACTGTAGCCACTATACACACCAGATGAAGACACTGCTGAACTGTAAGTCTTTGTGGAGCTGGGAAATGGAAGAAAACTAAAGAGTGCTTAAACAGCATCCCTTATTTAGGCTGCAGCGTCCTTACTGCAGTCACTCCAGCAGGGCTCGGCTGTATGGGGTAGCACGGCATTCATGCCATAAGCTCCAGGGTTATGGGTCAAGGTTACAGACTACCCTCTTCGGGTGAACAACACAGCTGCTATCACAGCACATATACATTCCTGGAGGTATAGGATGGCTCTGCAGCCACTCAGCCAAATTGTTACCTGAGCTAACAGGCTGCTAGACAGATTCCTCTGCTTTCCTATGCTCACTGACTGCTGTGGTCAAAGTGTTGGGGCAGCACTTAACTTGAAAGAAAGTAACCAGGGAATGATTTATTCACTACTTCTGGCAGTAAAAAAAACCACTAAGGAGCATCAAGCAAAATGATCAGGCAACAGACAAAAGTGGTTCTTCCTTACACAGCACCGAGTAAAACTGGAACTCGCTGCCATGGGATGTTGTGGAGGCCGGAAAAAAGAATGGGTTAAAATCTCTGAAAGAAAAGTCCACTGAAGGCTGTCAAACACACAGATGCAAACAGAGCCTCTGGCTCATGAAACCAAACTCTTTGCTGCCAAAATCTGTGAGGCTGTACTCTGAAAAGCATCACTGGATGCCTGTCCTGCTGTTGTATTCTTTCCTTAAGTGTCCACTACCAGCTTTTGTCAGAGACAGCACACCGGGCTAAGTGAGCCTTCACGCTAGCTGAGAACAGGCACTTTTTCCTCTCTGTGGGCAGACCCGCAGGTTTTGTAGGCTGGAATGTGCTGTACCTGGTAGCTGAGAAACAGGAAAATTGCAGTAGGTATCCAGCTCAATGAAGTTAAGATCTCAGGATTGCTCCTCACTTTGTGCAGAACCAGGGGAGCGTCTAGAGTCAGTGTGGCAGACACAGTGTGGGAAAGGAAACGAAAAAAAGAGATGGAATACGGTCTGCTTCCTGGTCCCGGTCCTGTACCATCTTCTCTCTGTCCCCTAACACCTCTTGTTGCACATTTTAACTTCGGGTCAAAATGTTTCCTTTAAAATAAAGCCTGTTTTCTCCTCTAAAGCAAAGATCAAAACGTGTGCACGGAGTACAGTAGCCGCACTGTGTGCTACGCAGTGGAGTGATGGTTGTACTGGGAATGTTAATAAACAGTGCCGAGAGCAGAACTTCTGCATAAAAAAGGGTGTATGTTACATCTCTCCCCCTCTCCCCTGTCTCATGCAATATTTACACAGCTGTGCTTTGTAAAATGTGTAGGGGAGTTTTTTATTATTATTTTTTGGTAATTTATTTACCTAAGATAGCCCAGCATCTGTTTTGCGGTGAGCTTCTTTCACAAAGTTTCACAGTTGCCTTGACTGATGCAAAAGGAGGTCATGGTCTTTACTCAGTGATCCTAAAACCATTTGTTTCAACCACTTAGCCATTGTATTTGGCTAATTTGTGTTCTGTTCTGTGTTTTTGGTTTGTCCTCTACTTGGAAATGTGCATCCCTTGGGGAACTGATCTGGCTAGGTGAGTATTTTAGTTATCTGTTTTATAAAATGCAGAAGTGCACAGGAATTTGCAATAATATCCATCATTTACTGGCTCTCAATATGTACTGTATATTGGCTCTGAAGACTACTAATATTTTCCAGGTGTCTCCAAAAAAAAAAAAAGAGTTCAATGCAGTCCTTGCAGTGGGTCCTTTCCCATGACTGCCTACACAGGTGATGAAGACTTTTCCTGTGTCCTGAAGAATTAATAAGTCTGAACATTTCTATACCAGCAGCATACCACAGGAGATAAAATATTGCTTCTGCTTCCCAAACACATTAGAAAAAGCAAGTCTGCTGATCTCAACTGCTAAGACAGCACATGAAAGGAATGCAGTCCATTTCCTAACCAAGATCTAATCTATAGAAGAGTTTATAGATCCAAGTCAACATCCTGAATTGGTCCCAGAAGCAAACAAGAAAACTAGTTCAACTTTTGGAAGACAGGTACAATACTTTCAATGTGTTTAATCCCATTTTGCAATTAAACGGTGCCATGCTGCACTATCAGATGATCTTCAAGGATAACTGCATCAGAGGAGACCCGTCTGGAGCTCACAAAGATTCATGTTTGACAGACTCCAAATCAGCAACAAATGCAGAGCCATATTGAAACAGAGGGTGCTTCTGTCCTTCGGCAGCTTTATTCCTGAGCTTTCAGAGCTCACCTCTGAAAAGACGTAGACAGTGTCTGCTTTTGTCCCAACATGGAGGAAGCTTATAGTTTTCACTTGGTGACAAAAGTGAAGCACGAACTGTATCACTGTGTTTGCTTTATGTGTATATGGTAAACAGAATGTGTGGCAGAATACGGCTCAGCCAGCAAGGATGTCTGAAGAATGTTAGGTCCATGGACTACCAATACAGCACTCCCATCCCAGGAATCCCATCATCCTCAGGAAGCATTGCTCCAACCTTTGTCAGGGAATAGTTTTCCATGCACCAAATCTTTCCTATCAATCTGAAAAATGATTCAGATCATGCTACTTCTGTGTGGAGCCAAAGATCAGCTCAGGTGGTCTTGGCACACGGAAGATCTGCTTTTAACTTGGTCATTAAAGTCAGTGAAAATAGCATGTATGGATGATGCTAGCACCAGGCCAGTCGAAAACACAGGTTTAATTTGATATCTGAAGTGAAACACTTTCTGCATTTTTTAACTCAGAACTCCTACAGCTTCATCCCCATCTTTAAATGATGCATTTCCTGACATCTGGAATTAGATGCAAGAAGCAGAGCCACAACATTGACTGACTGACTTCTCCGGGACCATACTGAAGGGATGTTTTCCTCAGGGGATTACAGCAAAGCTGAGGCATGTGCTCTAACACTTGCATGGGATTATTAATTTTATTAAAAATGGAAAGTACAGTTTAGGCTGAATCTCAGAGCCAAGTTTGTTGTGTTGTCCAGTGTCTGGAAAAAAAGGAGCTTTTGAGGGATGTGAAAACATCTAGGATTTTTCAATCTGAACTGACTTTTCAATCAGTAGTTCTTTCCCCACCTCTAACTTCTTTCCATGATTTTGAGACAGTAATGCCAGCAGCATGGCATGTTGTCACAAGTCTCATGCTACTACGTGCATTGCCAAAGAAAAGCTGAGCTATTGATCCAGTGGTAATTTGCTGTCAAAATGACTATGTCTGTTATAGCAAATGAGTAGTGTTAATCATTTGACTTGATGAATGCTATTGCAAAAGACTGACAATGCTCAAAGCACCACTATTGACCTGCTGCATTTTTCCTGGCTCACATTAAGTTCTTGATCTTTGCTGGCCTTAACCAATTCGAATTTAAGTTATCCATTAAGGTGCAGTTCTGGAAAAGTTCTGTTTAAAATAAACAACAACTTATATTGGTGAGTAACTCATCAACTATGCAGCAGTCTGATTCTGATTGCCTGGCAGAGAAACACACACATTTTGTGCAGTATCTGATAAAAGATCTATAATGTGCTAACACAAACCTATCATGTAGCACCTGTGACTAACAGATTGTGGTATCAAAGTCTTGATGCCTAAGTGCTCCTGTAAATGCATTAAACTTTTAGCGTCAGGAACTGTAGACTGCCAGTGACAAGGAGCTGATATGGTATTTCAGTAGAAGTTGATAAGTGTTATTGCTCTTAGAAGAAAAGAAAAATCTTATGTTCTTGAAAACCACTGGGCAGCTTGTGTTTTGATGGGATACTGTAATGCAGAGGGCAGGGATAAGGGAACACATGGACTATGAAAGCAAAAAGACATTTAAGAAAAGCTTTGTATTCTATAATAGCTGGAGTTCCTTGAAGTATGCTCCCATCGTATGTTTGGCTTCCGGTATCTACCTGTTCACTTGAAACCAACTTTTTAGGCGGCAGCATGCACACAGAGCCATGTTTAATTCCATGTAATGGAAGCATGAAAGGTAGCACAGGCCCAAGCACGCTCTGCTTCTCAGCTGTGGCAGAACGAGGATGTTGGAAGACTCTGTAAGAGTGGGGAGAAACGTGGGAAACTCTGTATAAAGCCCTGGAGATGAGAAGAAGCACAGGTCTGAATGGGAACGGGGAAATGGGGTGAACAGGAGCAGGAGACCTAGTCACAGTATACAGTCTAACAAAGCTCAGAAAAAGTTCTTCAGAGAAAAGGAGCAGTGGAAGTTTGCATGAACCTGGGAGGCAACAGGTTCTGTCTGCCGTCCCGCTCCTGGCATGTCTTCAGCTTAATGGCACAAATTAGCCTGACAAAATTCTCTCTGCTGTAAACCCAAATGTTCCGGCCACCAGAGAAACATGATCTGTTTCTGACCTCCCATTCGAAGAGCCAAACTATGCTGTGGGCTGGAGGTTTGTCTGGTTGCGAAATGTTCCCACTGTCTTAAGATATTAAGTTCAATGGAGGAAAAAGTGGCACTGATAGATGTGTCAAGGTATGTAATGAAGGTGCTGCACAAGGCAGGCACAACCTTAATGGCTATGTGAGTGTGCCGTCTGACTGTTCTTTACACACTGAGAAGTGGAGGGCAAGACAATGTCACATCTGGGAAATACTGAGTAAATATAATTGGCAGGGATCCTGGATGTAGACCTCCTCTGGTGTAATGAAAAGAGACGTTTCCTTGGTTTTGTCTTTCTTAAATAGGTCTATGAGTATCCAAACAGTTCAGCTTAAGGAAATTAATAAAGGTCATGAAATTCCTGTGTCTAGTTACAATCCAGTGAAAACTGCCCACTACAGCAACTCACTGAAAAGTAGTGCCAGAGAATTATTTGATACTGAATACTCCAGGTCTGAAGTTGAGTGTTTTCCCAGTAAAAAGGGATTATTTTCCTATTCCTTATTTTGTATAATACATGGTTCTCATGTTTTTCATCATATTTTCTGCAGTCAATCCCTTGAATCATTGGCAGTAATGTAGCACAATCATTGGAAACTTCTCTCAGCTCTGAGTTAGTGCATGGTGTCAAGTCTTTTGACGAGCCCATAGACCTTTTGCCTGAGGACAGATCAGATGCACTCTGCATCACTGATGCTGGGACATACTATACATATTTTATCTTCTAGGTAGTGCCAGGCAACAACTGTGTTTAGGGCATAAAGAATCCACAAAGAACACAATCTAGGATCTCCCTTATAGCACTTTCTCTGGCATTTCCAAGATATAATTCCAAACAGACTTTGAAAACAAACTCTTGTGGTCATCTGATCTGAATGAGTCTTTCTGATGTGTAAGGCATAAATAAAAGTTTCTTAGTAAATACAGAGAAGAAGTTTTCTTGCGTGCTGAGCATCTGCTAAGAAGAAAGCCCATGCCAGACTCAAGAAAAGGGTTATTGAAACAAGAGTTTGGACCGGTTGCCTGCATGTGGTTGTTCCATAACCAGCAGTGGGGAGAGACATGGTACCGATAAGTTAGGGGTCACTGTCACTGCAAGGGAAATACTCCAAAATAGGATCTCAGCTCCTCAGCTGCATAGAAATCGCTCAGAAATTATTTTCAGACAGTCCCATAGATGGTGGCATGAGAACGAGCAGCACTAGCCTGAGTGCTGTAGTGAGCAATCATGAGGCTGACTTTAATAGTACCTTTACTACCAAAGACGTGTGCAGCAGTCTAACAGGGAGCTCGCTAGCTTACTGCAGGTTCATATAATATTATCAACTTCATAAGCCCCTGGAACTGTAAATATGTCTTTCAGTCATGCAGTGCAAGTGTTATTACTAATTCCTTAAGGTTTCTGCACTGAAAGTCTCTTTTGGTTCTTGGGGTTTTCAAGGTGAAGACACACAAAAGCCTAGCACAGCGTGACCAGCAGCAGAACAGCCAGGGTGGAGCTGGGGCAAGGGAAGGTGGATGACCATGGTATGAAAAGCCCCATCAGTCTTTCAGTGGAAGAAGGAACACAGAGCTTCACCCATTTTGCCAGCGGGTGCAAGTCCTGTAAGTTGGTCAAGACCACAACTGAAGCAGAGCTAAGTGTCCCTTCAGATATCTCAAGAAGCAAAAGGAGTACAAACATGTCCCTTTCCTGGGATTACTGTCCTCTAGGGACCAAACTAACTTGCGGAAATACAAGTACCAGGAAGATCTAAGTAAAGAAACTGACAGGATACTCTGAATTTGCATCTCAAACATTTTTTTCCATGCCACGCTGTAGAAATACAATGGAAGTAGAATTGGCAAATACCATCCATATGCTACACTACAAAATGACTGACAGAGCACAATGTGAACATTACTCCTGGACTGAATCGAGAGAATGCATTAAAAAAATGCATAAGTGGAATACTGATATACATTAACTCAATCTTCTCTTATTATGGAATTAAAAAACTTATACCTGTAATTATGGCTTACCCCCATTACAAGCAGAGCTGCCACAGAACTGAACACGGGCCAGCTTTGTACATGAGTTCAAAGCCAGTGTGGTGTTGCCTTATTTTCTTACTAACATCATCTTTATCCTCTCTTGCCCTTCTTCTCAGTTAACAAGAGTTATGTACTGAAAGTGCTGAGATAAAGTAATGGTAAGGAGGATACCGCAAAAGGTATTTGAAAAGCAGAAGTAATTTACTACATGTCTGCTTTGTTTTACTTCCTAAGCCTTCCTGTTTCAAAAGGAAATTCATCTTTTCTGGCAGACTCCAGCCTTTTTAGGCCTGAGAGCTCCCCAGGAGCTTTCGAGTGCAGGTAAATGGATGTGAGACTCAAGGAGTACAGTACAAGGAACATGGAATTAATGTTGGGTTTTGCTTTGGCTGTCACGTCTGACGTATAAGGAGAGCGCTACACCCTTGCTTGCAAGAAGTATCTAGATGTAAAAAACACAAGGCTGAGTCCTCTACTCGTTACTATGGGTCTGAAATGCCACAAATGGAAAGGTCATGTTGCTGGTGGGTGAAGCATGTAGGATCTACACCCAGGAAAGTCTCCATGTGAGACAGATGTCAGGGTGTTCTGAGCCCCAGGGGCCCGTGATGGAGAAGCGCCGAGGCAGGACTGTGGATGGACAATAGGTGCAGCCTGTATTTTGCACGCAGCGGAGACCCCAAGAGTAGGCACAGGGGAAGCATCCACTGCCTAATCTAAATAGCACACAGAGTGGTTTTGTCCTCTTCTGTTCTCCTGCCAGTTTGCACATATGTTCTGAGTATACAGCCTGCCCTCCAAAGACCACTTACAGGGGCAATCACAGGGAAGCAAAGCAGGAAGAAAGTATCCAAAAAGGAATTTGTTCAAGAGAAAAAAATGGAGACAGATGTAGAGCGACTAGTCACGGCTGGCGGTAAACAACTCTCTGCCTGGAGTGCTCTCTTTCTCTAAGAGGAGTTCACATATTCCATTTCATATTTCCTTTCTAGGAAGTCAAATCCTTGTTTTCCTGGCATTTGTTCTTTTTTTTTCTTTCCCCTATACACTTTTTCCCTTCCCTATGGTCTAAAATTGTCTTCTCATTTTCCCTTTCTCTTCTACGTTGTGCTCTCTTGCAAGTGCGACATTTCTCCAACCGCCCTCTCCCACAGACCTAATTTCCCTGCACTGTCCCAGGCAACGTCTTTCGCTAGAACCCTCTCATAGTCTCTGTGCCATGAGCACTTCCCTCTGTCTTTACACGTGCATAAACATATGGGTGCTTCACATCTGCTCCTGCGTTAGAGTCCCCACTTTTTCTCATGTGCACACCTCAGAATTAAGCAAATGCAACACACACAGACAGAATATTCATCCTCTCGCTCCCATAAACATGTCAAGGCATATAGGCCAAGAAGCTATCTCTGCATAAATCTAAATCTCCTGCGAGGAAGCAATCTACTCAAAGGCAATAAAGCCAAAGGATATACTATTATCTTTGGTGTGGATCCTACTGGGCTGGGAGGTTGGCTGCTGGCTCCTCTCTGAACTTTCCTTCCCAGCCAGAACAGCCATCCCACAGACAAGTCTAAGCTTCCTTTCCTTGGTCTGATTTCCTCCTCCCGTTGTTTGGCTGGTAACCCAAAGGACAGGGTTTAATTATGGAGTTTGGAAACCTGGCTTATGCTACTCTGCCAGCACAGGATAAAACTTCAGCCTGCCTTGAGAACCAGCATCATTCTGCACTGTTGATACCTGCATTATCCCATGCAGCGTAAAATGAACCACATGGAAGAAATGCCAAGTCAAACAAAAAGATGGTTTTAGTCTTTAAACTTCTACTGCGAATTTCACTAAGAAAAAACCAAAACACTGAAGCTCAGAGATTATTGTACATTAAGACTGTGCCATCATTTTGACTGTAGATTACATAAACGGCAAGGCCTTTTTCTGGACAGGAGAGACATCAGAAAGGATGGATCTGAAACAGGTCCAGGCTCCAAAGCTCCCCTCTCAGAGAGGAACGCTGTGGCAAGTCACCGGGTAATATGGGATGTTAACATCATTTGTATGGCTTTCAGATGACCGATACATTTTCTAGGCACATGCCCCACTGAAGACTCATAAAACATTTTACACTTCCGGAGATAAAGCACCCATGTCGAATACAAAGGGCCAGACGTTAATATCAGACCCACGTGCGATTTCTGAGGTAAGGCAGGGCACTGTGCACAGCACCACAGCAAGATGTGTCCCTCAGCGGGGAGCACCTTGTGCCAGTGTCACCCTGGCATGAAAAGACACTTCAGTACTGTTTTGTCCTTCACCACGGATGAGCTGTGGCTCTTTAGGTGATCTCTCTGCCAGTCGTGCTCTTGCAGTGACCCTGTTTTACAGGGAAGCTGAGGCAATGAATTCAGAGGAGAGGCTGCTGGAAAGCCATGGCAGAAGTATTGGGGTGGGGCTGCGTGGATATAGCGTAAAGATGGTTTGAAAGTGCATCCCACGCAGACAGGATAAAGCTCTTTTTCTTCACAGCTGTGACAGTGATAGATAGCTTGGTGAATCTGAGCTATATCTAGTTGGTACCTGGCTTGAGTCCCTGATGTTGCAAGGTGATTTTCTGCCATTTTACAGGCAAGACTGAGCAGAATCTGGGATTCTTCCGTAGTAAGTGAGGAAGGTCACGAGGAAGGAAGAACCTTCTGTTCTCTGAGCTGTTCTTGCCTCTCTAAGCACCTCAGGAAGTTTGACATGGGCAGTTGTGCTTTTTCGTGATGGGCACCCAGTAGGTGCCAAGAGTGGTGGAGGTGCTTTGGAGGTGTAAGGCTTTAGGTACTTCTCTTGTCCAGCTCAGTACCACCATCTAGCCAGGACTTGGATGAAATAGAGGTGATGACCACGTGTGGGGAAAACCACCAGAAGTGACAGCAAAATTAATAGCCAACCTCTGGCTGTTGCACAAATGGAGAACATTTGTCATTAACAAAGAGTACCCCAAACTTTGGGGGCAGTTAGCCCCCAGTCTGACAATGATGTAGAAGCAGTGACCCAGTCAGCTTTGAGCCATCTGCATCTGCAGAGGAGGTTGTGATCTCTCCCTTTCAACGGGTGCTGAGCTTTCGCTTGTGTTTTGGCCGCTCCATGAGCAGGCTAGTTTAGTACAAGGTGAAGCTCTGCCTTACATCATCTGGAGCCTGGAGCTGATGGAGGAAACAGCCCCTCGTGTCTACTGAGCAGGACACCTCACTGAAAACACCAGAGCCCTGGGGACGGCGGTGGCAAGGCAGTCACAGGGAGCCTGGCACTTGTCTGCCTGCAGGTCCACCCTCTCCTCCTGCCAAAGTGCCACATCTGCAGTCAATAAGGGCCCACAAGCTGGCTCCTCCTCATTAGAGGAGAGAGGGCAGCTGGCAGGGGATCCGCCAAGGGCTCCCAGGCGCGGGAATCAGTCCCCTCCCAGTCTGGAATAGCCCAAATTTGGTGACTTTCTGGGCATGCTGTAAAGGACAGCTGTTTGACAGGGTCTCCAGAGAAAGCTGTGGGTATGTTTCCTACATGATGAAGGATATAGGTGGCTGGCCAAGTGCCCACAGAACTGATTTTAATGCTGTGCAGGTTGAATTTACTTTTCTGTGCTGTTCATTATACACAGTGCCCTGGACAAGCATGTGTTGTTTCAAAACAAACCAAAACCATACTATTTTAAATCCAAACAAACAAGAAAGAAAAAAAAATACATATTGTGAAAGATCCTTTGGGCTGTTCAGAAGGCCTTGTCAAACACTGGGAGGCTGAAGATGAAAGCATTGCTTGCCTTCGTCTAACAAATAAGACTTCTGTTATCTTTATTGGCAATAAATACTTGATTATTTAGCTGTAAGCAAAATTGAGGCATTAACTTCACCTATGCATGTAGCACTGACCCAGAAAAATATTTCCAATAGTATTAAGCACCCAGATGATCTCAGGATAAGTGATCAATGGACAGTTAAGTATGTAACATAACATAACCCAAAAGATGATCAACAAGAAAGATCACACACAAAAATTAACTGAGAAGAGGCAGAAGAGCTGCTTCCTAAACCTTATGACGTGTACCGCCCAGTGATATCTGTTTTGATATGAAGCCTCAAATCACACTTCGTAGTATTACAGATTAATAAAACAACTCCTTCTGTAAGTCTCTTAAAAGTCATTACTAAGTGAGCTCAAGTGTTGCATAATGCTTGAAAAGTCCTTCTACCTTATATAAGTTTAGGGATATTTATTTAAACAGTGTAACTGTAGGGCACAGCCCAGACAGGTACTGCTTTTTGCTAAGCGATTGTCACCGCTATCCCAGAATTGAATCTGGATGTTTTGACAGAAAAAAGACCGCCTATCTTTTGCTGCATTATTTAAATACTTCAGATATTTGGCCAAAATACAGAAGTGACACACTACAGAAACATTCACAGCTGCAGGAGCAATAAAACCACTACAATATTTTCATTAGACTAACCTTTTCTCAGAAGAAGTTACAAGATATTTAGAATCGACCACCTTTCTATACAGCATTCAATGTATTCTGATAACAAAACAGAGCAACTGGAGATCATGTTCTCGGGCTCCTGAAAGCCGTGGCTTACCTGGCTCCACTTCATGCCATCCACTTGACTGGCTGCCACTTCCTGGAGAGCGCCCTTGGCTTGTATAAAACGGCTCCTCACCAGGACTGTCCATCTCATCCTCCACAGACTTGAGACGTTTTGTAGAGCTGAGAAGGTAAACACACATAATAAATACTATATGTAAGGAAAGGAACAAAGGCACTTGTGTTGGGACATACCTTGCTAGCCCTGCTTGAGACTCACTAGGTTATGGAAACTAGAACAGATTTAGGGCCCTGAGAAGGGGAAGGTATAAGTCCTGCACAGCCATCCTGCCCACCCAACCTCTCAGCATCCACTTTCTGTTTCTGATTTGCTTCGTTGCCAACGACTAAGCTTCAGTGAGATACAAAACAACCTCGCACAGAGTCCAGACTGAATGCCTAAACACACATTACTTTAACTAGAAGATAGTTTAACAGTTAGGCTTTTACAGATCAAAAAGTAGGACATTTTTCAAAGCACACAGAGGTCAATAAAAAGGCAAGAATTTCAGAATCACAGAATCATATAGGTTGGAAAAGACCTTTAAGATCATCAGGTCCAACCGTTAACCTAACACTACCAAGACCATCACTACACCATGTCCCTAAGCACCTCATCCAAACATCTTTTAAATACCTCCCGGGATGGCGACTCAACCCCTTCCCTGGGCAGCCTGTTCCAATGCTTGATAACCCTTTCAGGGGTTATCCAAATTTAATTTGTATTGTATGATTTTTGCAATTTGAATGAATATGGTAATGACACACAAGACTTATTTTAACTGTCGGATTTTTCCCCAGCTTATTCTGAAAGACAAATTGTTTATCAGTTCAAACTTATATTTTCAATCTTTTAACCGCAGACATTAAATTAACCCAGACTTCAGTCCCATAAGAAGAAGCGTAGACAAGTGAATGATGGAAGAATCCATTCTTGGTTCAAATGTTCACGTTATTCTACAAGTATAAGCATTTTACTCTGCAACTGCATGCCACCAAGTATAAAAAGCCCCCAGCAGGTATCTCTGGCCAGCGTCAGTACTAAAGGATTCCCCTGTCGTATATCACACCTCCCTCACCAAAGGCTCAGGAGACAGAAGAACCCTTTCAGCGGTCTCTGGTGGCCACTGGCTCAGACTCCAGTAGTTCTGCAGGGAGAGGATCCCAGAGCCAAAGACACTCAGCTTGGCTCTGTTTTCTATAATGAGTTGTACAGACTGCGTGAGGATGTTACCGAGAATTTCTCTCGTAAGTACTTTTCCAAGGCTGGGTCAGCTCACTTTTTTCACCAAATCTGTATTCTATTAAGACTTAAGGCATTCAAGAACAGGCTCCTCTGTGTAGGGGGAACATAGTTAACAGACATAAAATATTCCACTGCAATTTCTATTGCTTTAAAACTTGCAGCCTCTCTGCAGCTCCCTGCCTGAAGCTCTGCACAGGTAGGAGCTGGCAGGTATGCAAAATCAGTTTGTGAGAAACAGGAAGAATAAGTGTTGCAGTATGCGTGGAATGCAGGTTTGGCCATTCCTTAATTTAGAGAATTGTTATGTGTCAATAGGGGAAATTGTGTGCATACAATATAATTACTGCCTGATAATTCTGCTGAGTCTGTGTATTTAAGGAATACTTTTTTTTCTGACTGGGAACAGCCTAATGAGAGGAAAACAAACATATTACCAAGTTATTAACTACCCATGCTGTTTATAATTAGCTCCTTATCAGTGGTAGCTATTTGCAGAAGAATAGAAGAGCAACAACTGAGCTCTTAAGTAACATTAATAACCTCACTTTTTTGCTTCTGGAGTCACAAGTAAATTCTACCTGAGAATGGTGCTAATGACGAGTGCTGTAGGGTATGCAGTTTACACGCAGAAAAGAAAGAGCACAAAGTTTTTAATTGATGTGTAATGGGAATTGTAGTCACCGCGCTTCATAATGTGCACGCTAAGTGCAAGATGTAGAATGTTCTTCCAATCACTGCAAACTGTAAGAAGTTATTGCTAAGAGCCCCTCTTTAAAGATTTTTTTTTTTAATAAAAACAACAGCTATATTCAAACTATAGAGACTTTTTACATATGTACTTGCTTACTGCAAAGCTGGTGGCACTGCAGACTGAGATAAAAATGTAAAAGGACCCTGGGCTGAAGTTAGACTTTCTTGTCATGTCTTTGAAATAAGTGATCTATTTTGGCTGTGGGGCGCAAAAAAAATCAATCTGGTTCCTTAATAGTCTTCAAGACTACTAGAGTGACTGGGCTTGTTTATAAATCTAATCTCATGGATAGTTAAAGTGAAAGGTAAAAAATAAAAAATATCCTTGTTCGACAATTGGCATCTAAGCCAAAATCAAAATCAGACTGGGTAGTCACCTGCATTAACAATTCAGTCTTCCAAAGGCTGAGTCACAAATTTCTAGATGCTATATGAAAACTAGAATGCATTATAGCCCAAGGTCCTAAAATGATGTTAGTCTCACAGATAACACTTTTATGATAAAGAATGCATATAAGTCTATCTTAAGACTTTCCTGCTAGGACAAAGTGGCACATCTCAATATGCTCCAAATTCTCTTCTGCCACAAGTGAAACTCCAACCAATTCCAGTGGAACTTCTCCTGATACACCGAGATACAAGCCAGAAGTTATACAAGTCAATGCAGCAGTTTTTCTTCGAAGCTTGTACACATAAAAAGAACTTTAACAGCAATCCAGTTGAACATTCAGCTCTGTGAACCTGAAACAGCTCCACATCTTGAGGCCCCCAAACAGCTTGTCAAAGAATTTAATGGTTACTTTCCCAGATGAGTAATGATGCTGGCCTGGGTTTCCAAGTAACCTGGTAGTAGGCAGAGATTAAATTACCTGGTAGAGGATGTGCTAGGTAAAGACCTCCTCATTGCTCCTGGGCTCATGCTGTAGTATGAAGAACTTTCCAAATCTGAGAGGGAGAAATTAGGGCCTGTTCCTGCAGCTATCGGTGCTGGGGAAACAAAAGAGATTGCAGTCAGTAAGTCATGTGAATAAGGCACTTCAGAATCACTTTCTTCTTCCTCACAAGTGTGCTTAGTTTCACAATGAGAACAGGTGGGATGTGGAAATTAGGAAATGCTAATGGTAACTGGCATTGCAATCAAGAAGGTGTAAATTTTATCAAGAATACCATGTTCCACGACTCTTTCTTACATTCCTCCAAAGGTATTCTTTTTTTAAAAAAAATTAAACAATTATGGCAAGACTTTCTTTAAGCACTGCTTTTCTATTAATATCATTCTAACATTTAATGAAACTTGTTGCTTTTGCTTTTAGGACAACATTGCATCTATTGGCATAGTTACAAATAGGCTGCATCATCCCTGTAGTGTGCTTGGCATAATCTATAAGCAGTCTAGGCAGGGAAATACACACCTCAGGACCTTTGGTATATACTTGATGTACATCCACAAGCACAGAGGTTACAAATGCTCCTTGGAGAAAGCACAAAAGCAGATGAGAAACCTGAGTTCTTTTCTGCCTGCAAACATCTGAGTTTTCCTCTGGCCTCTCCTCTAGCTAAATCAGAGCTAGAGACATATGACTCTCAAAAACTTTTATCCAGCAGTTAGCTTTCACTGTTCACCTCTCATTACCTTATCCAGCACCTAAGTTTTATTGTAAGGAATATGAATACCTTTAATTTCCCTGTCCTAGAGCCTTGGGTTTACATTAAAACATCATGAATTCCTACACACCCTGAAGTTTGCAGGCACAAGCCTATGAACTCCATGTGCCGTATTCTTCTGGGAACAGAAAAGGAACAGAGCAGTTTAATGCTAAAGTCAACAGATAATGCATTTCACGAAGAAATGCCACTATACGGCGAATGGTACCATATCCACTGTTGCTGTTCCAGTGCTATTTACAGGACAACACAACTTTGGGAGCTGACAATTACAAATCATGATTTTCTCTCACATTTCAGAGACATCTGAAAAAGGACGTACTGCACAATAAAATGCACAAGCTTGGCCTGGAACGTATTGTCTGAGAGCCCTGATTCACAGCAACAAAGGCGAAGCAGTCTCAATGCCACACAAGGATGCTGAGCCAAGTTTAATCTCTGGTCTGAGAATCTGGCCCATTTTCAAACATGAAAAAATCTTTCGCTCCAACGGGGCAGGAGTGAAGAAATGAAGACAGGATAGCTCCTATCACCCAGCTAACATGTCTGGGCTGAAACACAGGCTTCTGGGAGTGCTGCCATTGACTGTAATGGGGCCAGTATTTCACCCCAAGTCTTAAGGAGCTCACAATGTCAGATTTGACAGAGGAATAATGTAGCTTTGCAGCTGCCTCATCATCCCCACAAGACAATTAGTTGTTGTTTGGCAAGGATCTTTTAAGAACGTCATTGAGACAGAAAGGGAACAGCCTGGATAGCCACGGACTTTTAAAAGCATGGGACGGAAAATACACAACGCCATTAAAACTTGAGAAAATCTGGAATGATCATTAAAAGGAATTAAGTTGGGAAGCAATTTATGACAAGAACACTCAAATCCTTTGTTATCTTCTCTTAACTATCATACGCTTCCTGCAGACTGGGTATGTGAGAGGGTGTGTTAACAGAAAGAAAGAAAAATTAAGCATAGTAAAATTAACTCGTTTTATCAATTTGTGCTTTCTGCAACAGTTTCC
Organism: Mycteria americana; assembly: GCF_035582795.1. Lineage (NCBI taxonomy): Eukaryota > Metazoa > Chordata > Aves > Ciconiiformes > Ciconiidae > Mycteria > Mycteria americana. The sequence continues at coordinate 66,706,807 of NC_134371.1, read as the reverse complement.
TGACAGCAGCTACAAGAGGCTGTAAAACTGATGAATTTGCATGGAAAAATAAACCGGTGTAAGTGATTTGTGTAAAAGGTAACACGGACACGGACTGCTATAATTCAGACACCCTGCAGATAGCAGACTGCTGCAGTGTGAGCAGTTATGGGTTAGAAAAATGACCACACTGCAGTCAGTCTGACTTGAATGGAAATCAATCATAAAGGTACTCTCTGCAGCATCTACTCCACAGTTTTCAGCAACTTCCTTGCCAAACAGATTTGTGCTCTGTAAACCCTTTGCTGATCAATTCCTCTGCACCCTCTATCTACCAGAGCCTAACTTACAGGTTAAACATACTATTTTCCAAACAGGAACATAAAAAGGCAAGCACTAAATTAAAGCACAGTTTCTTTCTGAGGCATGATGAATTTCCTAGCCGTTGCAAGATTTATGAATCGGTTTTATTCCAAACAGATATGGAAGAAAAACTGGCATCTGGATAACGCTTCTCTTCTTTCTCTCACTTCCCTCTGTTTATCGCTCTCTCCCCAAATCCTGCACGTTTCTGTTCCAACCCTTGAACTGGCCCTATAGAAAAATGAAATGTATCTCCAGAGCAGGGGTGGGGTAGGAACAACGTATGGCTAACGCTGTGTAAACTCAGCACAAAGTAGAAAGGGCTAATCACACAGTAATTTCCGCCCGGGTAGCAAACATGAAGGATGCTTTGTCACAGGCCAAACCACCTTGCCACACTCAAGAGCCTGCTTGCAACCTGAGGGTTAAAGAACAAAACTCACCTTTAATATACACCAAGCAGCAGAGGTTAAAGTGCCTGGCTGGCCTATGGCGGCGAATACCCGAAACCCCTTGGCAACCCTTATGCAGGAGCCACGATCCTGCTACAACCAGCCCAAGGTCTCTGGCCCTAGAAGTGCTGTGGCAAACGCTGCACGGGGCTAAGCTGTTCTGAAATCCCTTCTCCTGCCTTCCTGACAGGCACACATTCGGTGCCTGCCTTTCAGCAAAGGGTACCTTTGCTCGCAGTTACCCCATTTACTATCATAAAACACAGCAACGTGCCGACGTGTAGAGCCCACCCTGAGACTGTCAGGAAGAGGTTAACGTTTTTCATCCGCATGGCGGAAGGTTGCTTCCTCTTCCTGGCTGGAATTTGGTTGAAGCCATGCATGCTTTCTGTCTCTGCTTCAGCCTCGGCAGAGCTGAGCCACACCTCGCACCTCCTGCGCTGGGCTTCGGCTGCGGGGAGCTCACTGCCTGGCATCTGCCTCCTCTACTTACGCTTGTGTTTTGCAGTGCAACACGCCACGAGAGTGGGCACGGTGCAGCTAGCCCAGCCAGGAGGCATCTGAGCCTGCTCCAAATGGCTCTTCATGCTGCCTTTGCAGACTGTCCACCTTGTACAGGCCCAGAAAGCTGATGGAAAGGGAACGCTTGCATTTATTTGCAAGATTCCCTGCAAAGGCTGCAGCTCCAGAGAGTGAGCAAAGGGATCAAAGTGGTGCAAACTGTGGCAAAACTCTGTCTAAATTAACCCTCTTCATTGTAGCATGTGACGATTCACCGTGCAACCTCCCTACACCCCTGTTCCTACGCCCCAGGAACAGGCTCTGGCCCCGCGTGAAGCAGCAGCGTGGCTGGGAAGCTCCACTCCAGCACAGCCAGCTGTTACACGCTGCAGCCTGCAGAAACTCCAGGCAACGACATTAAAAACACGCCATTTCCCCCCCCCAAGAAATGCTCTGCAGCAAAGTGACCTTCTGATAGCTCAGGAGCATCTCCCAAACAGGAAAGGATGTCAGAAATTGCAGTTGCGAGTCAAAACAATAGTCTCCACCTACGTGCCGGCATCAAGATGTCATCTGACCCAGGGCTCCAACCTGGCAGGGGGCAAGGAGGAAGGACCCCTCTTCCCCTAACACCCAGCCTGCTGGTGTGCGCAGGCTTTCTAAGCAAACAAACCGATGCTGACCTCAGCTCCCCTTTCAGCTGCTGGCATCACCAAAACATCCCTGTGCAGACGGGACACGTTTCGCTCGCTCTGAGGGGCAGGAGGAGCTAGTTTGCCCAAAAGGAGGAGGAGGAAGGTGGGTGCCTCTGCCTGAGCACCAGCACTGTGCTACTCCCCGGGACACGGGGCAGCATCGCCCTTGCTGCCAGCCTGCTCCCTCCGCTGCCAGCTTGTTAGCTCAGATCTTCACCCGAAATGTCAAGAAAAATAACAGAGAAATTAACAAAAAGCCCTCTGACTTAACCCAATTGGAATATTTATTTTGAAAAATTTATTGAATTACAGAACAGGAAACCCACTAAATAAAACCAGCCAGGCTGGCATTTGTCTTCCTTGGAATATGGCACTCTCTTTTAGTCATATAATATTTAGTTTCTTTTTTTTCCATTTTTATGTATTTATTTTTACAAAGGGGCTGGGATGTGACTAAGATCATTACATATGTAACACTGCAGCAAAGTGATAATGTGTTTAAGGTTAAATGGGAGAAACATGACATTTGACTAATAAACTTTTTCCTGTGTTGTGACTCCATAAACAAAGGGAAACACACTACACTGCTGCTGCCGAGAGGGGAAGGGGAGCTGGGTTTTTTTTTTTTGCAAGGCCTTTGTTTCCTACACACTGTATCGTTAGACTCAAAGAGGTTTTGCCGAATACAACAGATATGAAATGTGTGATGTTCATTTTAAAATTACAAGTACAGCCTGCTATTGACCATCTAATTATGCTGAGTTCCATTTATAAACATAGCTAACCACTAAGTTTATAGAGACTTTTTGTGCTGCTTTAATAGGATATTGATCGAGAGCAAGGTTTGAGTGGACTGCCATTGAATTGTGTAATGGCATACAAAAGGCAAGGTCACGGCAACTGTTCACTCTATGCCTGCAGTCTATTTTTTATTATAATCTTTTTTTCTTCCTCTCATACCTAAGCCCAAACAGTGTGTTTTGGATAGCAGTGCTTTGCTAAGGAATATAGAGTATCTTTTTAAATGTTAATTTTCATGCTGCTGACTTTAACTACCTTCACTACTGTAATGCTTAGTATAGCAGAAAACATATAGGCTGATGTTTAGAGAGCTGTTTTATTACACCCCGGCTTTCACACACGTGCTCTGCGTGGAGGAGAGCCTCTTCTGCTCGCCTGGGCTACAGGAAGGCAGCAGCATCCTCCCTGCCCTTTGCAGCCGCCTGCCTGGCCCAGACCCATGCCAGCAGCCGGGGCACCCCATGCCTTGCTATAGGCATCCAGTACGTGCTGGGGCTGGCAGGACTTTCCCCGCAGTTTGTTTCAGCTCTACCTGGCCACTGGACGAAAGGCGTGAGGAAGCTGTGTTTCCTCTGTCGCACCCACGCTCCATGCCTGGAGCGGCGGCAACTACTTTCATTTCTAGCACTTGTCCGCCTGCCTCGCGGCAAGGACAGCTTCAGCCCCTGCCCCCATTGCTAAAGCAGCCGCTAACCAAGTCTGGCACCCACCCCATCCAGCAGCCTCGGTGTTGCAGGATCTCGAGCTTTTCAAAATGCCTTGGCCACAAAAGCACCTTTTACCTCTGGAATTAGTGTAACTGTCTCAGGGATAATTAGCCGGACCATTTCTGCGTGTATAAACACAGGAGCGGTAAGCAACTGCGTGTACGCTTGTGTGCTTGTGGTTTCACTGGCTCATTAGAAGGATTAAAAGTCGCCCCACTTGGTCCGTACAGCTCCTTACTGCACACAGCTAACATCTTAAAACTCAAAGCGTGGCATTTTCAGTCCAGGGTGCAGTCAGAATTCCCTTGTTTATCAGCATGAAGAATGATGTCATTTTGACAAATAACACAGCACAAAACAAATGTGTTTGATTTGGCTCTAGCGATTGTTCATAAATCCTAAATCTTTCTTCACATCCTGGGCAGTGCAGTTTATCTGGCTGCTTGAAGGACCTCCAAGGGAGGAGATCTTCCCAGCAGCTCTCTGCACAAGAGCACAGGGTGCAGACTCAAAGCCAAGAGGGGAACAGCGTTCCCCATGCCTCTCTCCCTGCTCCAGCCTGCCAGCCTCTGCCAAGCGAACGGGACTGTACACTTGGCAGTGGCTTGGCACCACAGCCACCCCTCTGCCAGCACCTTTTGCAGAGGGTATTCTCCAGTGCCCTGCAGATAGCTGCACCCAGTGAGTGGAATATTTTCCTAACAAGGGTAGAGAGGGAGAAGGGTTTGCTTCGCCAACAGCTGGCTGTCAGTTCACAAAGCATGTACATCTCTAACGCTTCTGCTGCTGAGCCTTTTGTTGTCAGCCCAAACCTCTCTGGAGATGGAAGAATGAAGTCTCTGTTATCTGAAGGGGTCTCCCCAGTATCTGGGGTGACAGACAACACTTAGAAAGGAGCCCACACCCTTCGCCCGCTTGCTAATAATGTAGGAGAACTGACAGCATGGTCTGCAACATCCACATCAGACCGGGTGGAGAGGGGTCTATCTGGTTTTTGGATGCACATTTATGATCTACTTTCTCTATTTTACTAGGCTCTGCAAGATTCAGTAGCTGGGTAGCATTTCGAAAGAAAATCTGCATCTATGGGACTGAAAGAAGCAAGTTTCTGTTACCGAAACAGTCTAGACTTGTTCAATAGCTCACAGAAACTGTGATGATCAGCACTGATAGGTAAGATAGATAATGGTAACAGCTGACCTTTTGCTTGATTAATTCATTTCCCAAATTTGCATGACGGAGACAACTGCCTATTGCTTGAGACTCCTTGCCATGTGGACCTCTGGGAACTTTACTAAATAAACCTGGCACATAATTGCTACCGATAATACTTCGTAAGATTAATTTTAGATAACAGCAGCAAACCACAGGCCAGTTAAAACTGTGGGAAATCACATATTTCTATCATCATATTATCAAAAGCAAGCATGGAAAGAAACATGGCAATGGGCACACACAAAGATGACCTCTTTGTAAAGCCAACACAGAGCACACTTGGGCGGAGAGCAGAGACTAAACGTGAGGGCCCGCTGTGGATGGGCAGGCTCGTTCCTTCCCTAGCCACGGTGGCTTCTGTAGGAGCAATGACTTTTTAGAAAGTAAAACCAAGAGAACGGACTGAGGACATTTTGATTACTCAAGCTACAGACTGTTAATAGCTGCTGGTGAGTCTGGTGATGGCTGTTCATAAGGTGAGCTCCCCAGCATGAAAGTAACCCATGGACTGTTCTCAAATCAAGACATGGGAACAGGTAGACAACCCAGCAAGGTTTATATTGAAAAGCACACTCTTTAAGACCTCGCCTGCCTATTTAGCCAAATATGCAGCAATTACTTTGTTGCTGTTATGTTAAATAATTCTTTGAATATTAGCAGGCGAATTCATACTGACTTCGCTGGAAATTTGTTGCTAGACTCTACACTAAACATATCCTACTGGGTAGCCACGGCATGTCAGGCTGTGGGCTTCTCAGACCTCACAAAGTAAACAAGGTTACGGCTGGTCAGTACATGTCTGGGGCATCTCCAAGGAAAATCCAGGGTGCTATCAAAAGCAGTGTAGCTAAATCAGTTGCTGGCATTCTTCCCTCCGAGTCAGTTCTGAAGTGATATCCCGATATGCTTTGGGGACACTATTTTTGGTAGAGGTGCTGGCTTGTAGACAGGATATAAAACTGAGGTCTTGACCTCCCAGGATTATTAAAGAGCTCATGAAAAAGAGTGCAAACCCCTGTGTCTGGAACAGATAAAAGCTGAATCTTTTTATTTTGCCCACCAGCACCTCCCTTCTTATTCCCAGTGAAGTTCATGCCTGTCCTGCTCTTCCTGTGTGCAGGTGCCCTACCCTTGGAGTTGGTGCATTTCAACGGCAAGCAGAGGGAACGTCTCGGACACAGTTCATAGTTTGCAAAACATGCTGAATGCTAGGATTTCTGATACACAACGTTTTAGTTTAGTTACGGTAAAATATAATGGAAGATTAATAGACATGAAACATGACGCTCATGAGGTCAATGCCAGCCAGGCTGGGACTGGGGCTGGCTGTGAAGGCTGAAGTCCTGAACGGGGGCACTTTTCTAGCAGCCCTGTCCTGTGCACACATGAAGCACAGCTGACAGAATCCAGAGGCAGTTCTGCTGTGTAGGGCTCCTACAGTGAAGATAAGATTGTGGTGAAGTGGGATGCCTTGCAGAGGGGGAGGGTGAACCCTTTGGGCTTCAAAAGCCTTATGCTGTCACACTGAAATAAAGTGACATAACATGGAGATGTTCAAAGACTGGTGATAACTTGGTTTTGTCCACCATGCTGCAGGTACCAGCAAGTTAACGTACACAGTACAGTGAGTTAGATGTCAAAGTCCCTATTTAAGCACTTGAGTAAATGACTGATTTGCAAATGTGCTGAGCGCTCAGCAGCTCCTCTTGACTTCTAAGTCCTCTTAACTTTGTCCTTCTCACAAAATTCCCACAAGTTGTCAGGGAAGAAAACTCAGGAGAAATGTCTGCCTTAAACTTTTTCTCCCTCTGTCTCTCTCTCCAGCACATATAGCTCTGACATTCATGTATCTCCCACTTGCCATGCTTCCCTTGTAGCATCCTATTTTTGAATATAAAGCCAATTTACTAGCTAGTGCAAGTCTTTCCGAAAGAGAAAATAAAACAGGAAAATCCTTACAGAAACTCTGTGTTCTGACTCAAACCCAGAGATTCTCTGCTAGGTTTGTGCCGGTTAGATTCCAGCCCCAGAAGGACCTAAACTACATGCTCAGACCCAATACATAAACAAATATTCCTGCTATCTAGGAGGATAACCATTTTTATCACTGGCTGTGCTAAAGAGATTGGTTACAAACCCTAAGGTTTTAAAGGGGCACATAGTTGAGTGGTTCATCTGGAGCAGTGGTAATTGGTGACAACATGATGTTACTGCACAGCTCTACACTAGCGGCAGAGAAGATCCCCAAAGGACTAGTGCCTACGGCCCTGGCTTACCAGTAGTCTCTCTGCAAGAGACTGTCCATACACTCTCCTTGGACGATCTGGATTATGTCATAGCAAAATACAATCAATGCACCTTTGATCAATGGAACAGGGTGGTGACAGGTACTCTTAATTCACTGTTGTTAGTGAGTATTGACAAGCCTCTAATGATCATGCTGCACTGTGTCATTCATGCTGGGGGCATTAGCATTCTTCAAAGGTCAAAAAACAAATCCTTCTAGAAGACAGAATTCCATACAGTTAATGGAAAACGCAGGCCTTGCGAAGTCAAGATGTATGCCTCTGCACAGCTGAGATTATCAGAGCTGAACTTGGTAGAGTTGCTGGCATTATTAACGAGTTCATCAATTTGCAAGTGTACAAACACATGTATGCGTGGCATGGATGAACACAATGTGCACAAGCAGCATAAGAAAATTTCCAGGCACAGATCATGTCATTTCTAGAGGTCTGGTTAAAATACAGTCCTCGGATCCTGCAAGGGATCCACTGGGTAAGCTGATCTTTGTAGGCATTTATCTGCACTCTGATACAGAGTCTGCCCATTTTCAGCTGGGCACTGGATAAGCTGATCGACTTGCACATGTAAGTTTGCAGAATTAAAATCTTTTTATTTACTTTTTTAAATGATGCTATTTTATTTTCCCACATTAAAAGAAGTGGCACATAAACACTGTCCACTGGAGAGAAGCGGGGCGAAGAGACTCTCAATTTTCAAGATGCTGTTTCTGAATTGGGGAAGGGGCACGATAAGAATCAAAGAAAAAAACTGGGATTGCAGAAACCACATAAACCGGCCACAAAAGGATACTTACTTTGTGAGACTCTTACTAGCTCAGTCACACTGAAAACACCTGATGTGACAAAACTGTCCTGGAAGCCCAAATGTCCTACAAAACAAACAGAGTGAGAGAACTGCGATTAACCTTAAGCATTTAATGACAGTATTCTCAAATACTTTACTTTCATTTAGACTTAAAATGTGACATCTAATTTCCCACTTAGCAGTAATTATTGTTTATGTAGGTGGGTAACTAGTCATACAGCTATGTAGGCTGCTTTGTGGTTTCTATCTAGAGGTTAGGAAAGCTAACATGACACATCAGCAGGGAGATTTTTACATGTTAAAGCATCTCAACAGGAAATCTGAAACAAAAGAGGACTATTTTAATAAACGGTTACCTTGGATGACCCCTAATGACTTCACAATTGAAATGAAAATACTGTACCTAGGAAACAGACAGGACAGCTAAGTTCCATAATCGTTTTAAACATTATTCTCTAAAGAAACATCTGATCAGGATTATCTACCCATTCATTCAAACAAAACAAGATTTAAAGATGTACTCTTCATTTTCTAAGGTTACACTAGGGAAATCTTAAAATAGCAGCTGGTTAAAAATTAAATTAATGCCTTTCCCACAAAAAAAAAAAAAGCTCCTAACATTTAAAACTAGCTTTTGAAAAGAAAAATAAATCTCCACATAAGAAAAGTGTTAACTTTGAGCTTTGGACTGTCTTTAGGAACCAGGGCATACGCTTCCACGCTCGCCTCCCTTGTGCAAGGAATGCCTCTACACTTGGTATCAAAATGTTATTACACTTTACATAACAGTGTTTTCCTTCTTCTCTGAAAACATGCCTACCACCAAATGTTCATTTAATTTTCACGGGTATGATCAATTACAAAAGGAGCAGCTTTCGGGCTGCAACCCAGTGTAAGTGTGCGGAGTGGGATACAGCAGTTCACGTGGGACATATCTGGACTTCAATTAGAGGTCTGCAGTGAGTCGGCCAGACTGACCTCCTGCTTTTGAAATCAGGGTCAAAGGAGAAATCTCAGGATAAAGAGATTATTAAAAGAACTGTAAAGTCCTACTTGTCCACAGGATAAGTGGCATACCTTTTTAGGTTGTCCTACTTAGAGTCACTGATTCCAGCGCATGCACACATATATTATTGCATGTTTCGCAGGGGCACCATCTGCTCCGTTGTTAATTGTTTGTCAGGTTCAGTACAATTTCCCTACGTTCAGTATATTCTACCGTACCCCGTGCTCATCACAGCAATACCTGTGCACCTTCCTATAGTGACCAGAGCAATAGGACTAATGCCAGCTGCATATTTGTTCTCCTGTCTTTCTTTTGGAGTTGTTTAAAAAAACCCCATATCCCATTGCCATTTCTACCTGCAGAATGGCAAGTAAAAGAAACGCATCTTGTGTGCAGGACTACAGACGGTGACATGTCAGGGAAAGGTTTAGGAGAGATTTGGAGGGAGGTCAGCCGTTCGTCTCCAGCCAAGTCCTCAGTGAATTCTGCTCCTGCACAGAAGATCTTCCCTGTTTCTGTGAGGATCCTACGGTGCCAGATGAACGCAGTCGCTAAGCTAACAGACTTGAGACAAGTTTCTACATCAGGCATGTTTTTATACTTCAGCAATAATGATGAGTTTTCAAACTGTGTATATGTATATCTTTGGGCATCCTTGTGTATGTGTGTATACATATGTATTATGTACACAAACATATAAATATACACAAATCTGTCATGCTCCAGCTGTAGATAAATGTACTATAAAATATTGAAATTGATGCTGAAATTCAACACAAACAAATTCCTCAATCTGCAAACAAGGTTTTTATTTACATCAAGAGAATAAATTTTTCTCTACTTCAAATGAAAAAATGTTCTTACAAGCTTTTATTTTTCCTTATTTTCAACTTAGAAATAGCTCTCAGATAATTGTAAATGCTTTTGCCTGATCTGCTTTACATGTTACCATAATAAAGGTGATGACTACATCATACGGCTTTTTAGAAATGGTTGCTGGCCATACACAACGTTTGTTCATTGACAATTTCCCAAGTATTTTTAATATGAAGATCTACTTTTCATATGCTGCAGCAGACCTGCCTATTGAATTAAATGATCTGTGAATTAAAAATAATTCTCTTAGGTCTTCACTGAAACCACTCATGTGCCTAAAATTAAGCATATGCTTAAGTGCCTTGCTGGATCAGGGCCAGGACGCTTACTACTCCGCAGAGCCCTTCGTAGGGAAGCCAGTCTATGCTATATAACTTCTCATACTGTGCTCATCATGGCAGTATCTGAGCAACTTCCAGAAGTGCATTCAGCAATGCTACGAACATCTGTCACGTGTTGTTTTTTCAAAGGGCACCATACTGGCTCTGCTCTGGTGTCCACTTCCACCTGCATTTCTCAGGCATGTTCCTATCACACTAAGAGTGAAGGTGAAATTTAAATACAGAAGTAAAACACAAATCACAGCTACGGTAGGACATCTGGCTGATTTTTTAAGGGAAAGTCTAGAGCCCTTTGTAATCAGCCAATAAAAACATGATTGTCACACAGCTAACTGCGTTACCTTAACCTAGCAAACACAGGTAAAACCAGAAATGAAAATGCCGTACGATGGTTTCAAATACATTCTTAGCTCTCAGGGTCCCGCAAGACATGAGAAAAGTTGAGTAAGTTCGCTTGGGCCTGCTAACTTCATTATTCTTATTTTGCTGGGTATACTTGAAATGTCCACTTATTTCTGTAGGAACATTTCTTATGCGTGTACATGTAATAGTAATCATTAAACAACAGCACGCAATGAGAGTGATTAGATTTTCATCCTTCAATACTGAAAATAAACATTTCACAAATGAAAGGTGAATTTCACAATTCTCCAATTTGTTATTTACTTATAAACATTAGGAAATCAGGGACTCATCTCGCCAATCATTAATAATATCGATACCCATAAAAGCAATGCCCTTGGCTTAGAGTTGTATCTTGAACTCAATTCGCTGCACGGTTGGTCTGCGAATTCACAGTTCAGTAGAACTCCATGAAAGTTTAAAGGTTTGCCTGGATGGTTCTGATTGCAAATCCAGGCCTAAGACTGTAGCTTTTGCTGAGCTGTGATAACAGTGCAACAAGAAAATGAGAGAAACAGGACAAAGAAGCTAGACATGTAAAAGAAGAATGACTGGGAAATAGCAGGATTGACAAAATATGTGAAGTAAACATTTTGCGCCTATTAACAGGGGTCAAAATGCAAAAATATATCAATTTGGCTGTTCCACTTAATTCTGAATGAGAAAAAAATAGGTGAAGTCAAGCAATTACATATGCAGATGTTAGCATTAAAGAGCTCCTTTACTGAAAAGATGATTAAACATCTTGAAAGCTTGCAAGATTTACTTTTCATATGGCACTTTACTGAAATACGTGCACTGTGATACTTTTGCTAAATATCCCAAAGATAGGACATTGAAATTGCTGTATATGATCTGGTTATCTCCACAGCTTTGTGCGACAGTCACATTTTGGTAGTAAAGCAGGTGTTCAAAATGAGGATGAGAGAATTTTTACTCACTTTATAAAAAACTAACAGAGCTCATTCACTGAAGTTCTGGGTATAAATTAAGACACCTGGCTAGCCAAGGCAGGCCCTGACTCAGCAAAGCAGTTAGAGCACGTGCTTAATTTTAATCACATGCTTGACTAAAGCACATGCTTATTTGCCCTGCCAAATAAAGATGGGCTGACAAAGTTAAGCAGGTATTTAAATATATTGTTGAATCATTGCCTTCAACCCAAGTCTAGGTCCAGCTAGGAGTTAACTCATTACACCAGACCTCACGAGGATGATTGTTCTTCCCCCAAGGGGGAAAAAACCCCAGGCTAATAAGACCAAATTGAATAAAGCAGATCAGGATACTAACTAATAAGTAATATGCCATTACCCAGTCGCATGTTTGGTATAGCATACAAACACAATGCAACGCTATCATAACAAGTACCACATGAAAAATGTTTTCCCATAACTTGATGACTGCTTTAATTGGGGAGAAAATTCATAATGCGATTTACATATTCTTCTTTTCGAACCCAGTAAAGAAGCCAGAAGAAAAGGCTTGAATTGCTGGAGCCTAATTCTGATCTCAAAGAAGTTTTAAACAAGTCTTTCTACACTGATCAAATAGAGTTTCACCTAATTTTCTCCTAATTTACACTGGCAGAGGAGAAATCAGGATTAGGACTTGTTGTCTAATGCTATTTGTTTTGAATTATTAAGCAAACATTCCTATTTCAATGAGTAAACGTGTACAAAGGCAACTAACCTTCGTCCTAAAATCTAGTTTACAGGGAGAGTATTGTCTGCTTTCCCAATTAATGCTGTAAAAAGGAGTCTCAGACGTTGAGCTACCAATCAAGAGCTTGTGTTGTAGCTTGAGAAAATCATGACTGATGCAATTACTTTTATGTAGAAAGTCTGAATATGGTCTATAGGTTAAAGTTCATCGGGTTATTGTTCCTTAATTGAATATCAGAAGATGTTTTCAAGGTGCTCAAGGTATTATTGTTATTTAATTAGCAGGCTTCCTTGTGTAATCCAACAGTATTATTTTTATTATAAAATCGTTAGATCGCACCATAAATATACAAGGTATTTTCTAAACAGAGATACAGCTGGTTTCCTGAAATCCAAGCTTAAATAAAACTGGGAAAGAGTTACTCCTCTGAAGATGAAAAAGTCCAAATCCAGTTATTTCTCTTCCACTACAGTCCGAGTGGCAATGTATTAAGCTTTGGAGAACAGCTTTTTGGGAGACTTTTATTCCTTTTCAGTGTTTTGAAATTACGCGAGTCCCCCAAACTAGCACTGAAGCCCTTTCTAAAGCCTTTTTCATGTTCAGCATCTCACTATACATAGCCATCTTAAAACCTTAAAATAGTAATAATCAATTAGGGTCTCAAGCCTATTATCTTAACCAAATGCCTGATTAAAAGAAAAGCTCTCTCTGCTCAAAGTGCAACTTGATTCCTTTTGGGTTTATCCTCTATCTAGATAATCCCATGTTTCACAAACAATGTGGAGCAATAATATTGATTAGAAAATTAACGTCTGTATCACACAGCACATGCAGGCCTTGAGAGAGGGGATGTTATCAGAGGGAACGCGGATCACCTCGAGGGCTCCCAAAAGGTTAGCTGTGCCACGGCTGCACTGGCTCAGGAGGGTGGGAGTGATAGCGTTAGTCCTAATCTGCGTTCTCCAGCAAAGAGAAAGGACAGAATATGCGCGCTTCGGTCAAGACCTTCATAACATTTATACTCTGCTTAATTGGAAGGTGAGTTTATTAAGCCTGGGCTGACCCAGCCGCGGCAGCCCCACGACCGCACTCCCTTCCAGAAACACATCCCTCTGCCCAGGCGCAGGGTCCTGCAGGCAGTGTGGCACCGTGGCTGCGTGCCACGTGCTCGCGCAGGGAGGAAGGTGCACCTCGCTTCTGGGAAGCGTCCGCCTCCAGGGCAAGTCTGGGTGGCTGGGGGGAGCACCCCGGGCTGAGACCAGCCCCTGCCCGGGCGCTCGTACCTGCTCACCCTGCCCGGGGTAACAGCAGTGGAGTCCACCAAGAGGTACTTGGTCACTGCCCCACGCTGGAAATGGAAAGCTAGATCCAGGGGGCCAGACCACATACGCTAACTTCGCATCTAAAACAAATGTGGAGGTCGAAGAGACCGTCTGTCCCAGCTACAACGCTCTGTCCAAGTGAATGTCTCTCCCATTCAGATGGAAGACAGCACGAGGGAGCTGAACGCAGGCCTGAATATCGCACATAACTGGAACGAAATCTGCATTTACCAACAGACCCCAAATACCAATCTCCTGAGCTGGCACAACGGCCTCATTTTAATTGCTTTGTACAAAATGCAGTCCTCAAATTTGTAAGTGATAAACCTTTAATGGTAAATTATACCACATTTTTAATTCATGGACTTTTTATAGAAGAGTTAAGCAAGATATTATACTTTAAAGGTGATACAGAAACCTCTCTTGTTCCCTGACAAATGCTCCCACTTCCACTTTGGCTTGTTATTTCCGATTTAATTTTAATGCCACAGCAATAGTTCACCTTGGACAAATTACACATTTTCTTATGAAATAACTGCTGGGCCACTTGTCAGATACGCCGTTATTCTCTCCGGCTCGCCTACCTGCCTTTGGCTGAGGTTTTAAGAAGCACTAGAACTTTCTTTGTGGCCCATAGCAGGATGGATTAGACCGTCCAGGGCATGTCGTGTTAGTACAATAGAGGAACACTTTTAAGACTTTAAAGTCATGTAATACAATTCTAGGCTGGATCTTTCTTGTTAAAAAAAGTAGAATGGGAGTGATTGAAAGAGAAAAGGGCCAATATTTGACAACAGAAATCAGCATAACCTCCTAACAGCGGCAGTCATGGATGACTGCCCTTTGACCCGGGGAGATTATGTGGGATTTCAATGACAACAGCTGGAAGTGAGCATGTGAGAATAGAGAACACAGATCTGAGGCCTCCTACAAAAGACTGCACAATCCCTGCCCAGATCTGAGTGTTGATTAGAAATTGTTTCCTGGTCCTGGCTTAATAGAGTGTGATAATGGAAGTTTTGTTAACCCTTCACAATATGCAAAACCATTGGTAAATGATTTGCCTTTTTGGGTTTTAGCTAAAATGGCTGGATCTAGCAGACAGTAAAATTGTGAAGCGCTGCTAGTTTTCTGATACCAGTGCTCAAGTTCAGCTCTGTTTCCATACGGTTTGCATACTGTCGGTGGCCATCGGGAATCAACATCTCAAGGTGCTGGGAGGTGGCTTGGAGAAAGGACTCTCACACCTTCGCTTGGGAATCTACCCGGCCCGCCACGACGGGCGTTCTCCCGAGGTGAATCAGAACAGAAATACACATGTAGTGTCTCACTGCGCATCACCTTTCGTACTCATGCCGTTTTAGAATCTCTAATAATAACAACGGTAATTATTATTTCAATATGTGTCATGTCTGGGTAACAAATTAATAAATGTGGACCGGAGCGAACGTGGCATCAGGCTGGCTGTGTCACCAACAGCCTGATCCTGCACGGATCCACGGCAGCTTCAGCTCTTAGGAGATTCAGCTCATTTTGTATTTAAGTGCAGAGATAGTGGAATTAATGGCAACTTATTAATGTTAATGAACCGATTATAGATCGGAATCAATCATGTCAGGTTTTGTCCGAGCGGAGGGCACAAGGATAGTTCCTTTCTCTTGAAGACAAAGGTCTTCTTGAAACATTGAAAGCCCTTCAAGTTCATGTTAAGGACCTTGTGCAATGGAAACCATTCCAAGATCTAAGATGTCTGGTGTGGTTTTTCATTTCTGATGACTCCTAACGTTGTAGGGTACTTTTTGGTACTCATGCGGGTGAGAAATCAGTTAAATACAGTTTTTTGATATAATGATAAGAATTAAGAACCTCCCTCTCTACCATATACCAAATTTGATAAATAAAGTAACTGCATTAATACCGATAGGGGCCTATAGCTTGAAAAACAACAGATGTCTTAAATTAGCATATTTCTGTTTCAGGTCCTCAATCCAAAAAGCAAATATTAAAGAAAAGAAGAAAAATCATTATAAATGGTCATACTCATTTGGCAGCTTATAAAATAATGCGCTCCTCAAAAGCCTTTCGACATAAACGAGATGAAATTTACCCTGGGATAATCATTCTGGAATATTTATGGCATCCAACAATAAAAAGAGTAATAAAAAGAAAAGCCTGCCTCCCTGAAAATAATAATATGAAGGAGTTATTTATCTTCATATTTTCATATCAACCGTGGTTACAAGAGCAATGACAGCTGTGATCTCCAAGGTCTGCGGTGATATCGCCAGTCCAGCTTCGCAGTTCGAAGCATGACTCAATGTACACACGAGCCCAGAGAAACCAGCCGGTTTGCCCGAGCTTCCCGGGGATGCTGACGGCAAGTGCTGCTGCAGGGCGCTCCCCGGGCTGCCAGCAACGGGCACCCACCCACCCTCTCACCCTTGCAGGCGAACGATAAACACGGGCACTGGAGGGGGAGACACGAGAAGGCGGGTACTGCCGTCCCCGCTCCTTTCCCCCTGCAAGCCCTTTGTAAAACGAAAGCCCCAATGTCACGAGCTAGGCATCGCGTCAGCCTCAGGACCCCCCAGAGAGCTGAAAAACCTCCTAAAGAGAATAATGTGAGGATAATTTCTTTTCAGCTGGACATTTTTTGATGTCAGGATCATATTTCTGGTACAGACTGAAACTTGGGTTTCTACGACTCGTTTGTCTGGGGCCGATTGCACACGCTCTATCAACTGTCCTTGCTCCTCTTACTCCTCATCAAGTATCAACTGAAATTTTGCCTCCTGAATTTTGGCCACTGACTTCTAGGAAGCTGCTGGCAGAAGTACGGGCTTGTAGGAGCCGATGCTGGGGCTGTGTGCTGTAAGCGTGACACGTAGCCACGTTCTGGTCTTCGCACCGACGGAGCGTGCCTCAGTACACGCAGAGTTTACTTGGGTTTACACTACTTCAAATTAGAATTTAGCTACAGTATTAATGCCATAAATATTATTGTTGATGCTGTGTGAAGAACATCAGTGTGAAAATAAATGTAAGGATATTTAAAAACTGGTGTGGAATACTTAGGTATTCAGACTAATCACGGACTGAAATAAGCACATTTGTTTCAAATCCTGTTTATAGCACTGCAGCCCCTCCCTCCTTTAAATCTTCCTCTTAACCATAGTGATGTTTATTGAATACCTGTCATTTCTCCAGCAGCATGTGCCAACAGCGGCTCACCAGTGCCAGGCTGCATGAAAACCCTTCTGTCTCCTATTCTCCAAGGGGCTCCCTTAGATCAACTACTCACCATACCCAATACTCTGAAACCCATAAATTTGCAGATACTGCAGTCAAAATTCTTAACAGGAAAGTGCACCCATTTTGCCCAGTGTAGCATACTGAAATATCACATGGTGAGAAGCATTTCTCACCATGTGTAAACTGTCAATTTGATTTGAAATTAAAATTTTTGATTAACATGAGCATTTCTGAGCCTCCCGCTGGCAGCAGCCCTATTGCTGAAAAGTGACATGATTTGTGACACACATGCTGTACAGAAGCCCCATGCCAGCAATTGTTAAACCCATTTTCATTCTGCTTTAATACGGTATGACACTGAGGAAAATAATTTTAATATTTAGGAGAAAGAGGGTAAGGGCTTAAGGACTGAAGTCCTTTATGGGTGTAAAGCAGGATTAGAGCAGCACGAAAAAACGGCACGGAGGTCTCCCCGTCTCACCAAGTCATGTCTCTTTTCAGCAATAGGGACCATCTGCAGGAGGCTAAGAAAGGTCCATGGTGAAGCACAAAGCCTTCTTTTAAATCCAGTTGATATTTCAAACACAGCATGAGGTACTTTCCACCTATGAATGCCGAGATGCTTGTGCACGGGGAAATGCTTGCAACTTCAATAATTAAACCCTCTCATACAGGAGGTAGGATTTTCTGGTTTCCACAGCAGTCTGTTATTTTTCCATGTTTATCGTTTCCCCAGAGGTATCAGTGGTCACTGGAGATACTAACATTTATACGGTGAATTACTTATGAAAGAGGAAAGTTTTGTAACTATTTAGACTTCTAAGCCCAGGAATCTACCTCTTCATCAGGGTGGTGGGAAGATTTTTGTTAGTTTAAACAGCTACCAAGTGAACACAAGAAATGGGACGCTTTTGTGGCGACAGATTTTAAGGCTATGATATACGCACGCAGAAGACAAAAGTTCAGTGGGGATTTTTATAAACGTAAGCCTGTGTCACTGTTGCAAGCTGCTGACTCAACTGTGTCACCTGCATATTTCTCAGAGTGGATCATTTTTTTTCCAGTAACATCATGTTCTGAGGAAGTTTATCATGAAACAAGTATCACGAACAGTCATTCTGAGCAGCAGAACAGATTTGATAAGTGTCGACACGCATCTGACTTTTCTTTGAGCTCCTAACACTATTCATCACATTAAACACTCAGCTCTGCTGGACTCCCTTCCTAGTAAACACAGAGCGATTTCTAATTGCCATAAAACAGCGAGTTAAAAAAATGTAGTATTTTAAAAATAATTTTAGATGGTGAAATGAAATACCAGGATGATTCAGATGCCCTGGAAGTATTCAGTCCTGAACATAAAGCCGTGGGCTCATTTATGTTAATAACAGCGCTCGAGAATTCAATCTGCATGAAAAACATGGTCCTCAATAAAGCCATGATCTATAGTTATTATAAGTATGCAGGTTCTTTTAAATAAGTCTTAAGTTTAAATAAGCGTTGTGTGTAAATATCTAGTTTTAATTAGTATATTGCCAAGAAATTATACAACTAGACTCAGAGATGCTGTAATTATTTTAGGATCTATAAAACCCTCCCTCGGCTGGTGGTAGCTAAGTGTACCCTCCAAGGTTACTCTGCAGGCACGCTCGGACTTGAACCAAGGGAGTCCGAAGCCCTGCGGATACAGAATTAGGGGGCTATAAAAAGAGGTGTTGGGTTGTTGTTTTTTTTTTAACTTGCATGTTAGTTTACAGTTATAGAAATAATCCACATATTCAGAGCATGTGGCAGAATTCTCTAGAAAAGCCCAGCGTCCAGGAGGAGCCGGTGGGGCCAGGGTCAGGCGAGGGCGGGCAGCTTTCCTGCCCCGCTTTGCTGGGCGATACAGACGCAAACCCCGGCGACTTCATCAGCTGTTTCCTCTCATCCTCCCTTCCTGGCACTCCTCTCTCTTCACACCAAGGCACTTTTAAAAGACTGCGGCTGGACGCCACGATAATGGAAGCTGTAGAAATATCTGCTGAAGATTAGATAGTATAAATGCGACGCGAAAATACGGATGCTGGGCATGGAAGCTAAGTCACAAGGATCAGCCAGCTCCACCTTTCCCCACGGGCTTCCCTCTCCCTTCAAAGTTGCTCTTACACCTCCTCTGCTGACACCGCCAGTGAGCAAACTTTAATTCACAATAAACCCCGTGCAAATCATGTTACTCTATTTACCTATTGTCCTTTCTATTCTATCACTCGGAGTTTTCTCTCCAGAAGGTTCTTACTCCTCTATTCTTTGTACAGAACAATAATCTTCTAACTTCAATAACTTTCAGTCCAAAGTAGACTGACTTCCACTAGGTTTACATGTTAGTTATCCTTGTGGCTGGGGAGGGAAGAGACTCTCCGCTAGTCACGGCATGACAACACACGTACAGTCTGTCCTTGACTGTCCATGTTACTGGGCTAATGAAGTTCAGTGAGGGCCACCCTGAGAGATCCCTGCATGGAAGATGGGGGGAACCTCACGAGCTTTTCTCCAGCAGCGTCTGGGCTGTCTCACCTTGGGCAGCAGGATACCGAGGGAAGTCTCTGGAATAAAGATCTGATATACTGGTGGCAGAGAAGACAGAAAGAGGTGGGTCTGGAAGCACAGTAATGCTTGTCTAGGGATGTGTCAAGCTTGCACAAGACCTAGAGCACAAAACCTGATGCTTATGGCTGCAGATAAGGGCACAGTAGTCAAACACCATATGCCTAACATGTGTGGCCTTGCAACTCCTGTCCAGACAGCAGAGTGACACCCAGTGCGGCGTCACCCTCTCCATAGAGGCACTATGGACTGAGGGCTGGGAACTGAAGGGGTTGTTCTCGTTGCTTGCTAGCAGAGAACAAAGTGTTTCCACTGAGCACAGAATCTCTGGGTGGCCACCAAGGTCTGCGCCAGCTTCACCTGAGTTACGTAAGATATCTCTGGAGAAGGACGAAAGGGTGGAATGACTAGCAAAGGCACCGATGAGTCTCCGCAAGGAACATGCACCCCCTCATCATGCCCCTTAGAAGCAACACAACCCCTCCACGGGGTGATCCAGGCTCTCCTGTCTCATCGCCCAGACTCTGCCCAGGCTACGCCAGGTCTCTGACTCCTCCAAATATTGATGAGGAAGCCCGACAGACTTATCGACTGACTTCCCAAGGACTGATGCACATAGGGTTAGGCAGGCAACTATGCTTACAGACAGCGGTGGAGAACTCACAGTGTATTAGTGAACAATTCCTCCAGCCAAGTCCCTAACGAGCAGCATAAGTCCACTGGGAAGAGACTGCTGGATGTGGAGACCAGCAGCAAAGCTCTACACGACGACTGAGACTTTCTTTCTGTTTTATTCTAAGTTTGTGTTTTGTAGGGCAGGATGCCCTGTCTACATTCCTTTACAGACTAAGAATGGACATTTATTAACAAGTACTTGGGTGGGCAGCCCAAAACTCTAGACTCCTGGCCTGTGACTGTACGACAGAGAGGGCCACTGACCCCTGTTTGTGTTTACTGTACTTCTACAGACACATGTTGGTGTGATAGGGACGTTCACTTTCTCAGGTTCAGGCCAAGGTCAGGCCAGAAGACGGACTGAATTTATTTTCTCTGTCTAATCTGCTCAGACTGTAGCCCAAAGAGGGCCTCCGAGTTCACTAACTGTGAGTGTACTGTGAGGGATTCAAGATTAACAAAGTAAACAGAAGGGGCAGAGAGAGACTTTCTTAGCTCTTGTCTAATTTCATGTGCTCATCCCATGTGTGGTAGACATGGTGGCTCCAGGGGAGGTGCCTCAAGGAATTGAGATGACAACGGTGGGATGTCTCGCCCCAGGAGGCTGCCTCTGGCCTCTTAGATGGTCTCTTGGTATAGAGGTGAGGACCTGAGATGAATCTGTGGCTAGAGGCTGGGTTGGTCAGCTCAGCCTATGCAGTCCTCTTCCCATGGTAGAAGGTTTGCCTATCTAGACCCTCTTACTCCTCCCCAGCAGTCAGTCTTGTGTGACAAAGTGCGATACACAGGGATGCAGAAACGTGGCAGTGGGGTGGAGTCCCTATGTCAGATGCCCTCTCTGCGTTTAAGACCATCTGAAAACACCGCAGGGGCCAGGACTTCATATTTTGAACCATGCTTAGCAGCCTGGCTCACCTGCCCTGTGACCGCCATCAGGCTTGTTCTAACAATACTCTGCATGTAAGCTATGAGACTTTGTACCGTGACTGACTTTACATGAAAGGCAGACCTTTTGCTGATGAGTGGCAGTCGAGCAGGCAGAAAGAATGAAAATGGAAAAGGAATTCTACTCACAGGAACCTTTACATTAAACTAAAGCAACTCAGGTAAAAAGGAAACCCATCCATTATGGTTTATAATGCATAAACATCCATTTCTTCTCTGTTCCTTCTTTGCCTGCATTACTGAAATACAGAAATAAAGGAAAAAATAATGATGGATGGATTTTGGAAGACTCAGAGTTCAACTCAGGATGGATGTGATCCCAACATTTCAGATTCTTATCTCATCGTAATTGGAATAGCTGAACCTCTCTTGTCTGCAAAATTAGGCAAGCCATCCTGTGAGAATGGGCTCTTTTTCACAGCAGTTTAGTCCCCAGACGCATAAAAGAATGAAAACAAGAAATGGAACAGAACATTTTTACTTTTGAATAATGGCTTCATTTGGGCAGTTTAGAACAAAACTTCACTGGAAGAGTTGAGGAGGAAGTTCTTGCTGCCAGTATGCCCATCCCTAGACACATTCTTCCACAAAGCACATAAACACTTCTCTAAAAAGATAATTTATCTAAGAAACTCCCATTTTGTAGAAGTCAACAGAAAAACAGAAAGGGAAGAAAGTACACGTGGGCAGTAGACACACTGTCCACTCTTCTACCCTGAAGAAATCATTCAACCAAGTCAACGTGCCCTGCTAGATCCACCTTTGCTCTTTGCAGCAAATTCTTTCTTTGTCTACTCTGGCTCTTTAGGATGAGCAGGAGAGGGGTGGGTTACTTCGTCGAGCAGCAGAATCTCAAGTCCAGAGCAATTACAGCGTTAACCTGCAACATCTCAGTTTTAAGCCTCCCTGAGGTTCAACAGAAAAAGAGATGAATTCCCAGAAGACCCCAGTATCTCCACTGATTATAGAGGGAGTGAGGATTTTAGGTTCATAGTTGGTGCCTCATTTTAATGCCTAATGTTAGTTGGGATGAAATCCAAGCCTTAGAAGTCCATATACCATGTTAGCACAGACCTGAAAGAAAATTTGCTCTCCTCCACGTACCTTGCCACAGGCAATCTCTCTTGACATGCCATGCTTCTCTATCCTTACGTTTATATCTAGCTACTTTTATTTATTTTTTTTTTAATTCACAAGACTGTAAAATACAAGTATTCCTGAGTTATCCTTGTGTTCCTGTCCTTCATCTGGTTCATTTGCAGGAGGGAATAATGATCTGTCACCAAGGTAAATTCATTACCCGGCAGATAATGCCACAGTGTTTCTGCTGCCCATTTCACAGTAAGACATTCTTTTTCAATGATGTTGCATCTCTGTTCTCGTGGGAACAGTTTACGGCTGACATAGCAATAGTAGTAATAACAACTTACATTTATATTGTACACGGGATGATCTTTACTTCTCTTTCCTTCTAACCGAGGACGGCTCCCAGTCCTACTGCAAATGCATCCTTCATGGCCATGACAGACAGAAATCTGGATTCACTAATCCTGGGCTGCCTCATTCCTCAGCCATTTGCTTAGGTTGTCATATCCTTCCCAGCCCCTTTTATTATTGCTTTAAATTGAGCTGTGGGCCACTACCATACCACTGCTCTAAGCCTTCCCTCACTAAAATCTGTGGGGTTCCCCTCCTGCCTCAAAACCACAGCTACCTCAGTCCATCAAGCTGCTGTCCATCCTCTCCTGCTTCTCACCTCTTCCCTTCCTCCTGCAGCTCAAGCTATGGCATGCTCTGCTGTACGATAAAATTGGCTCCCCTCTGTACGGCATGGGGGACACGGCTAGCTCGCTGCATTCTGCTATTGGAAATTTCCCGAAAGAGAATTCCCTGATATTTTAGGACTTTGAGGTATAACATGTGGGAAAACTGCAGGTGGTCTGCACCGCAAAGCTGGTCAGTTGGGGACACCCCCCAAACACCAGCAGGTTTTCAGATGGGGACACAGCTGTCAAAGAGCCTTCTGTTACAGACACGATTTTAAGAGTAAGGAACAGAAGTAGAAAAATAACAGGGACAGAGGTCTGGATTCTCCGTCAGCAAGTGTTACAAGCTACATAAGAAGTATTCCTCCCTTACAATCCTGGGAGAAGAAATGCCAGCAAAGGCTTTGGCCCACCGCGGTCTGAAAGATGGTGGTGACATCCCTGTGCCTGGCTAAAGGGTAGGAGGAAGCTGCCGGCCCGTACCCTGGCTCACCTAGTGAGACACTGCACCACCAAAGCACCCCTTCTCCCCATCACCCAGCGCTGCAGCGGACTGGGGCAGCGGGGGTGACTGCTGGCGGGTGACATGGCAGCGAGCCCATGGGAGGGCACACCTCAGGCAGGGGCTGGGGTGCTGGCCGTGCATTCTGCAAAGGCCAGAGAGAGAGAAGAAAAATATTTGGACCCCCTGTAGCAGCCCCATCTTTTTCTTGTGCGTCCTTTTGCCAGTGACAGGAGTGAGGTGCCGGCTCCTCATCCCAGAGTGTGGCTTGCAGCGGATCCCCTTGCTTCAAGTACAAGTGAGGGAGGGTGGGAGGTAATGATTAGAGACACTCTAAAATGATTACATTAATTGAATCTTATGAAAATGGAAAACAATGGCAGCGTGTAATAATAAAAACCCACTATAACCACGTACATCTCTTGTTTACTAGAAGGTGCTTCACTGACTACCGATTTACTCTGGGGCACAGCAGGAAACTTTTCTCCTTTAAATTTAATCAGCCCTTCTTTGCCTTTTTTTCTTTTTTTTTTTTTTTTCAGAGAAAAATAGCAACTATCAGATCTGTGTTTCCCATCCACTCCTAAGACTCCTCAGTGCAGTGCCTGGAGGTGATAGTGTGAACTCACTCAAGAATGTGAAGGCATTTTATAAATCATTTGGTTTCAGCAGGAGGGGGAGAAAGGGAGAAGGCAGAGGGATGATATAGTTTACAGCACATACTCGGCAGTAACTCCCAACTGTCAAACTTCAGCATTTTCTTCAGTTGCAACAGCGGTTAACAAAAAAACGTTAAGACAGCAGACATGAAATGCACATAGTAAGCAGCACATTTAATCAACTGGCACCTTTCTACCACCCCACCGCCAAAACCTATCCGGACAGTATCACAACCCAGAAAAAAAAGTTGTATAACTGAAGATACGGCACTGACGAGAGAAAAAGGAGCAGAAACGAATAACATGAACTGCTGTAAACAACTTGTGGTGCCCTTTGTGTGCAAGATAACAATAGCAGAGTTAAAGGAGTATGTTTACAAGCATGGCTTGCTCGCCTCACCTTCCTCCTGCCCCCTTTTGCCACGCTCACTATGTCGCTCCTGGGAAAATATTTGTGAACCATTGCAAATAAAAGTCTCCTTCTCACTTTCCAAGAAACGGACCTGGTATTTTTCCATTTCAGTCACACTACGGCCAGGCTTCGGAGGGGATTTTATTCTCGCAGCTCTCTGAGAGTCACTGTAAGCTTTCTTTCCATTTCCTATCTAGCAACTTTTGCAATTAAAAAGTAGTACCTGCAATTAAAAAATAGTATCTGATGAGCTATAGAAGTGATGAGGCTTTTTCTGGGGGCCTGGTCCCACCAAAGTGCCCTCCCTTGACAACAGCAACAGTCCAGCATCCAGCTTTCAGGAGCTGTGCATCGCTCTTCATGTGCACCTCTTTGCTCCTGTACACAACTTCAGATTTACAAAATTAAGGCTACTTGGAAAGCACCTGACTAACCCATGAATCTGCAGTATACGCAGATACATAGATTTTTTCTGAGTGTGCAAACCAAATATGAGTATGAAGGTTGGAATCCATTTGAATGAAAATCACCTTGTACCTGTAAAACCAGGTATGATTCATCCAGGCACTACACCACACACAGAAAACAGAGGAAGGTGTGAAATAACAACATACATTTTCATAGTATATATGTATATTTGGAAAGGCCTAGAGTCAACAGAATACCTCCTGCATTGGTCAGGAAGTCAGAACAAAAGAACACATGAACACGAGCAAGAAAGCACGATCCCTTATCGCAGCTCTCGGTGGTGCTACACTCTGACATTCACGGCCGAATGAACCAAGCTCTGGCTGAAGCAGCAGAGGTTTAGGTGCTCATAGTCCCAAATACAGTGAAGGATAAGTCTGTAAGTAGGAGGAAAAACATGGTTTGTCATAAAGTGCCAGGCTGGCTGTGACTCGAATCATGGGGGACCTCTGATGCTCTGGGTGGACTTGTTGAGCAGCAGAAAGACGTCGCCCCTCGGCTGCCGGAGACTGGCAGTCGGCCACCCGCCACCGCACCGCCACCACCTCCACCTCGAGCGGGAGAAGAGCGTGCTGCGGCCGGCCGGCAAATGCCGCCTTCAGCCCCTTCTGTCTCCTGCAGATTGCACAGCGAGAGAGCCAGCACTTCACCAGCTCATCTGCAGAGCACAGCTCCCGGCACACATTTTTAACTTCCAGTGGTTTGACCACAGAGGGCAAGATTTTGGCCAGGGAGTGCTTCCGATGGCATGAGAGCAGCGGCAAGTCAGGCTGGCTTTTGCTGTTGCCATCTCCAAGCAGAGGGCTCCCACTCACTTCAACAGCCGACTGGCACTGCTGCAAAGAGACACTACCTAAATAGATGTGAAGTAACGAATACTTCGGATAAGCGACTGATTTCAGAGTATGCTTTTATCCACAGGCCCTGTATTTATAGTTCAAGCCTTTTCAATTAATACGCACACCCTAAAAGAATTAAACTACTAATTATCACATTTTACCGTGGTTCACAGAACTTTCATCAGATCTAGTAAATGAAATCACGAGTTCAGCAGAAGAAGCTTTACTGCGCCAAATTATGTCAAGGGTATATCATGTTGATAATAAAAGATCACTTGGTTGGAAGCCTAACCTAGAAGGTTGGGGAGGCGTAGAAAGTTCACATTTTGGATCATGCTGCTCTGGTGTGGGCGTTTTGTGTTTTCTTTCTTGGTTATTGTGCAAGGCAATTTTCCTGCAAGTAAAATTTTCCCTTTGTCTTACATTACAGGCATTAGGAAAGTCTTACATCGAAAGACAAATAGATAGGTTTGGGGTTTTGTTTTGCGAGTTAGGCCTTGGCATCACATTCTCTTCCCACTAATAAACTCCCCTCTCTACTGGACAGAAAATTAAAACGATGCCCATACCACAAATAAACTTCTTTCCCTAAGTGCCCAGCTTCTTGGTGGGCAAGCATGGTATTCAAAAGCATCCTTCAGCCTGTGGTCCGCTCAGGCGGTAGCAATTACTCTGACGCAACACAACTCTCAGCTGTTAATTAAACAGCAAGTCTTTCAAGAAGACATACAAAAAAAAAGGTTGTAGTGAAAATTGGAGATTGCTCACAGCTCCAGCCACCCTTCCCAGGACCCCAGGAGGACTGGCTAAAGTTAGCACCGAGGCACCTCTCCACATGTAAAGGTGGGACGCGGGTAGAAGGGGCCGGCGTGGGAGCAGAGCCCTGCCGTGGCTGCCCACCCCCAGCCCGGTGCTGCGGCAGAGGAGGGGGCAGCAACCTGGCACTGCTGTGGGGCAAAGAAGAGCCTGGGCCCTGCAGAGCAAGGGAGGGAAACTCGCCTCGCCGAGGTACGGGAGCTTCTTAGGAGGGGGCTCCTGGCCAGCCCATTTCCAAGTTGCCCTCTAGATGGCCCTTGCTGTTATCTTGTGGATAAATATACGCGGAAAGGAATGGAACAGAGCAACAGAATAAAAATATATTTTGAAATGACTTAGAATAATCGCAGCTGTATTTATGCACCTTATCCACTGGAAAGGTTCATTGCCTTTTTCCTCTACACACATACGGAGAAATAAAAACATATACTCTAGCCACATTTTTATTTCTCCTTTCCTTTGCAGCATTCAGCCACTCCAAGCGTAATGAACGTTTCATGTCTTTCAAGCACTGCTTTGTCATGCTATAAGCATTCATTTCATGCTTTGAATATTTCCTGTCATACTCGCCTTGGATGAATTTTTTGTGGGAATGCTTTGCTTGTGAAGGTTAATGGTTAGCAGCAGTGAAAACTGAAGTCCTCTGTCAATCCTCAACTCTCAAACACTGCAGGTCACTGATGAGAAAGGCTCTCCACTCGGCCCCAGCAGAGGCTGCAGAACTGACCCTGATTGACGACCGCATATCTTGCCCGATTGACAGTCAACACCCTTCGCTGTTGCCATCACAGGGTCCTCTCAAGAGAGTGCCAGCTACTGATAAGCAGGCTAAATCCTGAGCCTAGCAGAGGACCTGCTAAATCCTGGAAATGGTGTAACTGCCTCACAATCTGGACCACAAAATCATTTGACTTTGAGCGCGAATCTCAACGAAAATATGGTAATATAGGGAAAAATGGTGTTTTCTTTCCTAATTATTCAGACACTTCTTCATGACAGTCATGAAACTGGCTGGGAAATACAGCTGGATGTTGCAAAGTTTCAGTTCCAGACTATTATGATGAAAACACTGTATTTCTAGTTCTTGTTAGAATCTATCTGTAATGAAATGAGATGAAAAAAATGCGAGACTAAATCACACACAAGTTAAATTTATAACCAGACATATCTGCTTTTGTTTCCTTGGGAAATGCTGGCTCTCAGAACTGCCTACATGCACTCTCTCTCAGAAGGTGATGAAACACAGGTTGGACCTCATCAGACCTTCGTCAGCTGATGGGTCCTGTTAGAGTCAACGGCCGACTCTGTCCAGCCCGCAGGAAGGCAGAAGAGACCAGCCCCACCAGGGTTCCCTGCTCGGCCACAGCTTTCAAGCCTGGAAAAAGTTCCCCATTGCTGTTCCCGGCAGACAATGTGATCCTTAAGGGTGCAAATCCGTTCAGAATTTGGTCCTGGCAAGTTACAAAGGTGCAAACAAGTTGACATCACCAGGAGCTTTGACTTCAGCGCCAGCTATGAGATTCCTTATTGAAAATGCTAAGGGCTTTTTTTTTAAAGCTTTTTCTGAAGCAAAGTTAATTTTAGATTAGTCCCTCAGGCTGTGATAACTCCTCAGTGTTGCTCTGTAAACAAGAGAGGAGAGTCTTCGTGCATTTATAAGATTCTGATGCAAATGATCCCATGAACAAGAACACTAATAAAAGCTGCCATTATTGTATTACCCTGTTTGCAACTGTAACTGATAGAAAACTTTCTCTGCAAGGCTTGGTTATCTGCTGCAAATGAGGTGTTTCAGGAATGTTAGTCATCTGAGACGATGTACTTTCTAACAGCACCAGTTACAGCACTGCCTGTTCGGAGAACTGCTCATGCCCGTGTACTCCTCAGGTGGGAATTAAGGGGCCCATCCAAGGACAGCTGACCCTCCAGACACCTCAAGTCCTGCTGCGCTTGCGGGTGAATACACACCCCCTTGGTGAGTAAGTGTAAAACTGGCTGGCATCAAATTCAGTCACAGCTGAGAGAGCCCGGGAGGCAGCTGGACTCCACCTGAAGTAGTGGAGATGGGAGGTTAGGCATGGCCTGAGAAGAAGGGATGGCCTCGGAAGGCAGTCTGGTTTTACTAGTTAAAAATTTGGCTGTCAAAGGAATTAGAGGCCTCTCAGCTACCGTTTAACTTACAGTGTAGTTGAGTGGTGGGGACAACCACAAAGAACGGTTACGTTTTCTGCCCGTCTCAGCTTGAGAGGAGGGTTTGAACAGTGAACTCTGCATCCGAGAAGAGTGCCTAACCCTTGGGCCAGGCGGGCACCACTTCCACTGGCTGAAGCTACCCCACTGCACGAAACAAGAATGCCAGGTTTTGGGACCAGAAAGAAAGCATACAAAAAGGGGATGGCCTCTGCAGCCTGTTAGTTAAGGCAGAGAGGTGGTTCCACAAGCTGCTTTTGCATTTTACCAGGTTGCACATAATCTCCTCCTTCCTTGCAGCCAAAGCTGTATTATGCCTGCCATGACCAGCCTTGCCTACAGAAGAAGAAAAGGAAACTTCTCTTTGCATATGTTCCCACTATTGCCTTCTCTTTCCCCCACAGCTTGAGGACCAGAATTTCTTCCTTTATGTTTTTAGGCATGGAAAAGTAAGCATATACTTAAACATTTTTTAAGGTTTAATACTCAAGTCCAGCCCTACTTAAGCAAAGAATTCACAGATGATATTTACAAGTCCAGTGCAATTACTGCAGGGTTGAAAAACGAGTTCTGTGAGTTACGGTACATCATTGTTTTTCTTTTTTCTTTTTTTTTTAATGTTACAAAGAACAATGTGCCTTTCATTTCCTGCAGTGCTGTTAAGGTACTTGCAGCTCAAAGCAGCAAGAATACATTAAAACTAAAAAGCATTTGGTTTGGGCATTAAACATTTTTATTTTTTAGATAAATGCCTCTCCCTCTACAGAAATTGTTTGAGCAGTGAATTTGGCACACATTTGTAATCAGCTGTAATAATGAGTGCTGTCTTGCTCACTTGAAATGGGAGAATTTACCAACTTCTTTAACAAGAATTTGCTAATCCACAATTAAAGTGGTGTGCTACCAACTTTGACTTATCAAATCACAATACCACATGCTCGAGAGACATCAGTTGTCTGTAGAAAATGACACAGCGTTCTTCTGCTTTACACAGCACACTTCGTGTGTACCTTTACGCTGCAGTTATTAATTCGCCAGGACTACCACATCAAACACAAACATCGCCTGGTGGATGTCTGACATCCATTTACTGACAGCAGTAACACAGTGCTGTACCACAATTATTAACCAGTTTGTGCTACACCCTCCTTGCCTTTCTCCAGAGTTAAACTCCTGCTGGAGCAGAACAGGATTCGACTTTTAATATTCTATGAATCTCTGAAAGCTAGAATCACAAATATCCCCACTTTGCAGACAAAAAGACTGAAAAGTTTTCCTACAAAAGTTTAAAATAATCCTACTTACAAAAAGAAAATCTATCCGATAGCCGTTTCCATGACTGAGAGAGAGAATAAAAGCCCTAGAGAGAGTCCACAGCAGTGCTGAGCTGGGAATTCAGTTGTTCCTGATCCCCAGGCATGCAGTCACTTCACTACATCAGACTAGCCATTTTGTCATCCTCAGTTCACTGAAAACTAGTTTGTTTATAAAATACAACACCAAACCAGTACATTTAACAAGCTTTTAAAATCAATAACCTTTCTTTTTGATTGGGTGAATTGCAAAATCACTTTGCGGTGCCAACTGAAATGAAGCTTTTACATACCATTAGGCAACTACAAAAGTGGGGAATTTTCCACACGGGTGTTCCACCCAGCTGGTCAGAAAAAAAACTCATTTGAGCAAAATATCAGGACATCGGAACATGCTCCTGCCTTTCAAATGAAGTTGCTGGCCTCTTTCATCATCCCTCCTGCAAATTTCCTCACCCACGTAACAAACAGACAAATTCTGGGTTTTCTTCCTCTCCCCGAGAAGCTCTTTCCCATGCTAACGGACCTGAGAGACAGCAGCACTGTGCACACCATTCGGTGACATGTTAGCTTTACCCCCGGTTCCAGGACAAGACATCTGGACCTTGGACCGTGCATGCACGAACGAGCCCTGTCTCGCCTGCATGTTTGCTTTTCATGACCATCGTGCTGGATACCTCTTTCTCTCTAGGAAAAAAAAAAGCTTAATATTTCTGTAAATTTTTGTAGTAGTGGTCGGGTAAGTGACTGCCTGAAAACTATTCTGGCTTAATGAAGGCTGAAGAAAAGGCTAGCGTTGGTGTTAAAGCCACCACTGAGAGCAGAAGATGTCACCATCTTCTCTGTTCGTGATGGTTCTGCTCCAGAAAATGCAACTGTAAAGCCCACTAGAAAAAAGGAGTGGCTCTAAAAAAGACAAGCTTTTTTTCCCATGAACTTCACTTTAATGAAGGTTAGAAATATGGGCTTTCCAAAATAACACATACAATTTAAAATGATAAATTAAAATCTGTAGTAGGAGGCCTTCTTTTTCAGGGCTGTATAGTTGACCCTTTTGAACCTACATTACTCAAGGTATGCAAAATATATGTGTATAATAAATAGCTCTAGAATTTATGGAGTGGAACAGAAAGGATATTAACAGGCAAGTAGAGAGGCTGTATAACCCTCACAAGGCCTTTAAAGATTTATTTTTTTAAAATGAAGGAATGCATGCATGTAAAAGGTAGTACTTAATCGATACACTTCTTTGTGCCTTCCAGAAACACATGCAAAATTATTCCAAATCTGCCCTCAATCTGGTCATTCTGCTGTTAGCGTCAGTGGGAATAAGATTATTCACAATACGGTTTTTCTTTGATTTAAAAAAAAATTCCTCTCTGTGTGGGCTCATTCCCACTCTCAGTAAAATCAATTACGAGACTCCCCTTGACTCCGGAGGGATTTGGATCAGGCCCTGTGGAAGTGGGTCTACAGCAAGTGTAGAACAACGCAGTTAATATGATTTATTGTGTCCGTTTCTGTGCGTGCAGTTTTTCATTTTCTAAAGCCTGCAGTTTTGCTTTCATCCTCACATTCAGTAGATAAGAGCTGCAGATCTGTGTTGATCTACACACTGGGTACACTGCAAGCTGGGGGCTGTGTGTGCTGAGAATGAGCTCAGCGTCTGCCCAGGGGGAGCAACCCCTTTAGGGCCAACAGACTGCGTTAGATGCATTTGTAAGAAAGATCTCCCACACAGGCATTGCAAAAGGTGCGTAATCAGTTAGGAGGCTTCTGCTGTGGTGGGGAAAAATACCCTTTAGTAAAACTGAGAAAAAGAAAAATCCTTTTCCTGTTTGTTAAAAAAAAGTACCTTTTGCAGGTCACCAGTAAAGTTCCAAGAATTCACTAAAAGCTTGTTTTACAAGGAAGACTCAGGCTCCAAATCAGAGATATTTCATTTCACTAGGCTTTTACAGATTTTACATTACTAAACACTGACATTGCTGCTTTTTGGGGTGGTTGTTGAGTAACAGGCTTCCTTAAGACTGAGAAACTGCAGGGTAAGAAGAACTGTGGTTTAATAGCTGCGAAAGAATATTATCTAAACACGAAATAATAACATGCTTGGTGCCTAATACATTCTAAATTAAAACATGATTTAATAAACATAGGCAACATATTCCCCACAAAAAAAATAGCAGAATTGGCAGAACAAAAATCACAGTTTAGTCAGTTCTTCTCTTAACCTCGCAATCCTTTGGCTACAAATTAGAATTTCTGTGAACAGGATTGATAAGGGAAATTAGGCACTGTCTTTCAGAAACAACAGAAATGTTTTAAGATGGTATGTTTAGAGATGAGCAGCACAAAATCTATCAAAATATGAAACCTTTCATATTTCAATGGGAGGAAAATACAGGAACCCCAAAAGCCAAAATCTTACCAGCCCAATGAGCCCTATGTTCTATGTCCTATGATATATGCTGGTATTTTGAAGTTTTTTATGCACCTAAATCTCTTCTTCTTCCCTTAATTGTATCTGCCATTTAAACCCTGATCCAAATGCAGTCTGGATGTGAATGCAGCCCTTCAACCTCACTCCCACTTGCAGCTTGTTCAGTTGCTAATAAAGTCCCCAGAACACACACTGAACACATATACAGCTGTAGGGATTTGAGGCAAAAGCAGTTAGTTGCCCTGTGAAAGGGCAATTACGGTTGTATTATTATAGATACAATATTTCTACATGAGATGGATTTACATATCCCAGAAATGGTGACAGGTTTTAGAGACAAAAACCCTTCACACAAATTCTTTTCCGCATACGCACAGTAGACCCCAGTACAGTGGATCCCCCATCTACATTCAGGTCTTATAAAAAAAATCTGGTTATGGATAAAAAAAGTCAAGAAAAACTATTAATAATAATCACTTTCACTTTGGGAGACATTATTTCTAAGTCCTAAATATAAGTAGTAAAACAAAACTCAGTTGCCGATGGGCCAACAAAAATTGTTGAGGTCTACCTTACTTAAACATAAAAAGGAAGAGAAGCTGTTCCCTTACACACATACTTATCCTTTCACATACAGTCCCTACAGAAATTCGCTATTATTGAATGATTTTTTCTCAGGCTGCTTTACAAAGCAAGCCACTGGTTCAGTAGAAGCTATTGCTTCTACTTTAAAACTGTCCCAGTTCAAAGAATATTAGTGTTCCCAAAAGTCACAGTCCTGCTGCTACTTCCAAATAAGCTCACGCCGCTGCCACCTGAAACAATGGTATTGCGAATACACAGAGAAGAAGGAGCAACAAGCTCTAGTTGAGCCTCCCTGCCCTGCTTCCCCGTAGTACCTACAACCTTTAAAGCACACCGATAAAAAAATACAGACACCGCCGGTAGCACCTGTATCAGCCTTGCAGTGGGTACCTGCCTGAGCAGCTGGTATGTTTATAGGTGTGCAGTCCTGCCCTGAAACTGCAACGTTTGGGAGCGTTGCTGCTCCGTTTTGTTTAGCAGATTTTTGCAGTAGAGAACGGGTCTGCAGAAACATATTTCAAAGCGACCATTTTGTTGCGTGGGACTATCGGAGATCCTGCACTCTAAAATGATGGCTGGCCACATACCGAAAGTTAGGTACTTCAGTGCGTCATGTGAGAGCATCAATAAACAAAATGAAGTTAAAAGCACATAGATAAAAATGAAAGCGATGAAGCACACACCCCTAGGGGGTCATGACTCACGGCCCAGGGATTGAAAGCCTTTGCTACGGAGGAAAAAGGATAAGGGTTGCATACAGCAGGCTCTTTAATGGCATCTCCCTAATTAAAATTATTTTTAAAGGAAAAAAATGTCTCTCTCCAGGACTGGAGAAACAAATGCTACCTGAGATTTGTGAAACAGTAGCATTTTAGCTATGAGGAGAGTACACAGCCTATTTGTAGCTATCCCATGTCAATTATTCTGAGTAATCTTTTTATATTAGACATAGGAAAAAAATCTTTATAAATATGGGCTGTTTTAATAACCCAAAGCAGGAGCAGCAGGTAAGAACTTACCATTTTCTGGCTGGTCCTTAATATCAGCTTCACTTGGCTGGCTGGGACTTTCAGATTGACTTGAATCTGAAAAACATAAAATACAGCCAAAAATTACAGGGTCTGCTGTGGAAAATAGATCAGAGGCGCCAGACTTCCTCAAAAGGCTGAGAGTACAAACTAAGGACAGGAGTGTTGCACTAGGACATGATAATGCAAAAGTCCTGTGCCTAGGTAATATTTTTGCTAGAAAAAAAAAGGGAATCTTGTTTACAGCACTACACAGAGTGCTTGGTGTGTGTGTGTTAGCATAAATTAAGCTTTGAGAATCCTTCTTTTTAGAGAAGGCATATTTAAACTACTCTCCTACATGTTTTTTATAATGCAGCCTCTATGTTGTATACAAACCAGAGCCTTAATCCAACACATAGTAAAGTCTCAAAACATATTTTCAAGCAGGCATATAAAGGTAACCAAGCAACACTACAAAGTCGTGGAGATTGTTGTCTACACATTTCTGGAACAAAATCTGCAAAACTGATAGAAGAGCTGATTCTCCTCATACTTTTGCAGTTGTTACAGCACTACGAGATCACTGAAATGTACGGCATTGCCCCTGATTTGCAGTGGTACAAATGAGACCAGATACTGGATGAACTGCTTTAGAACTTGTGCAAATAACGGGTCCTACAAACTCCCAGCCAGCACTCTCCAACGAACACAATTTATTTGCCTAAAATAATAAAATGACCTATAAAAGGGTATGTGTAAATACAAGTGTTTTGCATTTTTAACACATTATTAACTCTACTTTATGTGAAGATGATCGCTCTTTGGCTCAAAAATTATTCTTAGTAGAAGCTTTCATCAAATAGTATTTTCCTTCTTAATTATTTCTATCACTATGGATTGGGAAAAAAGGTCCCTTTACCTGTGTGGAGAAATATTTTTTAAAAAGATCCCTCAAATTACTGTTGTCACAATTAATACAAATAGAAAAAGATTTCTTTTTTTTCCCCTCAGAAATTGTTCTGTAATTTATTGATCCCATTAAAAAAGTTTTTGCTGTGAAACAAAACTTAGGAAATGAAACCACTTGCTACTGCATCAAAAACACTCCCAGTTGTGGCAAACCTATTTTCTGACTTCACCTTGACTTTGCAGAGTTTAGAATTAGCTGTCTGAAATTTGACCACATTTCAGTGAGAAGTCAATGCAAGATCAAAAGGTCATGACACTTAACTGTGATTAAATTGAAAATCTTACTTCTATTGCAACAGAGTGATAACACCACCCCTTCTTTTTCTTTGAGGTATTAATAGTGCTGGAAGAAGCAGTACTACTAGTGACCTTGGGTCAAGCAATGCTAATTTATTGCTTTAAAAAGGTTCCTTGCTTTTAAGCAAATGAAGATTTTAATTACCGCAGAGCACTATAAAGAAAATGCCTATTTTAAATATTCAATTTTTTTTTTTTACCTGCTGACTGTATGCATTAGGTATCATTCAGCAGCTTAGAGGACAATCTTGTATAAATTAAAAACTACAGGTAAAAAAAAGTGCTCACAAAACAAATTTTGATAAATTTCAGAATATAAACATTCAGAATATTTAGCAAGGAAAGTTTCAGTCCTGATACTTCTATTTAAAATCAATGAAATCCTTCTAAAAAGTGATATGTTTCCCAGTGTGTCCAGAATCCATTTCCTCTTGTTTATATTTATTATTTTCAATAATTTCTCCAATGAAGCTCAGGGAAAAAAATTGTTCTCACTTCTGCAATTTTGTTTTAAATATTGATCTTCTGTGTTATCTTTAACTGAAGCTCAAATCAGTGACAGCAGATAGACTACCGGGTAATATGCACAGTGCTGTTATATTCTGGACACTAGATTTTGGCAAGAAGTTTCATGCTTCCGATCGCGCAAAGGTAGAAACAAAGGTAAAATATTAGGAATGTAAAATATTTAGTTAACATTCAAAGTCAACATTCAACGGATTTCATTTTACAGGGCAGGCATTAGGCTTTTGCTTATTTTTTAGGTTTTTCTTTTCCTCCAGCAAGCCATGGTTCAATCAGCGTTTGGGCTTTATGTTTAACGCAGGGTCAGAATTCCACAAAAATTTATATATTTTTAAAAGTTACTGCAGAAATACGGGACTCAAAGCATGTTTTCCTTTCAAAATTTTAAGCAATCCAGCGAAGCAGCGAGACGGACGAGGGCTCAGTGGCAGCGGCAGGAGCTGGGCTCGGCGCTGGCACTCTCAGCCCCCAGCCTGGCACCCTCGCTCCCCAGCACAGCCCTGCAGCCGGTGGGCAGCACACAGAGCGGGAGCTGCTCCTGGATTTTGAGAAACAAAGTACTTTTGTTTGCGTTGAGTGCTGTTTTTCCAACACCAAAGCTAGTGGCACAAGAGAGACTCTACTGGCCATAGGACATTTGTTTGCATACTGAATCTTAACTTTCTTCTTTTATTACTCTGGCTACTGCGATAGCATTTTTCCTGATTCTGTTTTCCTGTAACCCACCCCTTCGGCTGAAATGAAATACTAATTTCTAAAAAAGACAACAAAGGCTTTAAGCACTATTCTTGATGGAGAGGCACGGGGCAATAAAATGCAGGACGAGGTAGAATTAAAACCAATCTATACTGCGGTAGAGATCACGGGAGGCTACCGAAAACACGTACTGGGCAAGCGTATGCTCAGCATTGTTATGCAAGGTGGCATCTTGTGGAAACCCCAGATAAGAAGACTGAGTTAAGGCACTTAGCCAAAATGTTTATATGCAGAATTTTGCTTCCCTGATTTTATTCAGATGCCGCAGATGATCCGGTACATATAAATGTGCCGCCACATGGTTAAGAGATTGGCAAAATCAGAGCCGTTGTATTTTACAGTCTTGCCTAGGACGAGAGAGTCTTGCTCAGCCTCCACCGCTCGCTCTCTGCTTTTTCAGCAGTTGGCAGTAACTCCTGTCGGGGCTTTTTTGTTGTTTTGCACATGGAAACTTTAAAATTCCAGTTTTCTGAATGTTTAGTGTTTTGCGGGCTCGGCTACAACGGGAGGGGGAATGTCTGTCCTGCTGAGTCAGTTAGCCAAACAGGTGACCGGAGGAATAAATTAATTTTTGCCCATGCATAATTGATATAAATGGAAGATCGTTTTCATAAGCATTTGCATTAAATCAATAAAATCACTTACTATAGAGCAGTTTAACAATTCATTTGATTTTCTCTTTTCTATATATTTGATAGCCACTCTGCAAAACAGTATACACTTTATGCCTATTTTCTTTAGCAACAACACTGCCAGTTAAATTCTACCACCTGCAATAATTAGAGCCATTGGAAAACATACAAAACAAAATATACAGTAGATGCGAGCCCCTCTTGAATCCACGGCCCCCTGCGGCAACGAGTTTCATTGGTGCCTTAAGCTAAGGCTGGTAGGAAGCCAAAGAATCTGTATATTACAATAAAGTGCATGTTATTAAGGGGAGGATTTAAATGATTTCAGATGGAGTTGGAAATATTATAGTGAGGAACCACTATTAAGATTGCTGATTTAAAAAAAAAAAAATCACTAAGGAATCTAGTTTTATATTTAAGGAAGCTTAACCTTGAATAGCACAATGGGTTTTATTTGGGGGCTTTTTTAGTTAAAGGAAAGTTAGTGGTTGGAATTTTTAACCCTGAACTAGCCAGAGTTAGCATAAGTACATACACTGGAGTCAAGGTTACTGGACAAGAGAAGCTCAAGGGGATCTGGTATCAACCGTAATCATGGGGAAAGAGGATACAAAGCATGTCGAAGCTATTTTACTCTCTACTTCCAAAAATCAACTATGATTAAGGGATAAAAAAAACCCCAAACAATAAAACAGGCTAGTTTTTCCAAAGTAGCATTTCCTTCTACCTCTCTCTTCTCTGTTCCTCTTTGGATCTGTTTCTTAAGCATATGCTACCCCAGCGCGACCGAGATGGTTACGCCCGAGACCCAGGTCTGCCTGATCTCAAACCATAAGCAGACAGGGACCTTCAGTTCCAGGATGGAAGCTCTGGACTTTTCAATATGCAATTTTCCTTTTCAGCTGCAGCAGGAGTGCAGCTCCAGCCGGGCTGCACGATGGCTGCGTGGAATCAGGGCTCGCGGCGCTGGAAGGGAGCGCTCCATTGTTTGGAAAGAATAAAACCTTCCCAGGAAAGCCTGGCCCGTGGACAGGACCAATGTCAACAGACTGACAATGTTGTTCTTTTTTGTAGACCGTGACACAGACGGTGAAGAGTTGTTACACTCCTCCACCAAAAAAGCCCGCTTTGAGTGTCATGGCACTTCCCAGTGCTAAACCACTTCATGGCTACCTGACTTCAGAGAAATGGGACACTTTCTTGGGCACTCGCACTTTCTCGACATGCCGTGTTTTTCAGGGCGTGCTGAATCCAGCCTGGGGTGGCAGTGACCTACAGGGACCGGCCTTATTGTCTGCTGGTCCGCGCAAATGGAATTAACGGGTGTCAGGATTATTTTTTACCTATGTAGAGCCAGCCCCCACCAGAAACTGAGCCCTCGCTAGCAGCCAGCATGCTAATTCAGGTGCAGATGCATCTATCCTCTAAACAGTAAAGGTGATCCCCGCATAGTGGAGAAAAAAAATTACCGGCGATGCCAGATGAGCAAGGCTGCGCTGCCACTGCCCATGCTGAGCCTGCTCTGCAGCTAAATAAAGCGGGCTCCCTCTCCTCCGCTGCCAGCCCAGCACCTCGCAGAAGCACCGCAGAAGCGCACAAGTTAAATTTTCCATTCCTATCATGTTTGGGGGGGGGAAGGGGGGGAAATATTGTATAATAAACTGACATATTTTATTCAAGTTTCAGAGTCCTATTTGTAATAAAAAATTTATATGGCTGGGTTGTGTTCATGCAATAAATTTTTCATCTATAGTTTTGGGCATGGATTCTACCAAAGATTTATATACGTTAAAAAAAAATCTAAATCATGCTCCTTTATGTACAGTCTTACGTGGTGAGCTTAAGGGATTTACAAACAGAAACCAGTACCAGGGCTGAGGCTTTTTTACACTCACTTTCCCTTCATTATACATTATAATATAAATACATAGGGATTGCTCCATATATGCTACAATTATTATTTACAGCTATTTTGGTGGCTACTACTATTTCTTTTAAGGAAGGCCTGGCTCTCCGTTTAACTCCAGCCATCGCTTTCAAGTCAACTTTTATAGGGAGTTCAAAGTGCTTCATTATCATACACCTCACCGTCACACATGCACATATCCATACCAGATTTCCAGTTTTATTTTATACCCCCCTGTCCAGTATGCCCCATCCCCGCCGCTCACGAATAAGGTTCTGCAGTGGTAAAATCCCTGCGGTGCCAGCCTGGTTTTTTTTTATAAGGCGAGGACTCTTAATTCCTGTACACTGGGAAAGAGATTATCTTTGATAATGGAAATGTAAATCAAAGCTTGCTGTTGTTTATTCCAGACAGACATTTGTGTGTTAAGTCTGTTTATCAGGCAACACTTTGTCTAAGCCAGGAAGTAGTCAGCCTTTGTAACAAGATGTATGCAAATGATTTTCCCATGAGCCCTTGCCACAAAACTTTTGTGGCAAAAACCCTCCTTGTTACTTCACCAGTAAGACGCTACTAAGCTACCCCGTAAGTAGACTAGCAACAAAACAGCTAGCTAGACTATGCTGATGAGTTTGAATGAGACCAAAACATGTGCCCACAGTCTGTTGCTCGGTATTGTAAGCAGACTTTGTGTATTACATCTGTTTATCAGGCAACACTCTGTCTGCTGGGGCGGCTTTGTACCAAGGTAGATGCAAACAAAGATCTCCACAACTCCCCGGCTAACTTTTTTTGGACGCAGAAATTCCCGATTACTTTTCTCCTCGTAGGAAATAAGAACGTGAAACTTCGCCGTGAGGCTGCGAGACCCTAAAGCTGTATCAAAATGGTTTCATTTTAAATCAACTTTCTTTGTTCTCCCAAGCCCATAAATGATTTACTGCTATCGTGTGATAGCCTAGAATGTGGGGAATCTGTGTATTCCCATATTTGTTCCTTGATATTACAAACAAGTATTTGATTCACTTCTAAATGTTTGTTTTTAAAACAGTTTACAGCCTTTGATTCCTGCTTACTGATTCATTTCTGGAACATTTTCTATTTATTCCGTTGCAGTAGCAAACGTTAATTTTGACTTAATTCAAATTGTCATCAAAGGCTTCCTTAAGAAATCCCACAGCACAGATTTTATTTGTTATAATAAAATATTCTTAAAGTAAACATCATGCGACTGTGTTTTTTTAATTCCAAGAGATACAAAAATCCGTTACCCAAAGGATTCAAATTGGTTCAGCCCTTTTTCCTAGACAAAATAAACACTTTAGGACTTTACTTGTTTGTATTCTCCTCAGTGGTGCTGTATGCATCACCAGCTAAAAACAAAGAAACTTTTAGCTGCTCAGACAAAATGCAGAAGCTCCCCAAACAACGAAGCGGGGGGGTGGGGAAGCATTCAGAAAGTCTGACAGTCCATTCAATATAGGGATGATGGCCATAATGCATCCAGGGTCCCCTTGCTAATTAAATATGCATTGGCACAGTTTTGATCGATGCAAGCCATGGATCAGATGACACACCTGCAAAATCTTGAGCCCAGAGCTCCCAGGAAAAGGAAAATACAGGCTGTCTCCTTATCTTTGTTTTCAAAGGCTCTCAATTTCTGTGCTTAGATATCTAATTTAATTCTCTCACCCCTCAGCAAACTGGATTAGGAAAGTCAATACTGCCATTGTGCATCGACAGGAACACACAGCTTTCCTTTTATTCAATTTAGCCATGACCTTTAGACAAAGATAATGACAACTGTCTAAAAGTAAGGTAAGGCCTTAAGGAAGACCCTGCAGCGGGGCCCCTCTCGCTTTCTGCGGCTCCTCTGCCCGGGAAGAGCCCACCAGACATGGAGCAAATTCAAAAATAAATTTTCTCCCCAGTCCGCAACGACGAGCTTGGCGGAGCGGCACCCTTGGCCGTGAAGGGCTCTGTCCCACCCCGAGGAGCTGAGACACCTCGCTGCCGGCGCGGGACGGTGGCCGGACCCTCGCGAGCCATTTGCCGAGAGGTGGCAACGTCTCTGGAGGAAGCACGCGTGCCAACAGCAAGTGCCGAGCACTTGCACGAAGAGGGACTGCGCTGTCCTATTTTTTCTGTGGCTGTTAGGGAAACAGTGAAACGGAAGGGTCAGGCAAGTGTCGGCGGTAGCACTAATTTCTAATTTCTGGCTCCGATACTTGGGAGGAATCGTAATCCTAGAGCTAAGTGCACGGCGCGGAGAGCCGCATGCAACCGCGCTTCGCTGCGGCAGAAGGAGGAACCGGCACGCGGATTTTCCTGGAGCTGAGCTGAAGCCAATGGAAATGACATTACTTTCCAATAGGTCTCGCATCAGTATTTTTACCAGCCTTCCTACATTAGATAGCATCTTTCTAATACATCTGTAAGGAAAGGACAGAGAACATGCTCTAAGCTAACGAACAGCTATCAGACAGTAATCCACTTTGGTACCTACAGATACAGGTCGTACCTGAATCAGTGATTTAGGCATATAAAAATTCATATTCATTGAGCAGCCCAGCTCCACAAAATGTTAGCTTCCATGCTGCACAATGTTTAATTCTGCAGTATTTTTTTAGCTGCATTTAAAAATATACTTGGCATTTCTAGCTGTGGACCAATATTTTTCTCATGTCTTTTTATACAGATTTGGAGGGAAAGATATTTGTAATGGAAAAAAATATGTGCAAAGTTGGATTGCTAAGTTTCTGTAATCTTGGGAAATAAAAAAAAGCAGCCTATGTAAGAGCTACAAGAAACCATATGGATCAACAAGAGCTGCCCTCATATCCCTGGGAAATATAAATTAACCTACATTTCATCATCATAAACCCCAAAATAAGAAATCTAATTAGAGTCTCTACCCTCAGATTCACTTCTAGAAAATTTGCTTATCCCCCTCACAAAATGATTTACAGTACTTATATCCATTTCTTCAGAGTGATTTAAATTTATTGAATCATTTCAATTTTTAGAGAGCTTCCATTTGGATCTGTATGGGTTTCTAGACATATGCAGTGCTCAGTTATTTAAAATTAATTGCAGTACAATAATTTTAAATTGCTTCACACTATACGAATCTCAAGTGCTTTGAAATATTTGAACCATTGTATTTAGAAGCCATCAAACTTCCGAGCACATGCATCAAAGAGTTGTTTTAAAAGCCGAAGGGCCGTGCTGATGATCCCAAAGTGCAGGTGAGCACGGCTCTGGGCATGCTCAGTGCACACGGATCTGAATTTATAGAACAATTCAACAAATTTTGCCCGAATGTCAATCTTTAATTAACAAAAACGGATTCTGTAATAATTTCAAACCACTAAAAAATTTCTAAAACTAGAAAAGCACTGTTATAAAATAATGGCATACATTAAAAGTATTATTACTTCTAATGTATATTTATAGAACATCCTTTTATCCTGGAAATTAAAACATCTTATTAACATTAAACTAAGCTTTACAATACCTCTGTGGGAAAGGTGAGTATAACTATGCCCACTTTACGCAGGGATGAAGGAGGCACATAGAGGTTAAGTGATTTACCTTCAGAGGCACAGTTACTAAAAGGAGTAAAAAGCACGGGGCTGAGCTCTCAAGCCGCTCCTCTGGATAATAAAGTATCATTCCCACCAATACAGCCATTACAATGGCAACGGCACTGACCACTTAGGAAGCCTTGAACTACATTATATAGAAAATTACTTGTTAGAGTGGATCCAAAGTCACCTAGAAGGGATATTTCCAGTCACTCTCAGCTTCTGTTTTCCTTGCCTTTTTTTTCTTATTAGGTATTTTGAAAAACAAGAAATCATTTCTACATTTCTCTCTGGAGTATTTTCTGACTCAATTTAACAATAACAACAGTATTTAGGGTGACTAAATAGCTGGTTTTGCAATGTCTGACTTCATGTGTAAAGGCAAGTGAAGATGAAACTGTGTGATGAGCAGATCTGGTAGCTTTGGTCAAAGTCTCCAGCTCTGCTTTTATGCAATTTTACACTGGTGAGTAAACCACCATCAGCAAGCAGGATTATGTCCACCATATGGTGAGACTCCATTGGCGGTAGTACAGTCACCCAATTAATCTCTATCCCCCACCATCCCCTTGTTATTTATTTATTGTGACAAACTCGTCCTTATGGGACCCAAGGCAGGGAGCTGCGTATTCCCAGGCTATTCTCGTCAGTGCCCATCCTCATTCTTTATCCGCGCTGCCCAAGCAGTAGCTGGCGGTCAGGTACCGCTCCTCTGGCCAAGACGCATGGTGCTGCAAGGTCACGACCAAGGAGGCTCTCTAGATTTTCCGTAGCAGACAGGAATAAAGAATTGTTCAAACCTGCTCTCCATCAAAAAGCCAAATAAAACCCACTCCCTGACAATGAGCACAGCGTTCTTAAACTGCTTTCCAAAGCTCGTCTTTTTAATGTCACATGAATAGCCTAGCTGTTTCTGGAGACCATCAGAGTGTTCATATATTTCAGTCTGTGCCTCTTGCTAAGTTCTCTCTGCATCCAGAGCCATTCAAGACTTCGTCAGCCAGCAAAAACAAAGAAAAACCCTCACCAAACCAACAAACTGGGCAAAACCCCTGACCTCCTCCTCCTTTTTCAACCTCTCCCACTTCTCCTTCTCCTAAAGGACAGGTGTAAAATTTTCCTATGATTACCCGAAAATTCAAGTAGGAATCTATACATCAAACAGAATAAACAATACTTAAAAAGAACTAGTATCTCGAAGAATGGGCCCATCTTCCCTATTAAGGATTAAGTCTATTTCACAGAGGAGAAAACAATGTTGATAATAAAAATATGTGTGATTATTTAAGGAATAAACAAAAGCTGAACTAATATTCCATGGAGTTTTTGTCAATAACAGATTAATATCAAGTTACAGATGGGGCAATCGGAACCAAGTTTAGGTACTATTTTTTTATTATGGATCTATACTAGCAGCCCCGTTTTCACAACTCCCTCTCATTTTGATGTACCTGACACCTTTCCTCTTGGCTCCCATTTCAGCCCCTGTTAAGTACATATTTGGTTGTAGTGGCCAATTTTTTTTTTTTTTTTTTTTCTGGCAGATGTCTTTTCCTTGTTCTGTGCACTCTGAGGAGTTCAACGTGGCATGTGAAAAATTTCCATTTCAGGTTTTCTTAAGCTTTATGCAAAATTAAACTGCTGGCAAAAATACATAGATATATAAAATTATACAGCAGAAAAAGCTGCTCAATGGTTCCCTTTCCTCCATCCCTACCTTCCTCTCTCTTGCCTTTTTTTCTGAAAACAATTGCAGAAATATTGCCATCAGCCCAAAGCCTTTCTTGAACTGAAAAATCAGAGGATTTTGCCCACAAAGAATTGCCACTGATTGCCGCTCCGTGGATATGTTTCTACTCTCACAATATTGTAGACTGCGAAGAAGAACAGAGAAT
Source organism: Mycteria americana (assembly GCF_035582795.1). Taxonomy (NCBI): domain Eukaryota; kingdom Metazoa; phylum Chordata; class Aves; order Ciconiiformes; family Ciconiidae; genus Mycteria; species Mycteria americana. Next base: position 66,662,349 of record NC_134371.1, on the reverse strand, counting down.
TACCATAAAAATCAGGACGTGTTTTGTTGCATCAGTATCATGTTGGCATCAACAACATAGACTTGGGCAGAAAAAAAAGCAGCCTTTTGGTAGGCAGCCTACTTGTTCTGTGTTTCTGCTGTGTTTGTAAGCCACGCAAGTGGAAGATAAAGTTAAAACTCAGAGAGAAGTAACATCCAGCAGGCTCGGTACAGAGCCACCACACTGAGTTACAGCAAAATCTAAGGTACGATGGCCATAAATAATGGGGAAATGGAACTGTATCTACATCTCAAAGGACAGTGGGGATCATTACAAATATATGAAAGAGTTGGGCATATATATATATGTATAAGGTAGGATTCCCTCCCGCCCTACACACATTGAAAAAGATTAAGCTTAATGTGTTGACTCTGAAAATACAACCTAAAATCCATTTGCACTTGGTCCCAATGCTGCAAAACTACATTTTGAGGAAGAAAATTAAAACCAGAACAGTCCAGAGCTCTCAAAACCCGTAACTACACTGTGTAGACAAAATTTTAATCAAACTTTTAAAGCCATGGTTATGATCTGATGAACAGACAGCTTGACTTGATTACATTTTTAAGTTTCAGTTTCTATTTCTGTTTTAAGATGAAAAAGATCATAGAGTGTCAGAAATTTGAATACTGAATAGCAAAAGCTCTTGCAGGTTTAGAAAGCATATAGAAAAGCTGGCAAAAGAAAACGCTATTCCATTGCCACCATCTGCTTTCTGGCATATTGAAGAAACTTTACTAACAGCAACATTTTCTTGCATTAGAATATCTGCTAATTAGTTTTGTTGTAATTTTTTTTTTTAAATTACCTTTTACACAGAAGGCAAATAGCCAGTTTTTTTGGCTGGCTACACCTTACACCACGTCTGATAACATTTTCACATTAAGTTCAGTTTACCTCACATTTTTTCTATCAAAATCCTATCTTTAGCGTAGTCAAAGCCTGCAAAAACTTTGCCTTGCTGAGACTAAAGAAAAAAACATCAAACATACGAAGTGTTAAAAATCGCTGAATAACTCAAAGGAAAAAAGATAATTTTGAAGGCGTTTTGGCTGAAATCTATTTTCCTTTGAATTGCATGAGTGTTTTAAAATGTTAAAAACACTACAGAGTGACTAATGAATGTAAAAGAATGATAAAGAGTATGGGTCCAGTTATCAGTGATGTGCCTAAAACAAAATAATTTTGGACAGTCTGCCATGCAAATATTGACTAAAATGTCATAAATAATGTCTGCAACAAAGGGAATCCTGCAAAGGAATATTCTGTTGTACTTAATGCATTGTAGAGTGTGCCTTTTAGCAAGCAGTACGTTACAGAGCCTGAAAACTTCAGTTGGACAACAAAAGCTAAAATTTCCCGGATAAAAATATTACTAATGTTTTTTTTTCAGAAACAGACCTTCCAAAAAGTTAAAGGTACAGCGTTACATTTGGAAAATGGTTCGCTTAGAAGTTGACTTTTCAAAAGAAATAAAAGAGTTGTCCAAAAATTAAAAATAGACCAAACATAACTACCTCATTGACTTATGACTATTTCCTCTGCCATTTGTAACAGTATTTTCACCCATTTATTTGCTGGCGGAGCAGAGGTTCTTTGCAGGTCTTTATCGTATTGTACTGAAATAAAATGCAAAGACATTAAGTCTACCGCTGCCCTGGGCCAGAGCTGAGAGACAGCAAAGATTTTGTTCAAGCACTTCTTAGGACCTAATTCTGCTTCAGTTGCAGAGTCCCACTGCACTCTGCATGTAGGGTTAGAAATAAAGATGCAATCCGGCAAGAATGATCACAACACACAGTTTTATATCAGGCAAAATAGGCAGGAAGGTCTCAGAAACTACTTTCAAAATCTCAGCATTTTAGTAATTTTACTACTTTTTAAATAGCATTAGAATACAAAGTGAAAATGAGGAACAACATGGGAAGATGCATTAACAACTCCAGATTACTTGCATCTACACTGACATATTGTGCTATGTGTAATCACAAACAACCCAGTCACTTTTTCTGAAAGTCTACTAAAAAAATTAAACAATCAGGGCTACACTGAAACCTTCTGCATGTGTTTTCAAAAATTTAATTTCTGAGAAAAATTTCACAGCCACAGAGATGACAAATAACAAAGATATTTTACATTTCTAAAGCATCTTTCATCCAAGATCAAAGAACTTCCTCAACATTAACTCTCAAAATACTCCTTTGAAATAGAAGTACTATTAAACATATTTTATCTTTATCTAACTTGATCTATTTTCTTTATAAAATGCTAGTTACTGTAGTATCTCTTGAGGCGGAGCATGACTCTATAGGTTAAGTAACTTGACCAGAAATACTTACTAGATCAGTGGCAGAACTGACAATGATCATGTTCAAGAGTCAAGAATCCTAAACCCTTCCTCCTTCCTAGGCTAATTAAAAACATACATATGCAAACTGACTTAAGGAGGACAAAAAAACCCCTCTACCATCATGGGATTGAGGTGCCACCAAAGTAAGTGAAGTATCTGGAATCAGAAGGCACATAAAACAGCTGGTAGGAAATGCTGTCGTAGCATAGGATAGATGGACAAATCGATAGGTGTGTGAGGGTAACAAATTATATCTGACGAGAACGAGCATGCATTTGCTATTTTCAGAACCTTTTGGAAAAAAATAAGTCAAACTTTCTTAACAAAGGTGAAAAGTCTCCCCACTGAAATACGCACAGCCCAGTGAGAAAGGGAAACGCCGGCAGACAGAAGTGCTGCCTGCTCTCCCGCGGAGGCGGTCGCTGTGGAGGGCTGACGCCCCAAGCTCAGAAAGAGCAGGGATTTACCAGCTGCACCACGGGTCACCCACAAAAAGACACGTGGGGAATGGGGCAGGGTCTGAGGCCGAAGAATTTGTTTAACACTAAACTTACCATTATTTAAAACTAAATTACAGGCTGTGTTACAAACCATATAATTCAGTCTTTGGGCCAAGCTTATTCTTGACATAACCCAACTGGAATTACACTGGGGATAAATTTAGCACGGTATTTTCATAAGGCTCCTTTTCTTATCATTCCTGCAATCAGGTCGTATGTGTCTATAAATGATATTCTCAAGTCTGCTTTGCAACATGGATGAAATGTTATTGACTATGTTCTGCCGCGTCAGAAAACAACGTACGCTCTGTGAATGTGCGCTGTATCTACTTTTGATAACAGCAGCCCCCGTTTTGAGAGGTGTGTTTTATAATCCTTTGTGGTTTTGCAGCAGAGGAACTGTTGGACAATGAAGAAAAACATTTCAGCTCCCCTGAAAGTTTGACTGTTCCTTTTCAAACAATACAACACAAGACTTGGGACATACTGCTGACACAGCAACATCACTGCCTCAAAGAAACTGTGGGAAATGTCAAATTTATGGTCCTATGGGTGATTGGTGGAAGGTTTTTTCCCCCCCTTCAGCAAGCCTCTGTCAAAAACAGAGCCTCTAGAAAGTTTTTGGCTACGTCCCAGCAAAGCAGAAGGAAGCTGTATCCCACACTTCCCTTGGGACTTAATGAAATATACAGCCTCTGGGCTTCTTTCAATTTGGTCTTTCAGATTGCTAAACCAGTGAAAGAAGGATCCTAGCTGTCACAAACGTCACATGTTTGGGGTCACCTGCTGCTCGGGGGTTCTCATGCCAGTTGTTGACATAATAAGCACCCCTTACACTTTAATTACAATTCACAGTGTGCAAACTCTGCAATCTGCTTTAAGGCAGACAGTCTTTTAAATCAACACTAAATTCTACTACTGTTCGAGCAGAAATGGGAGAAAAAAGATGTCCAGCTGACTGAATAATTGTATTCAAATATTTGTGATCCCGAAGAAAAGTAAGCACTATCCAGTGAAAAGAGCAACTGTATCGCCTGTAACACTTCAGAAAGCGTAGTTAAAACTAGACTTGCTTCTCACAGTCACGCAGACGACACACGTGAGAGGTTTTCATTTGATGAGCTCCTACCATGGGCAGCTCTTTCCGAAGCTCCTGCGAGCACAAACCTGAGCACCCAGCTGTGTTTGTCCCCGAGCGCGAAGCAGGCTGGACACAATGCCGGACACTGGGATCGTCTATGGGAGGGAAATTCTCAAGCCCTCTTAGTATGAATTTCAACAGGACTTGTGCAATGAAAGCCTAAACGGGAAGACGTGTTTGTTTTATTCTGGAATGCTTTATTTAGTCCGGTACAAGAAACATCGGGTCTACTTAAAAATACATATTATTTTGAGAAAGACATGAGAGTCCTTCAGTTTCCTTGACCGCTACCTCTTTTTTAACTGTTACTCTTACTCCTAATAAAGACATACCCAGACTACCAAACTTAAATAAATTATACCATCCGGAGAGGAATAGAAGACTCCTCTCCTTATATGTTAGAGAAAATCCATTTGAGCATTCGTGCATCTAAAAATGCCTCCAGTCAATTATATTATTTACAATGCCTTGGTTGAATCCGTCTTTTCCCATGGAAAGAAAAAGAGCACGAGAGTGGACACGCGCTCCGGGAGTACTTCTAGAAGAATTTCTACATTCTCTCTGTTAGAAACGCTGTTAACTTGTGGGCCGACGGTTATGGATCACACTGTCCACACAGGAAAGTATTCCAGCTTCCCGGTGGCAGCACAACCTCCAGCAGCTGCGCTCCGCACGCATTCACCCTACGCGCTCTCCGAGAAACAAAGGAGAAGTCAATAGCGCGATACGAGGGCCTATTCCTATTTAAATCAACAGGAGTGACTTTGGCCATAGGAGAAGGCTGCTGTTGTCCAACTGACGACTTAGAGAAAAAACCCGATGGGTTTTCACCATATTCAATAGGCAAATGCTGGCAAGCCGCTCTTTTCCCCTCGGCCGAAAGGGACACAACCTCCTCCTGCCGCCTTTCCCGTCGCCTCTCTCCCTCCTCGCTCACTGTATCAGCGACCTCAGATAAACTCGAAACGTTTTGAAATTATCATCAGACTGTGAAGCACTTCAATGAAAATCTATAAAACAAATTTATAGTGTGCATTCATATGTATTATAGATACACTTAGAACAGGATTTATCATTTAGCTGACCTTTGAAGCACTGATATTTTTAGATCCAAAAAATGTGTGTTGATTGTACTTCAACCCAGTCCTCTTACAATGTACCAACTCCTTGATATCTTACTACAGGAAAGATAATTGCAATGAATTTTTATATTTCAGCACATGGGAAGATAAGATTAGACAGTAGGGACATAAAAGCAAACTGCACCACATAAAAGATAAGTTTCTGAAAGTTACAATTTACACCAAATGTTACAGATGAAAATGTTCAAAGCTATTTATAGGGCCTCGTGCTGGTCCCATTATAAACCATGGGAAGACCGCAAAGAACCAGCATTACCTTTTATTTAATCACTTCTTGCCATAACCTGTAAACCCTTTGAAACACAGAAATTTTTAATGATATTAAGACTATTACTAATTCCCATTGCCACCCAGGTGCCTCAGTAACCTGGTCCCAAGGCAGTATGTGCTGTGCAGACCTCACCACCCAAGAGGATTGTTCCTGCTCTAATGGGATTATCTACAATCTGAGCAACTCATCCCAAAAGGTAAATAAGCGTTTGATTTCCCCCTGCCTCCTCTTTATGCCCCTATTTGCCTCTGTCCACTGAGTGTCTTATCATATTTATTTAATGGGATATTTTTCTTCTTTTTTCCCTACCATGAAGTTGCCACCAATAGTAGTTTGTCCAGTGCAAGAAATGAGGAATAACAGCAAGAGAGATACATTGACTTGCATACAAGGTACAAAAAATTAAAGCTAAAAAGCAAATTAAAAGTAGGGAAATATACTTAGAGAGCCACACAAAGTGCCATATGATTCATCTACATGCAGCAGACAACAGACACAGCCATTGCCCACTAAAGGGCACAGGTGCAACAGCAGAAAAATAACCCAGTGCAAAGCAAAGTTTCGACCATGGCGGCTAACAAAGGGCACCCTCTGGAAAGCTGTCCTGACAGCAGCCAGCACACGGCATCCGCCCCGTCCGGCTGAGCCCTCGGACTGCTTCTCCGTGCCACAAAAACAAAGAGTATCATCAGGATAAGGCAAGGCTCCTACTAACATGCTCAGAAGTGATTTTTCAGTCACAGCTTAACCATATTTTCTATTTTCTTTCTCAAACTTAACCTTCTCTAAGGACTATTTCTATGAATAGTCTCAAATTTCAGCCACTTCTGATGAAGCCCTTTGCAGAAAAAGTGTTGCTAGAAATGTCTGACAAGGGAAAAGTGATTTTTTTCCCTACTACACAATTACTAAAAACATATGGTGGAAGAGATTCCGTGCAAACCTGGAGTGTGGTCTGTTTTCCACAAAGCTGAGGGAGGAAAAGTTGCAGCCCCAACCATGGGATTGGTAAAAGAAGGAGCTAGGATGGAAACTATTTTGAAAACTGAACTCCGTCAGCCACTGCAGTAAAGAGTAAGCTCCATACACAAAATTGCAAGTAGACTGAATCAACCCCGCTCTCAGTATTTGTGGGTGTGAGCTGTATAGAGAGTGTTTGGTGAAACCCAATTCATGTTCAAAAGAAAATTAAACCAAAGAATAAGTTATTAAAAGGAGCCTTTGAAGCAAAAAGCAATGATGTGTGAAAGACAGAACGCGAAGAGTTTATTTAAACACACAGCACAGAAAACAGGCAAAACAGATATTAGGAAATTAGAAGAACAGTCATGAAGGCACCCAGCAGCCTTTTCCTGGTACTAGAAGTTCTTATATCTATGAATATTTTATCCAGATTCAACTATCTTTTTCAAGTCCTTCCTATCAAAATTCCAGACATTTTCTTCAATAAAATCAGAAAAGTGATTCAAAATGTATTGGTAGAAGATATAAAATGAGCTGTGTGTGGATATTACAAAGGATCTGGGAACCTTGCACCCTTTAGATCTGCTTATTTAACTATTTAGCAGCACAATTTAAAATTTGCATATGACTGGTTTGATGCCAAACCATAAGAATAAAGCAGGAATGTCTCTCTCCTCCTATGAATTTCAAACTCAGGTTTTTTTAACTTACTCCTCAAGTGCAAACTGCGTTCCCTTCCTAAAATTACTATGTAGCCCATGATCTAGTTAGAAAAGTATATGTAAGACTTTAAAAGTCTGCTTTTTTGTTCCCTTAAACTTCCTATCAAAAGTAAATCATTTTGTGGACATGCTCAGAAATCAGGTATTTCATGCTGCTTCCAAAAGAGAAATTTCTCCATTTAGCAAGCCCACGTCTAAAAATGAGTGTCGAAAACTGAAAAAAGTCAGTTATAAAACCCAATTCCTCATTGCCCTGCAGTGCTCAACAACGTTCAATGACTAGAAGAATCTGGCCCATCCTCTTACAACAGTTTTCTCATCCTGAAGAAGTTGCGAAAATAATCTCTGTGATAAAATCAATCCATGCACATACAGATCCTTCCTCCAAATGTCTCCTAACTTCTCCTCGTGTCCCTTCGTTCTGGTATCGCTAAGGCATTATGGATGTATCATGCCCATCCTGGTGAGTAAAGTGGGAGTGCTTATTCTATTGACTAACCAAGGTATATGCAATCCTAAGGCAGCACACGACTGCAGAGCTCTTGTTTGCCTAGTCTCTGCTAGATACTAATTTTATTATGGCAGGCTAAATAAAACAGAAATAGCAGGGGAGAGTGGGGAAGGGCGGCAGAGGGAAGGCAGCCAGAGATATTACAGAAGTTTACGTAGTCGTGTTTTTATATACATGCCCTGAAACTCAAACTTCTGGGCAGAAGTGATGGTGCCATGTAACCCCAACTGTGGCATACGCGTGTGGCGGTGGACTTTGTCCCTGAAGCCCTCCTTCATTTCACACACCAAAAATCTACCCTGGAGAAAAGAAGAATGTCTTTCTTGCTAGGTATGCGGTTTGGTCCAAATTGAGGGAACAAGCTGAAGAAAAATAGTCAGTTTAAGTGTCACAGCTCAGTTAATAGGGCCTGAATCCATTAGTCATGACAGGCAAGCCTGCAATAAATTATGACTGTCTTATGCTCCCCCACTAGGCAAAATCCTTTTCTGATTTTTCTCCACTCCTTATTCAAAAGCAATACCCAGTATGTATTCCAGGACAATTTGCTGTGTGCTGTTGAGATCAAGAAGCAAGGACACTGGAGGGGTGAATGCACCAAATATCTGACTTTGCAGGTTTATCAACCTTACACAGGTACCATAATCCAAGCAGAAACTCTTCCCATATCTGAGGCTGTCGAAACACCTACGGACTGCCCCTGCTTCACATGATCTAGGAAAGGGCTCTAATCCTTTAACCCTGTATAGGGACCTCACTGTCAAGTCCAAGTATCACTAATTATTACCAGTACTGCAGCTAGGACTGCCACCCTGCAGATCCCCGCTTTTGCTAAGCGCTGTATAAGCAAAGAACAAAGAGAGAGCCCTTGCTTCAAAGAGCTTACGATTTACTAGACCTACCAGGAGAGCAGGACAAGCACAGCATCTTACTCTACTGCCAAGTGTAAATCTTCAGAGCTCTGGCTCCAACCGGTCATAAATAAAAATGGGAAAAAGTATAAAGTAATTCTGTTCACTTTGTTTCATTTCAAACCCATGAAGGAAAGAATATATTATATGCATCTAAGTCCTTTAATAAAAATATAAACCACAGAAAGACATGATTTAGACTTAAAATACCACCTCAGCTCTAACTGCAGTGTCAATAATGCAATATGATAAGAAATGTAGTTTACTGGCCCCCTGTTCTAGGCATAGATAATGGAGCACATCTAAGAAGTGCCTAAAACTAACGCTGAGTGTGAAGAACAGCAAGAAGAATAATTGCTGGCTGGGTATTTATGTACTCAGGACTGACTGGGTCGAAACTCATGGCTTGATTAAGCCTTTCCTTTTTTACAGAGTCCCCCTAACTGATGCTCACACACTTCAGATCAGGCCTGCGCTGCTAACAAGCTGCGGCACCCTCAGCCAGAGATCTCATTTTTATGCTCCTGGCCAAAGCTGCCCTCTCCGCGCTGGCCGGCAGCCCCTGGGGCAGCTTGCCGTCCCTCCCTGCCACGTGCGGGTACCCCAACGGGTCAAAGAGCTCCAGACGTGAAAAGGAAGGACAACCTCGGAGCCGCGATGGGCCATGTGGACTGGAGGGTGCACCAGTCCTGGGGGCTCAGCTTCTTTAAAGAGTACAGAAAACAGTCTATCCTGTGAGCACAGTAGGCTTTAGCGCACACGCAGACTTGCAGACAAAGGATCAGCCTTTACAAATATTTTCTAATTGATCCATCCATGATCTTGAAGATGGAATTTTACTTCCCTTTTTTTTGCGGTTAATTTCTTTATCTATTATGCACTTGAGGAGACTTCATTGTCCAACTATTTCATTATTTGCTACACAAAAAAATATATTTGTGAATGGCTCCATTATTTCAGCAGTTAGCCTTCTGGTGCACAGAAAGTTTCCCTTCTGAACAGGCACTCATTCATTCTGCTGCACCATTGTACATTTTATGGCTTGTCATACCAAAAAAAAAACTTTTCTTTTTTATTTCTTTCAGTGCTCCTATTATTATAATAGTTTAAAAAGTGGCTTCCACTTTATTTATACCACATCACTTGGGTAAAGGATAGCTACCCACAATAAATCCAGTTATTTTCCAAACTAGATTGCTCATTAAATACTGTATATAAAAGAGCCCTCTGAGATTCAGAATAATCCACAAAATGTTTTTTAGATATCTCTTTCTACTTAAATAAATAATTGTAATCATGAATGTGAACCAAGTACTGTGCTTATAAGGTTGAATTAATAAAAACTGAACTTTATATAAGCCTCGGCTACAGAACATTACACTGGTGAAGAATTTCAGGTGCAAATAATCAGAGATTACTACACACAAGGGAATTCACCAGTGGTCATGAATACCCTCAATCTACTTCCGTGAGGTAAGGAATATATTCTCTAATATGATATAGTGCAGGCTCTGTTATTGTGTTTTAGAAGTTTTTACTGAACTGAAAGTTTTCTTCCTGTTCTACTCGTATTGCTACTTACCTGTAGGTAAAGCAACCATTTCTTTAACCAGTGCATTTACAGGATGGACAATACACCACATGCTCTTAAAATTTTTCTGTCTCCTAACTTCTATACTTTTGAATTAGAGCTACAGTACTCAGCAAACGCTTTAAAAACAGTACGAGGAGAAAAGGGAATAAATATATATGGTGTCTCTGCGTCTTTCCCGGTCTGGCTGACTCAGTCTGGCTGCTGCTAACAAATACAGATCAGTGAGTGACAAATCCTAATTTAACTCTATGGCAAAGTGGGGTTTTGCCTCTTAATTATAATAGGTTCTCCCAGTGATAATACTATGCACTAGGTCCCAGAATTTACTTAAACTCTCCTAAACTGTAGTGGTAATTTAAAATGAGGAGGGCTTGTTACAGATCAGATCCACAGCTAGATCTGGAATAATTCCATTAAAACCAGTGGAACTACAGAGATTTCTATCAGTTGTGGTATCACTATAAAGCTCTCTAAATAAAGCCTGCATTGTTAATGCTGTCACTGGTGAAGCAAATTCCATAACCTACGGCACACAGATAACTTAGGCAAGCTGCTGTTGAACTATACAAATCATCTCTTAACTTTTACTTCAAATTGGACTCAGTCACAATCACCCAGACTCCATAAAAAGTTGAATTGTTACCTGAGTAAAGAACATCACATATTTTCTGAAGAAAAAAGGACACAACTCTTAAAAGAAAATTAAGATGACTAGATTCATTAAAAGCAAAAGGTGTCTGATACAGGGAATGGCAGAAAACTTGTTCCTGATACTGTGCCCAATGACAGAGATACAATCTGTCCCTGGAAATCTCACTAAGTCACAGATCTTTTCTTTTTTTCCCTTTCCCTTTCCTCTCCTTTTCTTCCTTTCCCCTCTCCCTACCCTTCCCTTCTGGAGATCATCTACTCCAACTAGATCACTCAGGACACAAGACCTGTAGCTATCTTCCGATGTTGAGTAACATGGAAAAGAGAATGGCCTAATCAGTTACCATGAGTTTAATTCAGACTGTAAAACAGAAAGCAGTCTCTTCTTTCCAATTACGACTTCAATTTGAAATCTGCAAACCCAAAAGCAATCCTAAGAAACTCTGGTCAGGTGTAGCCAGGTTATTCCAGGAGGGACCTGAGCTCACAATCTCCAAAGGATGTACTATCTTATCACTCGCGCTCTAACTGCAGATGGCAAGTGACCCAACCTGAACGTTCACTACTAATTGGCAATGACAAATGGCTTGGGTGAATAAAGTGCTCCCAGGCAGAGGAATTTTATCTGCGTGGACTCCCGCTAAGTGAACTTCACCAGGACTCATCATTTTTGGCAGTTTCACTTTTTTGAAGACACTTCAGGTAGAGCAAGACCCAATGATTTACTGTCCTGTGCCTGGAGAACAAACTATCAAAAATAAAAGGGGAGAAAGAAGGCTTTGAAATGTACAGCACATATATGGACAGTCACAACAAAATAAAAACAGGCAGCTGGCACGTGGATATATGAAGCAAATAAAGGAGCAATGCAGAAGGAGACAAAGGGAGAGGGGAAGAAACAGTAAGAAAGAAAAAAATCCAAGCGAGCGGGAGAAGTGTGAGGATGAAGGCTAAAATGTTTCCTTGTGCGGAGGGGGTATGAGATCTATGCATTGTTAAGGACACAGAAAATTCCGGGGATTAAATTGTTTTCTGGGTAAAGTTCACCCCAAACCAGACTGCCAGGCAAAGACTTACATCATGTATGGGCTTGAACAGGACTGAGGGCTGCACAGCCTTTGTGCTGATCTCCAAAGACGGGGAGAAGGCAATCAAGAAAGAGTGAAACACATAGCAAAAGACACTGAAAAGGACGGATGAAAACATTTCTCCTGATTTGGCTCCACTCCATAACTATACAAAGGACTACGCTGTCTGGTAATGTTCAAAAATACACACTTCGAATAATTTTGCTTGACAGCAAATACTGAGGAGCAACTGTAAGCTCCCATGTAGATCCTTACTGGAGAAACAGGTGTGACACTCAAAATCCTGCAGGATTTTGCACCTCTGTGTACATATAGTCACTAAAGGGCATGATTTTGGGGAACATAGTGACTAATTCCTTTAGGCCCTTTAAAACTGAGGTTTGTACATCAGTACTGATCTATCCAGCTGCCTACCTCATAGTGTAGCACTTTATTGATGAGGCACAGAAAATCTGTTTGAAAAGCTAATACTGCCATTACTCTTTTGAGTACCACGTGTTTTTTCCACTCTAATTTTGCTTAACAGTTAACTGAAATCCCCATATTGCCTTCCTCATTCATACCAAAACCTCACAGCACTAAGAAAACCACAGACACTGTAATAAGTCATGACTCATATCATCCAACATCACCCGAGTAGGAATTACACATTTTACTGTAAGGATATCTAGGCCATCTCTACATCTAACATTTTATCTAGAATAAGGCCAAAACATATCACTTTCAGTATAGCGGGAAAAAGGAAGTTTTTGTGGTTAAAGCAAAGGCCAATGAGTCAGATGATGTGGGTTCTGTTTCCAGGCCTCACACAGACTTCCTATGTGACTTTGACTGAATCACTTCACTTTTCTGTGCCTCAGTTTTCACATCTGTATGAAGGATGTCAGAATGTCAGATCCATTCATCTTGGTTTCTCAAATTTTTGGAGACATCTGGGTGGGACATGCAAAGTGTTATGATAACTACCATGCATCTGTTATTCTGCTGTGAACAGAATGATTATCTGCTTCCGGATGGAGAAGAAAGTCAGTAGAAAGGCCAGCCTCAGACAAAAAAAAAAAAAAAAAAGAAGCTTTATTCTAGAGGAGCAACTCATGTCTGATTTGACCAGCACAATCACAAGTAAAATAATTCAAAGGATGCAGTAGTACAGAGCCTTGGCGAAGTAAACACTGACAGACCTCTGAAATCCCTTGACCTTACTCTAGGTTATTGCACTGTGCTGTATCAGATGCAGCAGTCATTTTTTTATTTATAATTCATAGGCATATAATTAAATCTTGTACGTTCATTTTGAGAAAGCACAATACCTAAACCACTAACCCTTAAGCATAGTCTAGCAGTGGCATTTGGAGAGTCAGCCACACTCTCTCACCTATGCTGGCAAACACATTACTCTGGCTGTGAAGGAAACCACAATGTGGGAAGGAAAGCCTACAAAAGAATGAAAACAGAAAGTGTCTAAGGCCTTGGCAGAAGGACACTAAATAAAATAGAGAGTGGTGACTCATTTTGGCAGTGAATCCACCTCAACCCCTTCAAAGGCTTTGGCAAGAGTCCTCGGAGGAGACCCCAGGCTTTTGCCAAGCCACAAAACACCACAATTATTATCGCAGCAGTCATCAACAAAACAGATTTTGTAAACTGACTTGTTGGCACATAGATTAAAGAAGCTATAAAAAGGAATAACAGCTGTTTGGGTTGCCCTATGCAGAAAGTTACTATATAAAAAGTACTTTTACACATATCATATATACGTACACACAGACACACACAGATGCACATGATGTGTACACGAAGAATATACAAACAAGCAAAAGTGCCAAAAGCTTCTGAAGGATTTCATTTCTGTTCATGGGAGATAAATTCGCAGGTCTGAAAAGTTGTAAACTAAAGACCTGATCCTCTTCTCAGTCCTACCAGTTTCACAATATTCACTCCACATTTTCATTAGTTTCAAGAGTTGTTTCCATTATACAAGAGTATAACAACATCAGAATCTAGAACTAATAATGGCTACTTAAAGCAAAGTACCATAGACCCAATTCTCCTCCTCCTTACTGGTGCGTAAATCAAAAGAAAATTTTTACGTCCAGGAGTCGCGCTAATATGAGGGGATAAAATAGCCCAGAGATAATTGAGTACAAGCTACAACACAGAATTGTCCTAATGGCTCCCAAATTTTTCACATTCAAAGGTTATGTTCAGTTTTCATAAACTAGGCATGTTTGAATATTTATGTAAATAAACAAATAGTCAACTTCAGTAATTTAAAATCGGGTTTGCAGCAGATGATGAGGGTTTGTCTACCTAGACCTCAAACACAAAGGCAAGAATCATACAGCAAAATAAACTCCAAGATTCAATCAAAAAAGTGGTGATGCACAATTTTTATACTGGTCTGTACGCTGTAGCTAGGTTTAGAATTTCCTAAACACTGTGCTTTTTTTATTTAAAGCAGATGAAACATTGTCCTTTAAATTCATAGTTTTTTATTAAAGTGGCATAAAGAAAGAGAGAGAGCTGAAATTGAGAACATGACACCAGTATCCTCCTCTAATCTTTCTTTAAAAGTCTTCACTAAGGACAGCAGTGTTCACTTCTAGTTCCCACAATGATTTTTTTTATCACGTTGATAAGTAAGACTTTTCTTGATTTTTTTTCTTGAATTTGAACTGCTTTAAAGTTTGGTAATGCATAATATTAAAATATCCTGAAAACAAGTTTCAGAGAATCTGGTATATAACTCAATAAACGCATCTGGCACAATTAAACTCCATGTGCCCTGACCAGTATCCAATACTTTTTTTAGAGGCTGTGTGTCTTAATCTCATCTTTTCACCACAGAATCAAGAGTTCAACTTACATCATTAAAAATAACACCCCGTTCTATGGAAGTACCATGGATACATAGGTTGCCAGTGAAAGAGGGTGAATTTGAACTAAAGGGATGTTTATAACCTCTACAAAGACATAAAGGCATAGGTTATGGGAGAAACGTGGATATAAACAGCGAATAATATCGCTGCAAAGGACATCTGCATCCTTGTGAATTTCCTCAAGCAAATGGGTAAGGGCAAAGTACATTTCAGGGTCCTTGCCATTCCTGCAGAAGAAATGATGTGGCCTATTGACCCAGCACTAGTAGAGGATACGCAATAGCAGAGATGAAGCATTTGGACTTAGGCGTCGATCGTGTTGCTGGTTTATTACTTTCCAAATGACTGATTGAGGGAAGCTGTCGCATCACCCCTGGATGATAAGGCTTGCTTTTCTGTTGTTTCCTTAAAGGGTGAAAATATACAGAGGTAACTTGAGACACTGGAAACTCCTAACAGATGAAAATTGACAAGTTGTGAGCTGAGAGTGAGACTATGAGAAATTGAATTTTTACTAATACAATCCACCTGAATATAGGTATTTGCATTGAAAGAAAGACTCTACCATTCTGTTATTGTAACTACAAATATTTTCCAGCTGCATAAAGAACCATTTAATATTTTCAAAATTACTTGTCCATAGGCAATCTGTTTATTTTCAAGTGCAACCCCAAAATTAGCTAGGACTATATTTACTGCTTGTATGCACAGGCAAGCATTTAGCATGGGATGGTTAGAATATAGATAAAAATCCATACATTTAAAGTTCTTAGATCAAACTATTTGCCTTTTAGTCTTACCCTTTGCTTTTTTCCTTTTTTTCCCTGCAGTCCTAGGCCACCTTAGACTACATAATGCATTATACAGACACTAAATTAGCTAGCAGAAGCAGTAAGTTTCACCTATCCAAGTATTTAAAAAGCTTGCAAGCACACACTGTCTCCTGTGCAGCCCGGAGATCCCTGTTGAGTCTATGCCAAGTCCCTGAAAAGTTGGACACTGCATCCGGTATTTACACTAAGCTAAAATTCTAATCAGCACTAACAGCAGTGTGTTTTAATTCACCCTTATGATTTTATTTCAATCTGCTAAGTAGCACAACTGCCAGAAAGAAACTGCTATAAACTCCAGTAAACAAATGCAGGAAAAAAAATTAAAAAAAAAAAAAAAATCTTAAACCTGTTGGAGATAAAGTTTGCACCACTTTAGACATGCAGCCCAAACGGAAAGTCTGAAGCTTTGGTCGAAGCTGCTCTCTGCTGATTTCTTTTCAAATATCCTACCTTCCACTTTTTTTTTTTTTTACCCCCTCCCTCCCCCCCCCCAACATGTTTGGTACTTTTTAGCCAAGGAAGGAAAACGCTAATGTTATTTTACACCGGCTATTTCACCTCACGTCCTCCCCTACGCAGCTTTCTGCCAAGTGCTGTGAAACAAGAACACAGTAACTACTTGAATCTCTGGATGACACTATAAATCGTAGTGCCAAGAGGCTGGTGCCAAGTCCGGCATCTTCCTTATTTTGGGAAGAAAAAAAAAAAAAAAAAAAAACGGCAGGAAAATTCTGAGAAGTTGGTCACCATTTTGGACCTGTTCAGTGCAGTCAGTCAGACCTTGGCAGCCATCTTACAGCTTGGCAACCATTTTGAGAATGTGCCTGGCAAGCTCTCAGAGCTCGCCGACACTGTTTCAACACAGCGCTGGTTAAATATAGTCCAAATTAAACAATACCGTGTAATATCAGGTAAACTCACCCTTCATAAATCCACCCAGCATGATGGTTTACAAGTACATCTTTAAAGAGCGAGGGACATTGTGCTTTCCAGCGAGGCCGCCCGGGCGCCTTAACCCTTTCCCGGGCACGGTGCTGGCGAAGCCCCACTGGGGCCCTCCACCAAGGCCCCCATGAAGCCCAGATGGAGGGAATGGTCTCCCCAGGGCTGGCAGCGAAATGGGGAGACTGTGGACAGCAGGATACAGAAGACATGTTGCCTTTCATCGCTGTTTAACGAGGCCCTGGAAACTCCACTGGGGAGCGAAGGCCCCTCCAGAGAAGGAAATGCCACGTCCGGGGATGACAGGGAGACCATACACAACAACACGTAAACCCGCAGCTGTTGTGTGAGAAAAACTACTTTCACAGCTTTAATTTCCTGATGAACTTTTCCATGTGCTCCTCTCCCAGAGAGAAAAAGAAAAGTTTGAGGAGAAAAAGTCATCCCATCAGCCAGACATCTTAACGAAGCCTGGTTTATTAAGATAGCCCAATGCCGGCATGAGATGTAAACAAACATTTCCCTTCTTCTCCCCACCCCACAAGATCAGTGTGTTTTTGTACCAAGGGCTTCTCACTTCGACAGCACCAAAATCCCAAGGAGGACTTTGTGCCAGTTGAAGAAAGGCATGGTTGTTAGAAACCACTTTGGCCCAGGGGTAGGAAAAGTGTTTTGCAGATAGATGCTCCAGTCGTGAGGAGGACGGAGGAGCTGAGGGAATCGCCTCAGTACAGCTCCTCAGGGCCAGGGGGTATGGCAAGATATTCCGGCCATATTTCTCCCAGTATTTTAAATAATCCTTTTTCTGAAGAAGTTCATTTTTCATATTTAATGTAGTGTAAACACATTTAATAACTTCAGGAGGAATGCGGGGTGAGTGTTTTTACAGAACAAACAGTGCTATCTCCAGGACTGCTTCACTAAAGTTTAGTCTACACGAGCTCTAACTCTGTCAGCCTATTTGAATAAAACTTAAAAGATAATATATGGGTAAAATTCAACACTTGGAAAATGGAGTGTGTAAAAAGGCAAATATTTGAAGGTACTAAACAGTATCTGAGTATTAAAACGACATTTTGGGGAAGTATTTAATATCTGAAGACAAATGTCTATTGGAAATGCTTACTACACACATTATATTCTGCTTCTTATCTTGAAATAATTTAGAGTGGAACAGAAAAGATCAAGTTTATGCTCTATTAGCATAAAGTTTAAACTATAAGGGTTTTTTGACCTTGAAGTCTGAATTAAATAATGTCTGGGATTTTTATTCTCCCTCTTTTTTTTTTGCCCTTTTGAAATTTTAATTTTGGGGGGAAAAAAATTAAAAGCCAACTAATTAAGTGTAATTTCATAGTGAATGAAATAAATTAATTAAACCATAATTGAAATGACAATATTAAATATGAAAATATTATGCTGGAGCAGATCAGAATAAAGTCTTGACACTGCTGGATATCTTTTATATTGAAGGACAGTATCTGCAGCCACATGACGTCAGCCGTGCTGGAATAGTTGGGAATGCATTGATAAATTGCTCCATCGATTCTGTTCTGCTTCACTTACCATAATTATAGCACAGTAATGGATGACATGAGTGATATATTTTTACTTTAGAGAAAAGCCAAGAGTTTGCCTGTTTCTTTATGAGATTAGACCAAATCCTTTCAATTAATACAGCATGACTGATATCTGAAAGTGTACTGGGGTAAGATACTTGCTTCATGCGCACATCTTTAAATGTTATTGGTTAAATATTGAAATAGAATTCAAAGAGCAGTTTCAGTGCTTTAAATAACAGTGTCATTTTGGTAATATGAAAGATGTATTGTCACAATTTTCAAAGACTTTTCTAGGCCCACTTTAAGCATTTTGATTTTCTTAGATCTAAAAATCGCATTTGCAATTAATATTTTTGTAAGGCAGGACAACTTAAACATTTTCCTTGAAATCTCTGGACTTTACAGGATCGGGCACCCTCACTGAAGTCCCTGCCAAGGCTACCAACAGTTACACTGGGAGAAAGGCCGGGAGGACTGGATTATGCTTTTGAAATATATATGGTCCAGGCTCAGTTTTCAGCTGCTCTCCATTGAAGTCAGCCCCCAATGAAGCCAACTGATGAGGTCCATGTGTAGACCTAAGGACAGAACTTCCTTCTGTCTGCTTGTGTCCAATCCTGCAAACAGCTGTTCTTAAGGCCAAAGGTGTGAATAAAGAGTGAGTAGAAGATGAAGTAAAGAGGAGTCCGTAATGTCTTATTGTTGCAGAGGACCTGCTACGTGGTGCACAGCCATCTACCCCTTCTCCAAATCTGCCACCGGTAGAAGAAAGACAGTAGCAACCTGCATGGATTCCCCAACAACGAGATGTAGAGGCATCAGCACTCCCCTGCTCACGTTTCATCTCCTTTCCAATATTCTGTTAGCATAACTTACTGTACTTCTGGGTAGTCATCCATACAAATAATAATCCTCTTTTTAAACTTTTTAGAGTATGCTGCTGAAGAAAATGCACCCTAACCCTGGTGCTTTAGGAATAAATAACCGAGTCACCTCAAGAAGCAAGAGAGGAAATGTATTCTTGCAGAGGAGATGGGACAAAAGATGAGAGTAGGTGAGGCAGAGAGACGTCAAACCACTGTCACAAAAGACAAATCTGTATTACAGAGATGCACAGGAGACGACTCTTGTATCAACGCTGATAAGACTGTCTCATTAAATGCAGAAAAGACCTGCACATTTCTCACAACTCAAGCCTGGATGGACCTCATGGATACAGGTCCTTCATGTGAACAGAGAAAACATATGTTGTAAAATACCATATATGCAATATTCTTACTATTTTAGCTGTTCTGGTTATGGAAGTGCTAACAAAAGAACCATGAATGGGTGCTTTTTAATCAATAAAAACTTTTTTCAGCCAGTCCATTGTACCTTCATGCTGAATAATTTCTACATAAAGGTAAGCAAAAAAACCCCAATACTCAGGGAGTTTTGAATGAACTCAGAAGTATCCGTGCGGAAAAAATGATGTTACCAAAATGCAGCCCTATCTCACACAGCATTTTTTCAGCATATAGTTCAAAAAGGACCATAATCAATTTCTCTAAAAATTTGAACCTGTCCCCTCCCCCAAAGCAGTAAGCGTATAAGATTGATCTGTACATATAACTGTTGAATTCATTCCCTTCTCATGTTACAAAGACTGTCACTGGAAATAAAGTGTAACCTGGGATGGCTGTGGCAGCTATCAAACCTCCTCTGACACATTAGAGCGTCTGAAATCCAGACACCCAAGGTTTACATCAGAAAACTCCAGCATGTAGTGAACAACTCAAAACCAACTATCGACCATCCTATTGATTTCTAGTGGGGAAACCAAGACGGGAAAAGCACCAGAAGAGATAGGATTTCTTTTCCTCTCCTCATCGCTAACTTAGTGGCTGCCAAACTCAGGTCTTCTCAGGCTTAAGCCATCAGAGGTTTGTGTTGCAGCTAGCCAGGATGTCTGCCTAAGATAATTCAAGCTGAAAGCAGACAATGTGCAGTGGGAGCTGATTAGCCACTGACTTCCAACGTGACCTGTCTCGGTCCCAAAAGAAGCTTCTTGACAGTAAGATATGGAGGCTACAGCACAGCTGAAAAAAAATATGGTTATCTTTTCCGATGGTATATGAGGACATCTGACTTTCATACTTAGGCAATTAAGAGAGGCGCTTTTTGCAACTGGCAACTCCCAACCTTGGCCTTTAAAATAGTTGACCATATACTGCAACAACAGGTTTAAAAGAGATCATTTTCAAAAACTCTCTGCAGCCAATATGAAATATAGTAAGGATTAAATAAACCTTAAAATAATTCACAGTATGGAAAGAAGGTGTTAAAAAGGCCATATATTTTTCAATCTCTTTTTCTTCGTCAACAAAATCAGTCTGCGGTGTGTTTCAGTAACTTCGCTGAAAGTATTCCAGATTTGCATCCGTGTAGCTGAAGGCACTTTTGACCTTACGTGGAGACTGGGAAAATAATAACTATAGGTGTGATTTTGATCATTCATAATTTAAAAGGAAATATCTCATGTTTGCTGCAGATCATCTGTTTCACTCATTATATTCATATCTTAGCTAGTATTTTCGTGTTTAACTTGGAGACTGCATGGCCCCAATTCAAAATGAAAGCTTGGTTCTGAATCCCGTGGATTTTGCAGCTGAATCTCAGCCACAGGAACACCCTTTTCCAATTATAAAGTGTATGGCTAGGGTGTAAATCCTAGTGCATATTTTATACTGAAAGTCACAATGTTAGCAAAGCACTCAAGAAACCTCTGAAGATCTTCTGTAAAAACCTGATGAGTTCGTTGTAAAAACTCAGAAACGTTTTCTGCCTTTAAAAATGTGACTGTGCTACAGTATCAGAGTAAGACCATCATCTGTTATTTTTAATTTGTTACGTTAATGGGCTGCAAGGTCCAAAGTATTTGACATATATGAACTCTTCTGCTGCTCCCCTTTGTAAAGCTCCAGCATTTTTTACACAGCTCTGCAGGAACACAGACCATAACGTCTGGAATGTTTTGATCTTATCTTAAGTTTTTAATAACTTTCTTTTTTATATACTACATATTTTACATTTTTTATTGCAAAACTCACTTTGCAGCTGTTTATTCCCTCCCAACTGTAGAGGGTTCTGCTCATCTCCAGGTCCCTGAAGGACAGAAATTGAGGTGCCGGCTCCCGGCAGCAGCCGTCCTGCCCCAAGGGGGTGCTGCCAAAGTGCAAGGCACCCCCAGCTTCCTCCCCGGAGGAAGAGGAGGCAGAGCTGCAGGGCTGCGGCGGGGCCACAGCCAGGACACCCGGGAGGCAGCTGCTCGCTGGGCAGCCCTGCAGACACTTTACAGCTGCTTTCTTCATGGCATTCCCAAGAAAGTGATGTGACTCTCCCCAGGCGACGAATCCACCTTCTGAGATACAGGGATCAAATTGCACTGCACTTGAACAGCCAGGCTGAATCAAGTCCTCAGGACTTTTTTTTTTTTTTTCCCACAGCTAGGAGAAAATACGAGTGCATACATTTATAAAGCTACACCAAACTATTATGTAAATACTGCACGCTGGAGTGGGTATTTTAGTTTTATGGTGGGACAGCAGGAATAAGCTTCTAAATCTAAGGCCCGGGGTCAATGCTTAGGAAGAGATTACCTCTAAGCTTTACTTACACATTCTATTTTGGCCCAACAATTTACAATGTATTTCTGGAAAAGAGAATAGTCCCTGCTCATTCCTGCTGGCACAGGGCATGTGGTAAGATGCATCTTCCTGAGGTGTCAGGGGCTAACACGTAAGAAGGGACAGTAAATTCCCGACGAAGCTGTAGAGAAGGCAATCTGACTTGAGCTGCAGTGGGGATAAAATAAATCTAATCTACTCGGCTTCAGCCTGGCACTTTTTCTGGCTTGTGACACAGGCTTTCATGCAGTCTCATCACCTATCATACAGCTTGTCATGACCCTCACCCTAACAGCTTCGCCTCAAGCCAAGATCTGTGAGGGCTCCTTCCAAAACAAACCAAGACAAAGTTTCTCTGAAGCAATGTTTTTCTGAACTGAGCAACATGCGACTCCACTTCCACCCACGTAGTAACCTATCCACATGCCCAGAGGCCTGTGACCAAAGCACATGAAAATGCATCCACCAAGTACTCCGGTTGCCAAAAGGGAGTCCAAAAGCTTAGATCAAGAAAGGAAAATCGTGCAGAAATTTCAAAGACGTCTCGATACAACTAGCAAACTACGTCTGCGAGTCTGCACGCCCCCGTTTTTTTGAGGATGTAAGTTACAGGTGTCATCGTAGCGGCTGCTGCCTAAAACAGGGCCCGTATGCTTCCAGCTGTATCACCAAGCTCACAAAATGAGGTTGTAAAATAAGAATAACCTTATAACAATACAGTGTTACTTGAGGAATGAGATTCTTAGTACACAGACAGTATCAGAAGGGATCATCAAAACATTACGATAGATACTAAAATGGAATTCCTGTTAAGATGTTAACTTACATTTATACATAAAAGCAGCATATTTAAAGCGTGCTTGTTAACATTTGCAGTTATTTTACTGACGGAGAGGCATTCAGAGAACATCGTAAGGAAGTTACATTGGTAAGAAAGCAACTATTTTAATAATACTAAATGCATTATTTAAGAGAAGTTAACAGTAGAGATTAAGAAGCAGTACACGTGGATTGTTTGATTTTGTACTTTAGTGGCAAAGGAAGATATAACAGTGTGTTTGGACAGAAGAATCGTAATGTTTGAAGTCTCCAGCTGCAGAGTTTCAGGGCTGAGTTACTGAGCACAGGCCAGAGATTACCCTAACTCGGTTAACCGAAAAAACCCACCAGAAGGGAGATTTCCATCCTGCCTTGCAGGGTTTGCTCGGACACACTCTCTCAGTCTCTCACAAACAGCAAGTAACTCCCTGTGATCAAGATGATAAGCGTTCTGCTAAACCCCTTTTTTAGCACGTAAGAAGCATGCTTTCTAACTCTGCAAACTCCAGACCATTTCCTAGAAGTAAAGAAAGTAAAAAGCTTATGTCAGGAAACCATTCCTCAGCAGACCCGTGTCAAAAGGAAGGTGAACGCACCCATAAAAAGGAGGGTGGATACATTTATTTGCTCTTTTTTCTCCTTGGACTGAGAGGCACATGACAGAAAACGGAGCGGGATCAAGTCCAAAGAAGTATCCTCTTTAAGGATACACTACGTGGTATCATCAGAGAGTCTCAGCCAATATTGGCTAACAGTCGCTGTCTGTTTGCCAAGCAGAAGTTTGCCATGTTAAACTGTCACTATAATGCCACCTTGAAGAGGCGTTATCATCACTCTTGCGATGATACACGGCAACCGTGAACGGAAACCGAGGCCGGAGCTCACACATCTGAACAACAGACAATCCTGGTGCCATGGATAAGTAACCCAACAGACAGCGCTGCCTGCTTATCACTGCCGCGATCCAGGATCCCTTTTCAAATGGACATTCCCTGCAGTAAAAATTACACTATTTTATGACTTTATAATACGCTGATTACTGAATTTTATTAAAAATACTGAGAATACAGAAACCCATTTTATTATTTCTCTCAATTTACTGCTTCCCTGCTCTGAATACAGTGTAAAAGCACACTCGAAAGCCACAAAATCACTTATGCATCTCATGGAATTGATACTGACCTAAAACATCGACAAAAACTCATTCCCAAGGCATCTTGCCTTAAGACCTTCCCAGGTAAAGGACAGAGAGACAGCCAGCACAGCGGGCACAAGGCAGGGGCTAGATTTCCCCTTTCACTAGGCTTCCCTTCATATTGAATTAGGCCTATAAAACCTGGGGAAAGGAGAGCATTACGCCAGACAAAAGTGCTATATGCTGCTGCAGACAAGGCTCACCATATGGGAAAACACTTACATAATATAGCTGCATGGTTTAGCCAGGGCTGCTGCACAAACTCCTCGTTAATATGGCAAAGTTATAACATGAACTTACAGAACGCAGGACCTGAAATTTGATTAGATACAGGGTGGGAACTTTTTTTTTATTTAATAATGACTGTATAATATTGACCTTAGCAATTACAGACTGGAAAAGTGAACTTCGCATTAACGGCACCATATTGATTTTGCAAACGCAAAAGTGCAAAAGTACTTTGATGCCTAAGAAAGGTTCTAGTTACCACATTTGAAAGACCTCGGGAGAACAGTGTCTTGGAGAACTGTATTCTTCATTCAGTAGCGCTCCTAAGCACACACCTAACTGCCGTACTCACAAGCCCTAATATTTAACAACCTGATAAAGCCTCCTCTGTAGTGCCCTCAGCTCCCTTTGACTCAAGGTGGTACTCGATACTTTGCGGAGCTGGAGTCAACTCTAATGGGTCAAATGCAATTTAGCTTATTAAAATAGTTTATTCAATATGTAATACATCAGTGAATTAATATATTATTCACCAATACGTTCTGAACTATTTAGCCAGCTGTATGAAATGTTTCTAATATGCTAGCTGACGTTTTTTTAATTACACAAATACTTTGGGTCGCAAATAACTGTTCGCTATTTGGCAAGCCCTACAAATTATATACAGTTAATTATATTCAGGTTCGTATATGGGTTATAAATAACTGTGATAAAACTGTGATATCGATGCTGACAGAATTTTAGTGGAAATCGACATTTGCCTATACTGAAGTAACTGAGAGCTACGAACAGAAATACTGCCTCCAGAAATATAACCGTAAATTAATAAATTGTGTATGTGCACAAAATGACTTATTATTTTAACACACTGCATATTTTTGCCTTCGATTCTTATTAATTTCATGGTTTGCCTTAATTTATTCTTCATTTGAGAATTGTTCTTCGTTCCTCTTTTTTGAAGTATTGTTTAAGGTACTGACTTTAAAAGTTTTTCACAGACAGATCCTCCGCTGTGAATCCCAAACTTTAAGCATCAACCCTCAAACCTGCGTACAGACCTGTGTCAGCAGCCACGTACTGCTAAGCTGGAGACCAAGCAGCAAGCCAAGCCCTGGGACTGTGGGAGCTGGAGAACCCCAGCACCCAAAGAGCCTGAACCACGGCAGGGCTGTCTAACACGCTGCAGCCATTTGCATTCATTCAAAGGTGATCGGCTTTATAATGACATGAAATTGAAACACAAAATTCCAACAAGTTACGGAGCTCGTGCTATTCTCCGTTACGTAGTCCTAAACCAGTCGGTGAAGTCAACCCTGGTTTGCCTCAGTCTAACCAAGTCAAAATTTGTTTCAGGCTGTGCCTTATGCAACGACAAACCCTACCATCTGCTTGGGGTTCGGCTAACCAGCCTCCTTTCCCGAGATTCCCTGAAGTAGCAACCTGAATATCACACCTGTTTATCACGACAACTCCCTTTAACAGATCCTTCTGTTTCCCTGTCCTGACTATTATATCAGTTAGCATCCTGTAGCAGGCAAGGGGAACATGACCTCTTCCCGCACACGAGGGAAGAGGCTGAAATTTTGAGCCACGGTGATGTAGCCTGTCACCAGGTGTGGATTAGCTGTTCCAAGTCAGTGCATGTCACAGTGCTTTAAGGATGTGCAGAGGCGTGATGAAATTCTACACAACGACATATATCCTCAACTTACCACATCCTCGTCTGAAACAGTCAGCCTGGAGGGACCATTTCCCATGTTATGGTATGTAGTAAAATACAAAAACAACAACAACAAAAAAACCCCAACAGAACAAGACAGAAAACCTAAAGGAAAATGGATACCTTTTGTGAAAGAACTATTGCTAAATGTAAAAGCCAGTGGAAAAAAAAGGGGGAAAAAAAAAGAAAAGAAAAAAAGGAGAGCATATTCTTCAGCGGGGGAAGTTTCTCCTGTAAATTGGCAGCGAATCAGTTACTAAATGACATGCCTAATATCAGGTGGTGGATTATTGGAAATGAAATCTTTGTCCCAGGAAAGCCAATGGCAAAAATCCTATTGATTTCAGTGGGACAGGGTTGTCTCTCTGGACTTAACAGTCAATCATGCAGAATTGGCAATGGCGTCCGAACGTCCCTGTTTGTTATTAGACCATGGAAATCCGTATTAGTTTGCTTCATCTGCGCTTGTGACCAGCGCACCAGCACTTTTTGGTTTGGGGTTTGGTTTTTTTTTTGGCATGGAGGTGCAAATAAGCAGAGCGGGTTCAATTTTTCAACCCAAGCCACATGAATGAGAGCTCTGCTATTTCTCCCAAGCATTTCAGAGTCCATTTTCCCCCTGAAAGGCATGGGCAGCCTCACCGCTAATGGGAGCGCTGTGTTTACAAGCAGAGGGGAACTAAGCCTTTAGTGTTTTTGCATATTTGCAATACAGTATGTGGTTGGGATGGGAGGAAGGTTTGTTGGAAGAGGAAGACGGCGAGAAATGGTGGAAGAAAAAATCTGGTCCTTAGAGGCTGGTATTGCTATGAAGGATACACAGTTCTCATTTTTCTCAGTCCTTTTCGCAGAAAGGCCTTCGTGAGGAACAATCAAACTCAGCTGAAGATACTTAATATTATAAATATTAGACAGTGATATAATGCTCCCGTTTAAACAACTTTTCATGAGCAACCTTTCAAAATTTAAGTGCTTGGAAATTCTTGGATGACAGAGCTGCTATTTATGACTAATCTTTTTATCTGAAAGCAAAACCGGGTCCAAATAAATAAAAGGACAATAACAGAGTAACAATATAGAAAGAACGCGCGTGTGTGTGTGCAGCGCGCACCCACGCAGAAAAACAATAAACAGATTTACAATAGTGAAGGGTGTGATAGGCAAGATACTATTAATATGGTGCCTGAAGCCCATCACTTAGATTAAATATTATATGGAAATCACCACAGATTGATACAAGGCTGAGTAAACAAACGATACAAACTGTAGCGGGTATATTTGTCCAGACACGTATTAGTGCAATACACAAAATGGGACCCAGTGAACGTTTAAAGTGAAAATTTGTGACCTGTTAGTATCCCCAAAATGCCCGTAGAACATTATTCTCCCTTTTAACCTTAATTTTTATTCTCTGTCTCAATTTCTGCTCTGCTTCTCCCATCATAGCCCGAGTTACCTACGCTGACAGCCATAGCAGGCCAAGGTAGCACAGATGGGGCGGCTGCAGCTGCATCTCACCTGCCAGACTGCAAAACCCACCGGGACACTTTCCTGCTCCCTTTATGTCTGTCTTTGTGCATTTGCAACAGCGCCTTTCTCTGGGCCTTTATTGAACGTGTCACCGATGCCGCACGGCTACGACGCACCGCTAATAAGTCACAGATCCGCAACGTGTTTCCTAATGGAGGAAACCCAAGACGGGCCTCCCCAAAAAGCATACCTTGAACATGTCAGTATGGGTTCCGATTTAAAGCAATTCAATATGCCTGGCTCCCCAAAGGCAGCGCGCCAGGAGGGACAAAGAATACCTCAATGCAACTCAACAGCAAACCCTGCTGGATTAAACTGCAGTGCCGGTGGGCTCCACATTTGATCTCGGTCCGCCTTTGTCGGGGAGCGGCGCGGGCGCAGGTGGCGGTGCGGGAGCAGCCTGGCTTTCAGGGCGATGGGAACAATGTGCAGCGAGCCGAGCGCGGCAAAACTTTCCTCGTAAAGTTGCTCGTTTCGGGCTTCACGAGAAACTTGGCAAAGTTTCCCTCGGGGCCCAATTTTTTCAAAAGCCTTAACCTCCCTTCTTTTGTTTAATCTTCAATTTTGTGCCTAGAAAATAAGGGGCGGGGTGTGGGTGTCAGTTTTTCCATACCCGGCTTTGCAGGCTGCAAAAAAAGTCCTGCTGCCACCTGAGCAGGGGATCGGCCGGGCAGCGAGATGCCTGCATGCTCTCGCTTACTTCCACAAATAATCCCACCTGCAAACGGAGAAGTTGAGTTTCAAATATCAGGCCCTCAAGTTCATGGATCTTTTGAAATGAAGCTGTGTCAGATTTACGGCTTCGGTGTGCGAACAGAGGAAACCGTGGCCATTTTGAGCGAGTTCTGCCCGGAGCTTTCCGATCTGAACTGCGGGCTCCACTTCGAGATCAGAGCACAGAAAGTTTTTGTAGCACGCGTGTGCTCGCTGAAAAATATGCGTACCTCTGTAAAGCGAAGCGGACATAGAGCACGTCTCCAAGAAGCGCGCCTGCCTTCCCCAGCCTGCAAACGCAGCTATCGCCGCCGTATTTATTAACAGCCATAAAGCGAGGGAGAGTCCCCACGTTATATCGTCCCCGAACTGCTTTCTATTAAAACAGAAGACAATTACGGCAGACTGCACGCCCTTTACTTTGGATGCAGTTAAAGATTTTGCTGGCTGCTACACCAAAACTTCCCATGCTGTGTTTACTGAATTGAATGTAATCTTTTTTTTCTTCCTACCTTAATTTCAATATTTAGAATAGCTTAATTATATCTGATATCTACTAAATGTTAAATTGCTGCCATGGATACTGTACTTGTTTTAGGCTTTGCCCACAACCCAAAATGTAACTAAAGATTAATAGAATGCTGAGATATTTTTGGCTGCGAGTGAAATTTAATGAATAAACATTTAAATAAATTACCCCAATAATGAAACAATATGCCATTAATGCCTGAGTTATGCTAAATGCTTCACTTCTCTTACAATTCATGCAAATACTCGGGAAAAGAAATTAGAGTGGTGAACTACATTAAACAAAATCCTTCCTAAACCACACCCAGAAAACAGTGTCTCTACAGTATTGGGAACAAAAACTGTGGCTTGTCAGTCAAAGTGCCTAACTATGGCATATGGGTAAAGGTTTCAGTCTGCTATCTCCAGACTCATCTTATGGCCCGGGTTCAACACTACTGAACTGCTCTCTAGACAAAAGACGAACTCATTGAAAATGGGTGCTGCGAGCTGTCTGGTCAGCGCGACCGCGCAGCCTGCGTCTGGATGCACACAAACTACTGGCATGGGGGAAATGCAATGCGCTTTGGAGGGCTTTAGAGTTTCCTAAGAGCTGAAAAAGAAGCAGCCTGAAGGTTAAAGCTGGCTAGTCAGAATGGCATACTTGGCTGCGTATATAGCCAGGTGGCCTGGGCATATTGGCAAACAACTGGCAAACTGCCCAATACATATGGCTTAGATTGCTTTGCTCTTCCCATGAAGCCTTCTTAGACTCTTGAGCAAGCATTCATTTTAGAGCAAAACGCATCCAAGTGTTAAATAAAATCTTCCCCCAAATATACTGCATGTAACCTTTTCCTTTAAATAATAAGGAGATAACTATATTAAAATAAACTAATTATATTTTTTAATGAATTCTTACATAAAAGTGACACCCCCCCGGCCTTTCCCTAAGTGGATCTGCCCTTACTTTTGTTAACTCCTGAAGTACCAAATACGCCATTTCTGCCACACGTACCCCCGTTGAGGGGTAAGCGCTCCTTCCAGCGTTTAAGCTCTTCGCACACCCTAGCTTGCATTTGCACCGCAACGGCGGGCGCTTGAGAGGCGCGGAGCAGTGTCCTGCGCTGCTGCCACCGCGCAGAAGCTACGGCAGATGTTCAGGGCTTCTCCCGGTTTCGCGGTTACCCTGTGGTTTGGGCAGAGAGTTGCCTTTATTAAACGTTAAATGACATTTTATTCTGGAAAAGGGCTTTCTCTTAAAAACTTCAAGTCAAGTCCCAACAGAAATTTAAAAATTCAGAAAATTCAAGCAAAGCACTTGACACCTACTCCAGAGCAAGTATATTAAGTTTAAGCATCAGTCCTACAGCACAAGTCCTTGTGCTAAGGCTAGTGTAAATACTGCATTAAACATTCACAACAGCTTTGGGGAAAGGGCTAAACATATTTAAACAATTAACACATGCCGAACTCTAAGCTGGTGCTTACAGGCCACTGACTCTCAGCAGAGGTTGTGACAAAGGTAGAATCTTCTCAGTTAAAAGCAATGGGACTTCTGCTGAAAGCTCAGTACATGCTTAAGCGTTTTGCTGAACTGAAGCCTCGGTTAACGAGAACCAAGAAATTATTTCCTCCGTTCCAGAAAAAAATGTGCTTGCTCACCCTCATCCCACTGAAACCCCTTTCTGTTTCACAAACGGGACGCTGGAGTTTCAAGTGCTGTGAGCTAAATTAAGACAAGAACCTAAGTTTCATTTTAATGGGCTCTTAACTACAGTTCTTCAGCAGTTAAAAAATGCCCCAAAAGAGAAAGCCAAAAACTTTTCCAAAAGCTGTTTAAGAGCTAAGAGCCAGTTACCCTCACTGTGTCACCCACAGGTAATTCTGCGTCCCTAATGAATATAAACCTTGATACTGATATGCTTTAATTAAAATCGAGGCCTTGCTAACGTTTTAAAGGCAAGTGTGTCACCTGCTAGCAAAAGCAAGTTCTAATAATCCAGGCTTTACAATCCTCATCGCTGAAAGGACAAATACACACAGCAGACAGGGATTCAGAGCTGACTTCAGCCCAGGTCTCCAGACACTACCTCCATTCAATCATTTAATCTCCTCGTCATTTTGGTTTTTTGATAGGGCTCCCTTTCCTCTATTCTTTGCTTGTTTTGTATATTTGAAGTATGAAATCATCAGGTCAAGGAGTAATTTACTTATATAGATTCTTATTTATATAATGTCTACGTACAAGGAGGACCTGACCTTCACCAGAACCCCTATAAGCCATCATAATATAAATAGTGTACATTATTTACTTAACTTCCTTGCTTCAGTTTCTTTAAGGGGGGAATAATATTTACAGGGATGTTGTGAGGATTAGCTCATTACTTCGAGAGCCTTGAAGATGAAACATGCAATGTAAATGAGAAATATCAAGTATCAGCGACACTGATGAAATTATCATCACCATTGTTAAGAGCGGCGTTTGAGAGTAAAACTGGGAGAGAAATGTGTCTTCCTGCAGAAGCACGTCGCTACAGGCCGAAACACGATGACCTTGGCGCCATCTTTTCCTTCACCTTCCTCATCCCCCTCCTCACTGGCAACGAGCATCATTTTGAGCTTTATTAGAACGTCTCCACGCCAAGTTGGACATGCTCCAGGCAGAGCCGTCCTCGGCCAAGGGCAACATGTGAAGTGCTCTCAGACAACTCGGATGGCCTGGATGGAGGAAGAGAGAAGGCGGAACAAACAAATCGGGGATTGTTGTTTGTCCTGCGCGGACTTTGTCGCCCGAGCACTTGACAATTATGAATTTCTCTTGACGGCGTGAACTGGAGGCTCTGATGATGGCAGCAAAGGGGAAATTTGTGCCTTGAATCCCCTGCTGCAGCACGCTATTAGTATGGATTATACGTGCCGCTGCAATTTGTACTGGAGCTGCAACACAGCTCCTAACCGTTAAGATGGACCCACGCTAATCTGTTCTTCTTGTCTCTTTATCGCTTGGGTAAGAAAGATCAAAAGCAACCCGAACACTAGGGATATTGAAATTCCGCATCCAGATCTGACTACATTTGGCAAAGGATCTGTGGGCCAGGCCTTCGCTGAATTTAGCGGTGCTACTTCATTTAACGATTCAGACCTCGTTACCGGGGCAAACGAGACCTCTGAATCCCCCTACGACCGCGTCTGAGCTGGCTGAAATCCGATGATGATGCACTTGAACGCTGCGCCGTGAACGCGCTTCCAGTACGTAGCGCGAGGCAGAGGGAGGCTGCTGAGCTTTGCGAGGCAAATGAAAGAAAGCCTTTAAGGACAGAGTAGAGTTACCAGTCCTTAGACGTAACCCAAGTACGCTGAATCAAATCAGTGCTTCAGACCAAAAATTTGCTTTTTACCTGGGGAATCGTAACAAACTGACAAGTCAGGGTGAAGTGGGAAGGGGGCAACGCCATAAAATCTGAATGAAAGCGTTGCCCGAGCCGTTCGACCTGAGCGCAGGCGCTGCCCGCACCTCGGCCCCCCGCTCCAGAAACACGGATACGCCCGCGTGCACTGTGCCAAGCCCGCAAGCTGCCCGGCAAAGCGCCGCGAAATCAGGCCGCCGAGGGTTTGTCTACCTGGCAAAGGGCACGAGAGACTCGGGCAGGGTCTGCCGGCGCTCGCCGGGGTAGCGGGAGCGATCCCACCGTGCGGCCTCCCTTCCCCGCACGGCAGAGGCACACACGAGAGCTGCGGGTGATCTCATTTCCAGTAGTTAAGTGAAGTAAGTGCGTAAGTATGCAGGATTGGGGCCCTGGAAACCATGAAGAAACCGAGTTTCTCTTTTTATTGCAGACAACTGCAGCGCCTGTGGACTATTGCAGCAATGCTTCTTTTCCCCAGAGGAGGACCTGGTCCTGGGATTTTAAATTTTCTTAATATAGAAATGACTTTGTAAGAAACTTTTCATTAAAAATAAAGACTTGAAAAAAAAGGTTAAAAATATTGCCTAGCTAAGTAAATACACAGATTTAAAGCACATGGATAAAAACGAGTGTTACTATAAACACGAAGCATGTTTTTTAAAAGAATTTTGCAAAAAGATAAACTTTTTCTAACTGTATTTTGATTAAAGTTTTGAAGCTGTTTATTGTAAGTAATTGCTTTTCCTCAAGGAAAAACAGATGTATAGATGCAGGAGTTTGTTTCTTCTTCTCCTTTGTGTGAAAGTACACATGAAAAGTGTTCCTATAAAAGAAATACAAGAGCTGGAATAGTTTATGTCATTGTAAAGATAATAATAAATTAGCGCTTATTGTGCCTGTAAAAGTGCAGGGGACGGTTTCTCCTGCCTGTCCTCATGCAGGCAAACTTTCTGAATTCTCTGAGATTTAACATGTAGAAAATGATGGAGAGTAAAACTTGCCCTGAGAGCCTCAGAAGTTTGGTGTTTGGGTTTGTCGTTCTGGGGTTTTTTGGGGTTTTTTTGGTTTTGTGGTTTTTTTTTTATTTTTGCACTTTTTCTTAAAAAAACATTTAAAAGTCTTTTCAAATATACATAGTGAGGTGCAGGGCTGCAATAGGCTTTGTCCCTATCAGTGCTGGTCTTTTACAGTTTTAGAAAACTTCTCTGGCTCCTACCGAAAGCAACAGCGCTTCTGGCCCTCGGCTTCGGCAGAATCCGGCCCCGGAGCTCATCCACCTTTTTCTCTGAGACAAAAGGTTGTAAAGGAGGCCAAAAGCTCTGCGCTTTGATACCGTTCCCAAACATATGGGAACGTACGGCTTCATGAAACTGCATTTAACAGATGTTTAAAGAAAGACAACTAACAGAT
The DNA here is from genome assembly GCF_035582795.1 of Mycteria americana. Taxonomy (NCBI): domain Eukaryota; kingdom Metazoa; phylum Chordata; class Aves; order Ciconiiformes; family Ciconiidae; genus Mycteria; species Mycteria americana. Next base: position 66,629,070 of record NC_134371.1, on the reverse strand, counting down.
CCAGAATGTAGTAATGAGGAAAAAAGACAATGTACATAAATTCAGCTGCATGTCTCTTTATAGCGCTACCAATGCCCCGGAGACAAAATGCAAATGAGTCTACTTATTTGCAATATGACACTCTCCATTTTATATTTAATATTTTAGGTCATTACTAAAACTGATTTTCTTCCGAAGCGATTTCTTCTGGCACCTAAATGGAGAGAGATTTACGCAGTCTGCAGCGTATTGTACTTTGTCAGTTCAGAGAGTCGTGCAAAAACCCTCGACTATCAATTTCAGATTTCCAAAGTAAGTGAAGAGGCCCTGTGCAGGCTCCACACACAAGCCCTCTGCCAGCCGAGCGTCCTGGAAACATCTATCTTGTTTAATTTTGCAACTTCTGAGCCCCAAATTTGAGTTGTAGATAGTTTTGGAGCCCAAAGACCAACTGTTCGGTTTAGCAAACCAACAATGTCTGCTCATTTTGTCCCAATCTTTTCAGCTTAAATATTCACAATGTGCCATTATTACTGAATCATTATCTGCCTTTAGCTCTGACAACAGCATCATAAGGGCTATGAAAGGCTCCTTTCTTCTCATGATTAGTCTCTAAAACATTTCCTCATCTTACAGTGCTTTGCAGCTTCCCAGAATGCACCGCTCAATTACAGTGCTGAAATTAACTGTATGCCACTCTTATTTATTGATAAAAGAATAATCAAGTGCTCCAGCCCATAGCCTGCTTTGGCTACAGGTTTTATATCAAGTTTCAAGTAATGCGGTTTTTAACTCTTTGAATCCTCTTATAAATGGGTGGCATTGTCTGCGGCGCGGTGACAACATTGTGCCGCTCGCTGTGGCGCACAAGATAAAGCACCCTTCATTTGCGTGGGGTAATCTTGTTGAAAATAGTCGTGTACGGCTGACACTTTAAAAATTAATCTTGAAAGGGAAGAGTTTGTTTGTTTTTTTTATCACTGGGACTGATTAGGCTCCAAAGAAATCAGATGTAAATAAAAGCGAGATACGGAACTTGCTAAACTTTGGTCTGGAAGTTGCACCCGCGCGTTAAAAGACGCTGCCGTACGCGTCGCCGAGTGAGATTATTTTAGCTGGAGAGGATAATTGGAAGACTTCTCACGTCTACCTCCGTGGAGCGTTCCTCGTGTGGACTGTATTCATTGCTCGGGACCGGAATGCGGGGCTTTGGCTCTCCTACGCGGGCTGTTTTGAAATGTGACATTAAATTGTGATTTACCAGATAACACGCACAAAGCAAACTGCCCCAGAAACAATGGGCTCGCTTCTCCGGAGGCTGGCACTGAAATTCCGATCGACTTCAAAGAGAGCGGACTGGGGCTTCGAGTTCCTATCACTTCTACCGAAGCAAAAAGATTTTCTATCCAATACCAAAGAATAACATGTAATTGGGCTATAGCTTGGTCCAGTGCAAGAATGAAAATAAAAACACTTTCTAAACCTCAAAGATACTTGCTAAGCCATGTATACATTAATCATTTATACCACATGATTATTGTTCATTATTTGGGCAATAACAAATGGAAGGGTGTGGGGGTTAGTGTGGGTTTTAACAAACCACATTCTATTTAAGCAAAGCCAACTATTAAAGAAAGACCTAACTTGCCAAACCAAGATAAATATATGCCATTATTATGATCACATAAAAGCTACTACTCTCGGCATTGCAATTTCTCTTATAATTGGTACTATTATAATTAAATGAATGCATATGTTTACAGTTCTTCTTTGAATGGTAAAGTGATTTAACAATGATGGTGTCTCTAATTTCTTTTAACTGTACTGGCAAACTTCACTTAAACAGTGGTCTAAATACCACATTGCCACAATAAATTAGTAAAGCATCTAGTAAAGTCTATATATGTTGTTATTGAGTTTAAATGCTTCAGAATAAAACAGCTAGGCACCCTTCAGTATGCTCAGGTAAAAAAAATGTACTCCTCAGACCGAATAAGATATGGTAAAATTCTTACATAAAATATATGTTTAAAGTATGAATATACCAGCAGTCGCAAATGCCTACAGCCTTTTTTGCAAGACTGATCAAATGTAGAAAATTGTTCCCCAGGAGTATCTGCCCAATTTTAAGTAATACAGTTCAATAAGACATTTGTAAGCTGTCAGCTTGCATGGAAAGGTGGCAAGACACAAGATGTATGTGTATCTTATATATTCTAACCATTTGTTTGCCCTGACGCTCTAGTCATTATTATACACTAGTGCTAGAAAAGTTAACAGCAGGCCTTTTCGGATAATCAATTTTTATATCTATCTACCGTAAGAATCTGTTCGGTATCCATCAGCACAGCGTCCAACAACTTGGGTTACGGCGCGAGACTGAGCCTTGAGTCCCAAGAGCTGCCGAACCGCTTCCCGGCGCGCGGCACGAGGGCACGTCTCCCGCATGCCAAATGAAGGCGCAGGGGCTTTTCCAGCTCCGCTCTTACGGTGGGACTCGCGGCTGGAGACCTGAAGTGGCTCTCTCGGCTTCTAACCAGGGCGAGCATCGTCGGCGTTTCCCATAATGGCCGGGGTCGGCAAGGAACTTACCTGGAGGAAAGACTTTTGACTTTGTGTTTCTCGTGGTTTGACCCAACGCACTGTAAACATTTTGGAAAATTTGGGTTAATTTGGGACTGTCCTCTCTCAGTTTTATAGTTCCTGCGAGTCGAGCTGGCGCACGAGAGCCTGCAGATATTTCACTTTGGGTTTGAGATGTTGATTTGGACGCTAAAGTTCTCAGGAAAACCAGAATTTGCTGACCCAGAATGAGAGATGGTTGAAAGACAAAAGAAAAATGAGTGCAGGCTGAAGCGCGGGCTGTACACAAAATGAGGACGGTTTATGGCAGCGTTTCAGCACACGGGCAAACAGATCAGGAGAAAAATCTGTTATGTTTCCCTCCAAACCAGGTGAATATAACCAGCAGCCCTTGTAAAAATCTGCTGGGGTTTCGGGCCAGTATGCATGGGTCATTACTCCAGAGGCTTCAGAGAAGGCTAAAAAACCAGGATTTTTTCCCCAAATCTTTCTACTAAGCTCACCCAGTAATTCTATTAAGAAAAATAAGGCAAGCTGTAATGTTTGAGTTTAATAAGCGAAACCCAGCAAATATGTGAACAGAACTTCTGACTTAATATTCTTTAACAGATGTTTTATAAAGTACAGATTTAAAAGATTTGCCTGTCTTATTGTTCTGGCTGTTGCCATATTATATGGCTACATTTTCAGTTCCAGATTTTCCCAGCTGTAACAGTTAAATAGCGAGGGGTATAAGCCTGGATACTGTAGGCAAAATGCCCAAAATTATTCTCTCCCATGGAAAAACACCCCGGTATAAAGGCGGTGATGAAAAGGTGGAGTTAATCCTTTTGGCAAAGGAATAATCTCCATACTCTTAAAAATGGATATGGTCATTTTAATGCACACTATTTTATGAATGATGCTTTAACTGTGCTGCCAATTAGCAGAGCCTTAAAAATACCTCGCTTATACAGGCCTGATAACTGTCTTTCTCAACCTTTAACTGACCTTTTTTGTTTTTGCCATGCTCATAAACCAGCATATGAACTATCAAAGAGAACAGCACTGAACATCGATTCGAATGTTATATATTAAAGAAGGGGAAAAAAATACCGAGTAAAAAGAAAAAAAAAGGAGAAAGGAATGAAACCCAGCTGGTCAGCCAACTTTTAAAAACCATAAGCAGAAAACATGCTCTTCTAATTGGACAGAGAAGACAAGATCTGGAATAGGTGCAATTTTATTACTGCAACAGCGATTCACATAGCCCACGCTCTTTTCAAAGCACGAGCCCCGTGGAGTTTTATCAGACATCTGGAGCGGGGCTCTGGCAAGATGCTGAGGGACTTGGGCTCCCATTGATCTCTGCACTGGCAACAGGCGCTCCAGCCTTGCAGGGGCAAGCTCTCTCCAAACTGTAATGGCTGAAGTATTTCGCTCAAAAGTGTACAGAGAAGGATATTTTTACTTGTACCCGAGAGGTATAAGGCGTATTTCAGATATTTGGTCTCGAGACCCTGCGACTCCACAGAAAGTCAGAAATGAAACGGCTGACAAGAGCGGGCTATGGTAGCCAAGCTAAGGCTATTGAGTTTTTCAAACACACCTAAAATAGACTCTGCTATATTTCATCTAAAACTGTGTGTATTCAAACATATGGCTAAGGGAAGAGATATATGCAAAGGCTTCTGCACACACAATGTTTAGCATTGACTTTCAAAATACATCTCACAAGAGTTTCAGGAGGCCCCAAAATAGCAAATATTATTCGCTTGATTATTAACATCTTCTCCTTTTATACCAGTCAGTTGAAAACTATGCAATCACTGGGTATTTTTGGTGGCCTCTCAATCATGTCAAAGATCAGAAGACAAGCAGATGGTGTACATCTGGGCTTACCCAGCAGTAAGGAAAATATCTCCAGCACAGGTAGGATGATAAAGACGGGACTAAACCTACACCATTCCTTTTGGACCCATGGAACGGGATTAGTCCCATGTTTCTATTTACCTGTCTGGAGCAGGATGACCTGGAGAGGCACAGCAGCAAACAGCACTCGTGACGTGAAGCAAAAAGAAGCCTTGCAACATCTCCTGCGCGGCCCTGGGCCACGCCACCGGATTAGGCTGCCCTGGCTCATTTAAGGCGGTGCCGAGAAGGAAGAAGTTAATGAGAGAGATTTGCAGGGAGGCGATGGGGGTGAGCCTCCCGGGGATTTCAGCGGAGATGTGACGAGGGGCCAAGCCACCCCGTAGCATCAATCACCAGCAGAAGGCTGTTTATCTCTGCAGACCCGCATCGATTTGCACTGAGAACCTGCCCCAACCTCTCGAACATTATTTAGGTTTGTTTCGGCCACATGGTCAGAGTTCATACGAGCAACAAGTTTATGGCCAAAGTCTGCCCTGAAGCGCCGTTTTGCCCGCTTGCATAAGAGCAAAAAATCGCCCTTGGCTTGGCCTGTCCTCATGCTGCTGAAGCTCTGGGTGAGGTTTTGGAAGCAGTCGCAAACACCAAAAGACATTTAGGAAGATTATTAGTAAGGGCCTGTTGCTCTTCCGCTGTGAAGAGGGCTTCTTTGGATATAAGGGATGAAATCAGCAGCATTTATTATTCACATCAGATGCAGCTCTGCCTGCTGTAGCTCCTAACACCAAACTTTTTTCCATAAAACTGTCTTGAAAGAGACCCATCACCTTCCTGCTTGAGACATCCCCAGGCTGTCACTAAAAGTCTGAAAAGTTAGAAAAGTGCTACTTTCCGTCACTGAAACAGTTCTATCATTGCGCTGCGTGGAAGCCTCTATTGTAAGCGCCAGGATGCAACTGACTTTGCATATAGACTAACTCGGAGCACTGCTGCATTGCACCCAGCATCTAGATGCCACGCATACTTCGTTTGTTCCTTCTTTTCTTTTCTTTTCTTCCCCTCCACCCCCCAATGCCAAAATCAGATAGCCGATGACAGGGAAGAAATGTTAACACTGTAGTTTGAAAGTTTTTAACCCTTGCCTTTCATCACCGAACACTTATTCAATCTCATGCCCCTTGCTTCACTGCTTCAAAACCTCCCGTACATACCAAGGCGATGACCACAATGTAAGCTTGTGCACTGACTGATTAGATTTAATTAGATGGATACTTTGTTCGACTGATCTTTCAGCTATAGAAAGTATTGGGTTACTTAACCATATCGGTGAAAACATTGCTTGCATGTTTGAATGCGATGGATGCGTGACACTGTTCCACCTTAAAAAGTGCAATAGGTGGCTAAGTTTTAATGGCTGAAGTGAGATATATAAAGATCTATTTTAATTGAGCTTGTGTCCCTGGAAGATTGTCTCATTCCTCCCATTATACCACTCGGTTTAGGGAAACGCGATGCCTCTATGTGTGATCCTTGTGCTGCCTATGTTCTTAAACCATCACCACCACCTTAAACTATTCTTTTTTCCCTTTTTTTTTTTTTTTTTTTTTTTAAAAACCTCTTGCTGCTTTCCAGTTTCGCCACCGTGCGTTCTTGCTATTCGCACCCCGCCGCCAGCCCTCGGCGCGGCACCTCGCGGCGCAGAGCAGGCCGACGTGTTTCCACGGGACCGGTTCCAGCGGCAAAGCACCCGTCCATCGATCAGGCGCCGAGCAGCCCGATAGCGCGTTGGCACGGAGGGCAGGAGCCTCCGCTGCCCGAGCCAGCGGGGCGCTGGCAAAGCACGCGCAAAGGATCACAACCGAACTCTTTGGCACTGCCGCCTTTCCGCGGTTAAAGTACGATAATTAGTGCAAACCCCGTGCTCCCTGCGAACGCAAGGAGCTCTGCTGTTAATAAGAGCGAGGCAAAGCTGACGTACGACCGATTACTTTGAAAAAGTCTACGGGCTAGGTCAGCCTGGCAAAGAAATTCCTCGTACGGCTCTGCTGGCAAACTGCTCTACTGTAACTGTACCTTATACAAATAAAAAATGCTTTTGCCAATAAAGTTCATACTAGGTCCCCCAAAGCAATGGGTTGTTTTGACAGAAATGCCTTTAACACTAAGCCTTTTGCCAGTACACAAATGCTGTACACAACGTGACAAATTTAGAAGTAATACATAATGTTATTACTTGAACTAAAGTTTCTGCTGTAGCCACGGTTCAGATTAAATGCTAATTTGAAAGATTATGCTTATTGTACTTCTCCTTTGGATTTATCTTTTTTATCTTTTATTACTTTTTAGTTTATTGTTTGCTCTTCACCCAGACCTTATAACTCGCAACTGCGATGAGTCTGTTATAAAACTTTCAGTTTAATTCAATACTCAGAGCCACATAGGCTACTTCTTTAAAAAAAGCAGCTCCATATAATTATTATAATCTCACTGATACCCAGAGCTCAGCTCCCCCTGGTCAATAATTAGTGCGATTGTGCCTTAATACAATTTTCTTTTTTTCCCTGAAGCAAATACAATCTTTTTAGATCAATTTGTAGATTGTTACCCTAGAGGAGGACAACAATGTAAACAAATGCTTTTTTTAATACCATATTAACTCATTTAATTTGCACACAGATAAAAGCGTGAAAATATTTCGTTTCGCCGGCGGAGGGACAGCCTCATACCCAGGCGAGCTTTGCTGCCGCGGCAGATCAGGCCCGGGTCTGGACTAGTGAATAACAAAACCCCACGCGAAACCTCTGCGCCGAAAATCAAATCCACATGCGGCGTTAGTTATTTACGCACTGAAAGGCCCCAATTCTTCGCCGTAGCGCCGCTACTTTCTGCTTCAGTGGAACTAAGCTGCTTTAACCTGGCAGCCCCGAGGAAAGGGAATCCCTGCGTGGCATCCGGCCACCGCCTCCTCCGCTGGCCGGGGGACAGTGGGCACGGAGGGAAGGTCCCAGGGTCCTGGCATGGCCAGGCTGCCAAACCAGCCCTCGGGAAGCGCTGGCAGCCCGCAGAGCAGCCTTGTTACAAACTCATCCCCATCTTGCACAAACTTCTCTATGGCCGGGCCAGCCCGGCCACGCAGCTCCTCTGGGTCCCCGGCCATCGCCGGCCCCGCACTTGGCTATTTCACAAGTCAAAAGTTCCCCAGGACGGCAGCGCCTGCCAGATCACGTCAGATCTGGAGGAGGTTTCACTTCGCAGAGCCCGGCAGAGGACACGGTAGCTGAACGCTGAAATAAGTTTATTAGGAGGAAAAGGAAGGCGCATGAAAGACCAGGAGGAAGGGGGCGAAGCTGAGGATGGCTGGCGTGGGCTCTGATACGAAGAGCGAAACACAACTGTTAACCACACAGCAACGCAGATAAGCCACTTTTACCACCAAACTCTGCTTGCTCCTCGTACGTCTTATGCAACTGAAGTTCCTAAGCCCCGTTTCAGCCAGGTTACTGCCCTCTTACACCACATACCCGCTATGGGGTAAAGGGGACAGAAACCAGGCAAAATTCACTTTGCCTAACTTGAGGGCTCCTTCAGACAACTGCAGAGGAGCCCAACAGGCGGCTGCAATCCCATCCCCTGCATCTGCCTGTGCTGCGAGGGTGCGAACGAAGGCAGCAACGCGATGAAAATTCAACGGTACAAAAACCTTGTATCTATATGAAGAAGACGGGGCATGATTGTACTTGAAACACAACGAGAAATGTGTTGCACTGACACATTTTCCCATTGCCACTTCTCCTACTCTTCTACATACACATTTCTAATGACAGTTCTTAGTTTAATGATTCGGGGGAGTTGGGGGTGAATCGCCTTTTTATTACCCAACGTATCTAAGAAAACACCACTGTGATGGATGAGGGAGAAAGGAGGGGACCTCCAAAACCAGACAGGAACTCTGGATACAAGGGACAGCTAAGGGAGACACATTAACGAGTCAGTGCCACAAAAATTTAACTTAATTGAAGAGGGATCCATAAGAGTACCATCTGGGAACACCTAAAGAGCCCTTCTGCAGGCTGGAACAAGAGTTTGCAAACGCATCTTTGCCTAGACACCTTGCACATGACACTGCCTTGACTTACAGCGTAGGTGTGCTATAGGAGAATAAATTTGTTTACAACAAAACTGTGGGACTGCCCGCATACAGATAGTTTTCTATATCCTGGTTGAAAAGTATACCTGGTATTCAATGGCTTTTTTGGGAGACAATATTCATCAGTCAGCTGAAGCACATCATTTTGAATCATGAATATCTCTGCAGCCAGCGAACAATTTAAACTCTTGAAGGAGTCTCCCTGCTACAGCCACGTGCCCGTTCCTCCCCAAAATGTATGGGTCTGTAAGAACTGAGACACCAGTTAACTCAGAGCAGGAGAATCATTCCCACATGGCTGTTGGAGACAGGATTTTGCCACGGGGATTTTGCTAAAGGAATTTTCAAATCTCAGAAATCGATGGGAGGATATGTCTTATGCACACACGCACTCTTACCAGTATAACCGGTATCAAACACGGACCACTCACCTCAGAAATTAATGTAACTCCTCGAGACCATTCTGCAGGAGGCTGCTGTTATAATTTGCTCCCGGTTTGCAGGGAGGGAAACTCAGGCGTGCATGTTCAGGATCAGACTCCCAGCTCCAGTTGCTGTGAGAGGGGCTTCCTGAGCACCCGGAGCCCACCTGCGCACGTCCACGCACATAACACGAGGCCAAGTACCGAGATCCTCCCCGAGCAATGTGCCCAGGACGCCTGCGGCCAAGGCATGATCTAAAGCCAACTTACTGGTGTCCCCAGCCACTGCCTCTACCACAGGGCCGTGTTTCCGCTATAGATTACACTCAGACCATTAATCTTTAAAAGAGCAGAATTTGCCACTAATGCAATCGGAAATGACGGTAAGAAAGGCTCCCATTAATGAGAGCCAGCTTAATATAACAACCGACTTCTACATTTCTTATCTGAAAATACCTCCCCTGGAAGCTGTGGATACATTACGGGCTTAAAAAGAATTACTAATGCATTAATTCTTGTCAGATTTGTAGTGTCCTAACCCACAGCTGCTTCACCCACTGACCTGGGTAACATTAGTGAGAACTATATAATTTAGTAAATGAGGGCCCGACTGTGCACCATGCACTCGGGCTGTTATTTGGTCCCGGCGTGAGCAAGGGATACCCGCTCAGGCATTGAGATTATCATTAAACAAATTTCTAGGATCTTTGGTCTGAAAATTAAATACTTTGCTTCTTTGCTATTTTATGTTTATACTAACGCAGACTTACGTGTCTACTTTTATGTAGAAAAGCAGTCGCTCCTCTTTATCCTGTGTGAAGCCGGGTGGGCTAACGTTAAAATGGGAAGTGTGGAGCGGAGTAAAAGTGCAGTCGGCGTTTGGGGATTAAACGCTGACTTTGAGAATACACCGAAAATCATCCCGTGTTGTGGCAAAAAAATGATTAAGTGGATATTTGCAAACGCATCAGTTCTCGGGGAGCCAACTGGCTGGGGATGAAGGCAGCTATCGTACGCGCTCCTGCAGGCTCCTGGCGTTGCACACGCGTGTGAGCGGATCGGCCCGACTCAATCTGGGAATCTTTGCGTGCACCCGCTGCAGCCCCGGTCCCGAGCACGGCTGTGCCGCTGCCTATTCCCTAAAATAACCGCTCTGTGCACGGGAAGACCACGAAAGCCCAACTCCTTCCCCACCACAAGGCAGAAACGGAGTCTCTTCCATCACAGGAAAGGAGAGAACATCCTGACAAATGCCTGCGTTTTGGACGGGTGACAAAGCTGTCATGGGAAAGAGGCGGCAGCTCCCTTCGGAGATGGGAGGTGGGGAGCGGGATCAGGAAACTTCTGAGCTCTTCTGGCAGCCCAGGTCTGGCGCCGGGCCACCAATCCCCCACTCCTCACGGCAGATCAGTGCTTAAACACAAGCAGATTGACACCGAATGCTCGGTGGCTGCTCCGTGGTTCCTATGAAACAAGTTTGGTATTCGGAGACCTGAGCCCGTTGGAGAGGTTGCACAACCCATATTCACCTCCATAATTAGCACAGCCCGGTACCTCGTGTGCCGTTTCTGCACAGACCGAGCCCCAGCTCAGCCTGGAAAGTCCCCTCTCCCACCAGCTCCCAGAAGGTCCCCCAGCAGCCTGGAGAAATGCCTCGGGGGGCACGCTGCGACACCTACTTCGTGCCGCGGGGCTGGCCCTACGGCGTCCTCCTCAGCTATCCTCACACACGCCGTTCACCCTTCCTCATATAGAGATCATATGGGAAAGGGGCTGTGTGTGTATACGGAGGGTTGGGAGGAAATTAAACTGGAACTGGGACAAAGATCTTTTAAAGCACCGTGTTGCGTGCCCCGTTCTTGGGTTCTGCAAATCGTGACCTGCCATATGTTAACCTGACACAGTCCTTCACGTGCACCTCCCCGCTCCAGGAGTCAAAGCCTTACCCCGTGGGGAAGACGATCAACTTCCAGCATTCCCAGGTAATTTGTACATTGGAGTTTCGCTCTCCATAAAAACTGTCAGGATTTCATCTTACCTACTTAATTATCCTCTACTTGGAGCTCCGTCAGGTGCCTGGCCTCACGCCTGCTTTTAGGAGCCTCAATACCAAATGTAATCAGGGGAGAGAGGCAAGTACCTCCAGAGAGAAAATGGGAGCACCCCAATTCCCTGCCTGTACGGAGGTACGTGCTGCTTACGGCTTGCAGAAGTAGTAATATACGTGCCTGGACAGTAACTTTACCCTGGTTTATTGATTAAAAAACAGACCGTTTCTCTTAATTCCTCGAGTTTTTAGTACGTTCTTTAACGGTGCAGCTTGATTTATGACGCTAATGGCATTCCTGTGCAAACAGTGGATTTCCAGTTTTTAAATATGCATATGAAAATGTTCTAAGAAGGAATATTTTCATAAACGTTAATATTACCAAAGTCACCATTACCAGTAAGTAATGAACTTCATATGCATGATTTCATGGGTATTTTGTTCTTAATTGTTTTTAAAACTCCAGCATACTCCCGCTGCTACCGGCCTGACGCACCACTGTCTCACTCCACCCTTGGAGCGTGCAAACTCCCAACTTTTGATGGTGTAAAACTGGAGTAACACAGTGACGAATCAGGCCCTAACACAAAGAGTACACTGTATACATTTTTATTGTATAATTTATTGTTTTTTCCACTGAGCTGGCTATATTGTTTTATCCGTTTGCGTGACAGGATGTCTAGGAAACAGCTGAAAGAATTATTTGCAGTGAATTTAAAACACACTGGATGAGAAAGACGCAGACACAAAAATCTTTGTTAAGCAAATAACAGGGTGCTACCCTTGTGTCAGATTGGGAAGCTTAACTCCTTCATATCATAAACTGCACGTATGATAGGTACAACAGCCCTGCCTCCTTCATTGCCTGGGCTGATGTCCCTGACCTAGCTTTACCTACGTGAAAGCCAGGGTCAAAGCCAGGTCCCCGAGCTTTCCCAGGACACCAGTGGACAGAGAGCAGACAAACAGCCTTCCTATCCCAAACACGGCTCCGAGCAGGGGTTGGAGCTGTCTTCTCCAGCTGCATCCGTCTCTCTCCACCGATGAAAAACACACGCACGTGACTTGTTGTGACTAAACACCTAACTCTGAGAAAACCAAAGGAGGATTTCCCTTTCAAACCTGGAGGATAGATCTCATTAAATTAAAGCAAACAATCTGCTGAGAATGAAACCACAAATATCATCGTTGAGAAAACAAGAAGAGATGAGCCTAAAGCCTGCAAAAAGGCAGGAACTGCAGAGGTGGGCTCCAAAAGCCCGATGTCGGGACTGCAAGTGCAACGGTCCCGTGCAAGCAGGGGGTACCAATAATGTGATTTTTCACCTATCACTGCACACGCGCCACAAACAAGTCCCCGAGGGTTAGCTTGAGGGTGGGGTGGCCTTTCCTTCAGGTTGACAACACTTTGTGAGTTTAAGCAGGACAATGGATATTATTTATACGTCGTTTCTGGAGGTTTATCATAAGGAAGCGAGCCCTCAAACCAGTTTCAGGCTGTCCCACCGCGCACAGCCGAGACTGAAAGCCACAGCCACGCAACATTTACCGCTCCCGAGAGCCCTTCTCTGCGGCCAGCGATAGCCCACCGGAGGACACGGGCACGCCGAGTGGCATTCGCGCAGGGCGTAGTCATCTGCGTCTAATGCTGACGTCTCCAGAGCCGCTCGGTGCTTGCATTTCAGATGGGAACATTCCTCGTGTTTAATTAGAGCGGGGCTTTCGTGTACCCATGTGTCCTGGTCTGGGACACGAGGAACGAGATCCCGCCTGAGCTCACTGCAGTTGCGCAGCACCCAAACTCTGCGCCCCGAAGGGACCCACCCCAGCAGCATGCTATTTGGTGGCTGGCGAATATACGCCTATATTGGAAATGCAGACAAGCCATAAGCCAAGGGTTACAGTGTACTTGTCTCTAAGAAGGTTTCTCCACAGTTAATGCTTAATCAAATTTGTTTTAACCGCTGCAAGTTATTGGCCGGCAATTTTATTTACCATCGACGTCCATTTTGATCTTTTTAAAAATGAGATCTGTATTTGCGTCACTGAAAAAACATCCAACAATATTGCTTAAGACTTCAATAATCCTTGGACTTGTTTCCTTTTAACCCAGAAAAGGAAGTTTTTGAAACAGTAACACCAGCATTTACAAAATCCAGGGTTTGACAATCCACTGACTAATTAATCCTCACGCATTATTGCCATTTCATGGAAGAGGAAACTGAAACACAGGCACGTCCCCAAACCCCCGAGCAGGTCAAAGGCAAAACTGGGACTGGACTTCATAAAAGCTGATTTCTCCACTAGACGTAGACTCCACATTTAACTTTACAAAAGACATTTATGTTTTGTATTTGTATCAAATTAGAGCAGACTTTACAAAGTGTAAGAAAACTCATCCTAACAGCTACTTGATTTCTTCCGTTGCTATTCATAGCAGCCCTGCAAAAAGTCACCAGTGCATTACACAACAGCATAGGTTTAGTGGCAAAGAGTTTTAACAGGCTGGGCAGTCAATATACATTGAAAACAGAACATATGCCAGATTCCGAACTATGGAAATCACAGGAGCCAACGGAGCCGTGTTGTGTTACGCTAGCCAGGAATCTAACTCAATAGCTGGTACAAGTATATACTAAATAAAAAACGGCAACGAGCTTTGCTGCATAAATAGCATCTCTCTACACTGGCATGCTACCCACCAGCAATCGGTCGCTGAAAGAGAACTGCAAGCACACTTTTGGCATTGTCTGGAAAAAATGTGACTGCCCAGAAAAACGAGATCCAAATACATCCCTTTCCTTGTGCGCACGCAGTCGTGCACAATATATTAGAGAAGTTCTGTCTGTTTGGGGTTTTTTCTTTCAGGTACCTCATCAATTCTGCAGACAGGTTTGACAGCACCACAACAGAGACTGAGGGCTATATGTTATAGCTCTGTGACTTGTAATGTGAAAATGAAAACGCCATTGGGCGTACCTGCTCTAGAAATGCAATCAAACTGGCATTAGTAGGTAGGGGACTGAGTTCATTCCCTACAAGTTCTTGTCCAAAATCCTACCTCCAGTCCAAGTGCTGCCTCTGGGCTCCTCTTTGGAGCAGGGATACCGCTTTTGTTCCCGTGATGGAGAGACCCAAGCTTGGAAGCAAGTGCTTCGTGTGGTCCCAGACCTTAGAGCAGGTCAGCACTTCACCATCCTTGGCTTCCAAAACATCTTTTTCGTTTTCCCTCCAAAGGAAATTAGAAGGCTCATTCTTATAAGATTCATAATACAGCCTTTAACTCACTTGCAGTGATTTAGGAAATTGCTCACACAAGCCATGCCTATGTTTAGAAGGTGAACACCCCAGCTTCCCCTTGGGACAGGAGCAACACAGTTTTTAAAACAACTCTCCCAGGCCATAAAGTCTGTACACAAGTTCAGATACGGACAACTGATGTCTACCACCAATTTCTCCCGGTTTCTACAAGCTCTGGACCAGACAGTTTAATACTACATTTGTATGCCTTACCAGAAGAGAGCTCAAAAAGAGGTTGTAAGATCCACCACACTACAAAGAGGTGGGAAAAACCATACATATATAAAAGAAAATATTTAATAATCAGAAGCCATTTCAGCTTCTTTCCCCTCCTCTGTCACCCCTCTTCTTCTCAGAAAGACGAGTTGTTCCACAACCATCAGAGCAAACAAAGCCTCGTTTCCTGAGGATTTGTATCGCATGTCTTCATTCCTCCCAGGACAACATCCTGCGCTTCTCCCCCAACTCCTTTATGATTCATCTTCCCCTTCCCTGCGATTCCTCCCTTCCCGACCTCTGGCCCTCGCATCTGGAGGAGCGAGAGGCAGCTTGCGTGTGGCTGCTTCCAAGCTCTGCGCCTGCTGACGGACACGCCGGACAGACAAAGGTGAGGCTCACCCTGCCGACGTTCCTCCTGGGAGGATATGGATGGGGGGGTGTCTCTTCCCTGCTCAGCCACCATTTGCAACGAAAAAAAGTAGAAACTTGGTGTCTTTGAGAGCTTTTATCTGTCTGTCATACTGGAATGATACTAGCCAAAGGGATAAATGTTACGTGAGCATTACCTACAGACAGAGGGGAAGCTGTTGCAGAAACCAAGCTAAAATATGAAAGAAGTGGGAGGCACAGCTGGGGAAACCACTTCCACTTCACAAATTATCCCAGTCCCCAAATGACTGACCGGAATGAGTCCCCGGCTCTGAATTTAGCAGCCTGTAGCATGCCCTGTCCCTGCAGCCCACCAGCACCCATCTCTGAACAAAGGGAAGAGCACGCGAGCTTTTCTATGCAAATCCCCCGAAGGAGGTTTCCCTGCCCGGGGAGGTGCGGGGATTCATGTTCACGGCTTAGGGAAAGAGCTACACCTTAGAGCTTAGAAAACAAGGTAAACAGAGCTGCATTCACCCCAGGTACAGAACTGCGAGGGCTGGTCTTCAACACAGCGGCAACTTCAAAGTGTCTTTCAGTGGCAACCTGACAAGGTTGTGTTTCAACAGGAATATGTTATCTCTCTTTCCAAGGCTGGGCAGGACACTTCCTAACAGACAACTCAACAGGCCCTAACAAGTGATCAAATAAGTTAGGTTTGGGGGGTATTTTTTTTTTTTCCTTTTCGGTTCCAACATTTAAAGCCCATACTCCGGAGTCAGTCGAAGCAAAGACCTTGCTCCAGCAGTGCTGCTAAGGACAACATGCCCTCACAGGTGGAGCTCGCAGGCAACGAGCTGGATGGGAAGGCAGGTATCACCGCAGAAGTAATGGCTTCACCTGCGCCGATGCCAACAGCGCGTTTCTGCTGGAGGAGCGGATCAGCGTGGAAGGAGCCTTTGCCACGCAGTGGGCTGAGGATGGTTTATGGGGATGGCAGAATGGATGTGGTTAAAATTTTAATCAGGATGACATGTGTTGTTGACATATGGCAACGCACCACCATCTGGATTCAGAAACAGACCTGGGTTTTCAAGCTGTTGCTGGCCAAAGCCAAGAACATTGCTGAGGTGCTAGGTCAGACTGGCTGGGAAGGGTTCTGCCAGCAATCCCTCTTGACACAGTATTGCTTTCATTAAAGCAGCCTGCCTGCCTACCCATCTGAGGTGAAAGAGGGATAAAGTCCATGAAAGGTGGAAGAAAGAGCGAGAGAAAAGGTCAACAAAGGAGTTGAGCTAAGGCACCCACTTTCTGCCCTGCTTCAGCCTCTGCAGCGTACTCAGGTTACTCAACTGCAGCCACTCGTTCTGTGGTCTTGTAGGGTAAGCAATGTCTTCGGCTCTCGGCAGGAGCACTGCAGTTCGGCGCGAGGAGTTTCTGCCTGCCTCCCGAGCAGCAGGCATCCAGCACAAGAACAAAGCACCTGAGGTTCAACTCGCTTAACCATTTCGTTTCCACTGCAAGCCAAGCATGTGCTGAGTTACCTTCAGCCAAGGGGGGGAAGGAAAGGAGAGAGGGAGGAAAGCGTAAGCCACGTTTCCGTAGACTGATCTAACAGAGTAACAAAAGCAAACGAAAAAGAAAATTCCAAGACAACTCTTAAAGGCTTAAAATGTCAAAGCAGCTAACGTTTTATCCTAGCAGAATTCCTCTGGGATTAGTTTGGCTTTCCAGTCATAATAAAGTGTTTTACAGTTCCTTTATTTTACCCATCCCATTTCTCTTTTTTATTTGCATAACACTCTCATCAATTAGTGCGTCTCTGTTTGCTCTCAAACAAATCCAGCGCTCGTGGCTAAAACTACAGCGCAGGAGAGACACCCAATAAACTCCTGCAGGTTGTGAGCCGTTGCCTCGCTCGCATCTGATGTGCCGCTCATTTGGAAGGGTTCGACTCTCGGCTTCACTGACCTGAATGCAAGTTGCGGGGGAAAAGGAGGGGGGCTCAGCATCTCTGAATTTTGGCTCCAAATCATTATGTTGCCATGAAACGTGCCTTAGCCTAACAAAAGCCATGGATTCGGATATACCGGGAAGCATTGCGCTGCGTAATGTCTTACTCCGCGGACAGACCAAGGAAGCGACTCGCGAGCCAGCTTGAGATCAACAGCAGAAATTCCTCTTTCCTTCAGCGAAGCCAGGCTTTCATCCTCTGTCTTCAAAGGGATTACCTATAAAATTCTCAACCACGAGGCTTGTGTAATTCCAGTCTAACTCCAGAGAAATAGTAAAATGAAATTCTGGAGTTCTCATGTGTGTCTTAATAAGACACCATTCCCCAAATGCTGCTCCCCAAGAAGAAACTGAGATGGCACCATTACCTCCACCTTTCTTTTGTTTTGCTTAATGTTTGAAAACTCCAAACTTTGGAGCACAAGAGGATGAATTTATGATATGGGAGGCATCTAAGTGCAAGCCCTAAGAACAGCGACGCAATTAACAGCTAACATATGTGCATATTCCTCCTTTTGAAATGCAAGAATACAGCTATATTTTGAAGTTTTGTTAAGCAGTATTATATAGGACAGACCCCACATAGCACTTTCTATTATAAATTTAAATATGAATGGGAATTACATCCCATTTTATTCTACTTCAAGTTCATTTTTGGAAAGCCACAAACAAGTTGGAGATTAACATCAGTCATCCCAGACTTCAGACAACACTGCTACAAGCTGGGAAGTATAGATATTAAAATTTATGTTCACCAGTTGCAAAACTATTAGCTAGTTTGGAATGCACACACATATTTTGTGCATATCCACCCTAAAAAGCCATAACGTTACATTCTGCATGTCAATATAAAATTTGCAACGACTCCCTTTTAGATATTAATTTCAGGGAAATAGTTAGTCCTAGTGCCTGGAGAACGCAATATTAAAAGGAGAATTTTATTTCTCAATCTATATAAAGAAGAGAACTATTCCCTTGAAAAATGTCCCCTTGATATGTTTCGTAAATAGGTTAATACAATTTGAAATTAAACTTGATTCTGCGGCATGATATTATAATGTCAGAAATGCATTCCAGAGGAAAAGCTGGCATTAATCATCGATTCCAGAATATAGTTACTATTTCCCCGTAACGCAGTAACGCCCACAGAACGTTGCACAGTCCACACAAACAGGAAGATGCTCGCTACCCCGAAGAGTTGCTGTCAACGGCTTAACTAAGCCCTGCGAGCAGCCGAACTGCAGGTTGTGAGAGCGGTGCCATTGACTTCCATCGCAGCGCTGGATCCGAGCCGTGTAAGACGCGAGAATTCTCTGGCCGTGCACGCTCAGAGTATGAAAACAAACAAAGCATTTTCAAAGGCTCGCACAAAAATTTAGATGAGTTAAAAGAAGGCTAGTTTTTTAAAAAACCTCTATATCCCGACCCTGCGCTCTCTCGGATTTTGTTTAAAGCTGGGGAGAGAGAACACCTCTTGGAAAACGTAGAAAGTGATTATGGTTCTCTTTTGGCTTTTACTTTAACGATCACAGGTTTACCCCAAAGTTGTGTTTTACTTCTGTTATTTTACAGACATAAAAATCTCAAGGAAAACAGAACTGGATGCATTATTTACTCAGCCACTAGCCCTTAAATATCACTTACCAAGGCATAGCCACCTCACCTTTCTCCTCAGACATCCACACCCCCACTTATCCACTTTCCTCCATTTTAACCTTGTGTCAATGTTTTCTATCTTCTTTTTCCTTTCTCTCGTTCTCTCTGCTTCCCTCTCACTCTTACTACAGTTATTACTTAACCTTCAGGTACCCACTTAAGCAACCCACCAAATAGCAATAATGATCACACAGAGTCAATAGTGTGGTACGTAATCACCTTGCCTACTGTGTTAATGTCAGTTATCTTTTGCTAATGTACATGACATGCTTTATCTTTGCAGAGTGGCAAGAGCGAATTACTGTTTGTTTGGGATCAGCTATTGTTACTGCACCTGGGCTTTTTTTCAATTCTTAAAGTGGTTTGTTTTTTTTTTTTTTAAAGTAAAAAAGAACACATTAACGCGTAAAAAAAAAAATGAGAGAGAAGTAATACAAGATTCTCCTATGATATCCATGCAGACTTGTCACTGAAGATGACGGGGTTGCACAGGTCCAGTGATACTCCTGTGATATCCACACTGTATAACAGCTTTAACTGTGCCCCGTTATTGCCCGGATGCCACCCAGAGACAGGGCACACCACCTACAGCCCTGCGTTTCCCTACAAGTTACTTTTTCTCACCCCTTATTTACTGTTTTGTTGATGTTTGGGGGTTTTGGTTGTTTGGGGTTTTTTGATAGCTTCCTTATTTTTTTAAAGTCCTGAAAGCCAGGTCTTTCCTGAGGAAGAGCACACCACGCAGAGGGGTGTACTGCAAAGCTGGACACCGGACAGAGAGGATACATTGCAAAGCTGGATGTTCCCTGAACCCTATGTGCCAAAATGGTAACCCAAGGCAAGTTAAGTCTCTGGGTGTAAAGCTCATGTAATTTGTATTAACTTCTAACGCTCTCCCGGCTGTAAAGCCACAGCTCCAGAGCAGGCACGCAGAGTCCTGGGTATTTCCCTGCTTGCTGGGGAAAAAGTTTGCTCTGAAAAGCCAAGCGTGGGGCAGCAGCGGACTCTGTGCGGTGCTGCAGTTATCTATGGAAGTGGAGTGGTTCCGTCACCTACGTGGTAACTGTAATCTGCATAAACACATTCTCGTAAAGGTCCTCATAACACTTTAGTTCACTTTGATAATACCACAGGTATACCCAGCCCGCTCCACAGAGAGAAACAATCCAAATACACCGAGGGAAGAAGAACTTATTTTACATTTCTGAATCCTGTAACAATATTTGCTCTGAAGGTCTCCTATTCCCTCCACCAGAGACAGAGAGGGAAAGAGAAAGAGAAAGGGAGGGAGTGCGTGGATACACGTACAGAGAAACACACGCATTTAACATGATGTCAAACCCTTATCTGGCCTTAAAAAACTGGCAGAAGGGTTGACTTCTTTATAGCGTTAGACCATTAAAGCTACAAAACCTCAATTAAAAAACTGCCAGAAGATTTTTTTACTTTGCTCCAGGATATAAAACCAGTTATGAGGAAAAAAATCTGCTTTTTACATGGAAAGTCCAAACCATAATTACTGCCACACTTAATGTTACTGCACACCAGGATGACTCTAACTCCCGTATCGTTATTTTTTATTTACTATTTATTTTGCATTTTCTATTCTGTACTTGATAAGGCATAAAAAATCCAAATTAAATAATATATCACTAATATGGTTTATTTTCCCCAAGGCCACAAACACACCAAACCAGTTCGTTTACCCTTGGTTTATTCTCACCTGTAAGCAATTCGGAGCAGGCAAAATAGGGAGGAGTGGTGCACAGCACAACCGGGGTTCAACCCAAAACGGCACCTTCTCTGGCTACTTCCATCCCTCACGTGAAAAATCTAGCAACCGTATACCTCAAAAAACAATTACGGTAGGCTCTTTTAATAAAGTAACAAGAAGACACAGGCCCTTTATTTCTCTTTGGCAGGTCAAATCTGAGACACAGCACGAGAACCGTGCACGCTCTTATTGTATTTGCCCTCTTTAGACAGATTTCAAGACGCAATCCCAGCAAGGTCTCTGGTTTAGATCTTGGTGCTTATCTACCGCAGCGGTATCTGTCTTAGGAATACAAGGGATTGATAAGAGGGATAAATCCAACGGGAGCGCTAAGAGGACAGTAATCGGCCTATGCTCCAATGGATTTTGATCCGTTTGGGGGGAAACCAAGCTGCCTCTATGAGATGGAAAGGGTAGGAAAAAAATGAGGGCAGAAAAGGTTTATGCCCGTTATTTTGTGCTCTGGGAAGATGCAATCTCGGGGCTGAGGAAGGTCATTTCCCATTCCTCACAAGCACCTTCACCTTCACCGCCGCTCGGTGGGGAACGGGAGCCGAGCCCTGGCCCGCACAGTCCACCCGGGAGCGCGCCCTGCCCTCCCGTTCCCGCACGGCCCCTCCGGGATCGCTCTCCTCGCCTGGTCTCCCCACCGGCAGAAGAACCAGGAGATGTTGACAGACTGCTTTGAAACCAGAAAGTTCTCAGTACGTGTGGGCACATGGCGTTTCTCTGACGCGATGGGCATACTTGCCCTGGCCGGCTTCCAACTCTTGTAATTACACGCTGCTGACCCAATGACCCCTTGCCGTTTCCATAGGCTGTGTTAGTTTTCACTTCCTATTGTCTTGCTTTGCACTTTCCAAGAGTTGCCATGTGCAGTCCCAGAGACACCTGCATTTTGCAGATGAAGCTACGGAACGCCGCTTACCTTCTCAGGGAAGCCGAATTAATTTGTTACCGTAAAGTTGGTTTGGTGCTAGGAGGTGCTACTACAGTGTAAGATCAGTAACGACAAGCCCAGGTAACGCTGGTTATTTGAGGAGGAAAACCAGTATTTCACCTAAGTTCTCCTTCTTTCAGAGACACACCATGAAAAAAACAAAAGGCTTTTTCTAGAAAGACTTTTTCTGCGCTGATTCCAACCCCTCTGATGGCCCCGGCTCAGCGGCGTGCAGCTCTGGGTGCTGCCTTTAACGTGCGTTCGTTTGTTTTTTGAGGGGACAGGAATGAAACAAGAAAGCGGGATGCACGAGGCGGGTTGGGGATCTGCTGCAGGGAAGACAGGGTTAAACCAGCCCTGAGCACTATGGAGCATGTTTGAAGGAAGTCTCACAAAAGTAATTTTAACTCTCTCCGTCTCGCTCGCTCGCTCCCTCCCTCGCTCTCTCCTCCCCGTCTTCTTTCCCCCTTCGTCTTCCCGGTTGTACATTATTCCTCATTCTTTACATTGCGGTTATATTTATTCCTTGTTCCATTGAAGCCGTATATTAAAAGTGCCAGTTCCGAGCTTCTGCTGTACAAGGGGAAAGAAAGGAAGAAAAAAAAAAAAGAAAAAAAAAAAAAAGAGAAAGGAAAAAAAGTGCTGGTATTCAGTTCCTGTGAGCTCTTGCTCACTTTGAGCACTGTTCCTATTACACAATAATGTGTTATTTTGTTGAATTTTGGCATCCATCTAGCTTGTCTGGTCAGGAGCCAAAAAATTAGAGTGTGTCAGTCCACCAGTTCCTCTGCAGAGAAGCGCTCCCCTCGCCCAGCGCGTGCTCCGCGCTCCTGGCCCCAGGCCAGCAAGGGAAACCCATTTTACATAAAGAACGCACAGAGCTCAAGTGCTCAGAGACTTTTTACCTACTAAAATAACTTTATGGACAAATGCCAGTCTGCGAGACACATGCGGCAGAGAACATTTGGCACCAAAAACAAGGTAAAGCGCTCCGCCGAGGTACCAAAGTTTTTCAGAAATGAGGAAATGGCTGTCAGTGCCGTCGTGGCACGTCACGTGACTTGGCACCGCCCGCCCCATTGGCCGGCCCCGCAGCCGAGGCAGCCGCCATGTAAGGAGCGGAGAGCTTCGCCCCTCGCTGCATTCTTAAAATGGCGGACCTGCCGCGCGCCCAGCGAGGCGAGCCCAGCCCCAGCCCCAGCCCCAGCCGCAGGGCTTCCCCCCCCCCCCTTTTTTTTTTTCTTTTTCCCCCCCCCTTCCCCCTCCGCTGAAGTTTTTATAAACCTTTACAGATTTGAGTAGAAACAGATTTCTCACAACTTGCTCTGCGTCTCAATTTCACAGCTCAGCATACACTCAGGCACTGTCAAAAGCTTGACAGCGTTCCAGGGAAAATATTAACTGTAAACTTTCCAACAGGAATTGAAGGCACACACGGCTCCCGTCAGGATGTCCCCTCCACCAAGCGCGGAGAAGGCAATGTTTTCACAGGTTTCCAAAGCTCGCGCTGCCGCAAAAGCCGCCGCGACCCCCAAGATGGTCCCGCTTCGCCGCATCGCGGGCGCAATTAAGAGGGACGCCTCCTCTCCAGCGACGAAGCACGCCGCGCGCCTCGCGCTCGCAGGCCGACCCGTTGAACACTGCATGCTCTGATGTATAAATATTTGCCTCTGGCTAAAGTTCAAGCAGCCCTCTGTGGCTGCCAGACACAACAGAAAACCAACATCCAAGGGAAAGTGTTTACTGCAGCACTGGCCAAAGCAGCGACTGCCAGCGAGCGAGCCGCTCGCCTCGGCCTGGCCCGCGGGCGCTTATCACAAAGTACCTGGCCAGCCGCCACCCCGCGCCTGCCACCCTTCTCGGGAAATGGTTAATTTATTTAACGTGCCCGTTTGCCCTCGCCTGCGCCGACGGTCCGCGGCGGAGGGGTCCTTCGTGCGGTCTCGAGGCGTTAACCCTTCGTTAAGCGAACGTCCATCACGCCACCGGTTAGTTCAGGCGCTTTGGGCCCGGCCCCGTTTCTGAAGTCGAGCTGTTATCTTGGACTCGAACGCACGCACGCAGACAAAAGCTTGCAGACAGCTACTCCTCTGCGGAGCCAACTGCCTGCGCACGCTGGAAGGAGACAACAGAAACGCGGTCGCGTACGGGATGTCTTTCAGCAGCAAAAAATAATAGATTTTTGAAATACACGGCGCTAGTTGGTGATGCAATGCTGTTTAAGGGATACAAAAATAAATTTTCTCACACCTCTCCCACCCTCCAAACCAAACATTACTTAAAGTCTTCACCAAATAAGGGTAGCTAAGTCCAAGTAATTCAACTCATGAATCAGCAGCTTCGATATTCATAAAATCACTACAAAAAGGTAAGGAAAGGAGGGGAAAAAAAAACAAAACCAAACTAGGGGAACCCTACAGGAGGCCTGGCTGTGATCAGGGCTGTTATCATTGCGGTCATCCTTGAAACGGCTTCCCAATACACCAATAATCGTAGTGTTAAAACGCAGTAAATGAACGCACCAAGACCCTGCACATCTGACTCGTTCGTGCCATAAATGAAACAGACTTTACTGTGAACAAATGGGAAAAACTGTTCTCTGGGAAAACGTCTCGAAGAAAGAAAGAAAGTGGAGTTTGTAAGGAAGGAGGAAAAGAGGGAAAAAGAAAAAAGAAAGCATGCCTTAATATTATAATTTAACTAAAATGCAAAGAGAGATACAAATAATTATTCTGGTGTTGCCTTTACTAAACTCATTTAAGCCACCTAAATATTTGACTTTTTCACCGATTATATATATTAAAGTAGATGTTACGTAGCAAGTTACGCAGTTTGCCACAGCTCTAAACGGGAAAAAAATCTTTACTCTCTATTCCTCTCTTAGTCTAGGCTTAAAAAGTTGCAAATTCACTGTAAACCCCCACAAATAATCTATCAGCTAATCCCATTTTCTACTCCGTTTCCTGAATATGAGTCTTAACAACTCCGCTCGCCCTGTCCAACCTGCCGGCAGCCCGCAAGCGGTGGGTGATGTCAGTGCCGTCGATCTCCTTTAGACCTAAGCAGCCCAGCACTAATAGTATCAGGACGGGCTTCCAGGAGGCCCAAGCGAATCATGTGAAAGAGGATCACAGAGGAATGTTCTGTTCCCACTGCGAACAAGACAGAATTAACTCCGAGATGCTTCCTTCTGCTGCCCTGTTTGTCCGAAAGGTCAAGACGATTAGCTCTTGTATACTCGGAACCGACTGTCAAAACAAAATGTATGCTAAACCTCCGTCTATTTTAAACAGACGAGAAGACGCACTTAGGATCTTTTGAGATGCGTTTAAGGTGTTGTGAGTTATAGTTTTTCATTCTGCTTGTTCGCTGCTGTGCAACAACAGCTGCCTGTTAACTTTTTGTTATTTCAAGAAGATTCAAGGCGGTTTTTCTGAAGCACAATTACCTTTTTCTGGTAAATATAAAGAAAGAAACAAAGAATGTGGACAGAAGAAAGAATGCCTGATGTTTAAGTCATCATGCATTTAAAAAAACCCAACGCTAAACTGGCAAGCTTAATTCATTACAACAATTATTCTATCAGGTGGATTTCTATGGAAAAATATACATTGTTTACGACAGTGAGGATTCCTTTACCAGTCATATCTTTGAAGTCCGAAGATTAAAAAGCGGATACACTGAAAGCATTAAAATTGTCCAAGTGCTTTGATACAGTGTTTGTCTACATTATGCAGAAGAAAAGGTACTTACCAGATCTTAATTGACTATATATTTAAGAATGATCATAGCAACATATTCAGCATATTACCAACGGGTATGAAATGTTACACCCAATAAACGTTGTGTGACACGTACCTAATGGGTATTCTATCATGTTCAAAGAGTATAAAACAAATAGGGGAAAAAATTTCATCCAATTGTATCTTTTTCATTGAGCATCAATGTAAATATAGACTGAAGCAATCAAAATGCTGGAAATATAAATATTCCTTTTAAAGCCACTGAATCCATCACTTTACTAGGAAAGGCTTAGCTATGTTATTTGCAATTCCCTCATTGCACAACAATGTACATTACTGTCTGTAAGCTCTAATTTGGCATGGCGCATCATTAATGACCTGAATGGTGGCTGTTTCACACATACATATTTAATTACAACAGCTGAACAAATTACATATTTATGCTTTATAAAGGGGATTGCCAGTCTAATTCATTTGCTATGCATGCAGGTACAGGGCTCCATCTGCAACAGCATCTGCACAACAAGAGCTAACAATTATCCATTGTAAGTGAGTGAGTGTATCTGGTGAAACCTGTAAGAGATGCAATCGTATTAACCACTTCAGTGCCTACAAACTAGTATTTTCTCAATGGACCACAATATTTTAAATAATTTATCAACGATAATACTACTTTGCATTTTCACAACATCCCTCATCCGAACATCTCTGAGCACTTTATATGCTATAAAAAATTAAGCCTTAAACACTCCTGTGAGGAAAGTAGTTCTTATCCCAGCAGCATATACGGGGAAAGGAAGGCACCTAACCCTAAGGGGCCGGTTCCTCAAAAGGCACAATAGGCTTCAATGCACCTATGCTGATTTACATTATTTTAACCTATGATCCCAAGTTAAAGGTGACTTGCCCTATGTGAAACGTGAGACAAAAAATCAGTGGCAAAGGAAGAGAGTCAGATCTCCGTAAAATTAATACAGTAGTTTAAGCCTTAGAAGACTTGGCTTCCATGGGCTTTTGATCAAGCTTAAAATTATTATCCACAACCTACCGTCCTTAATTGTACAAAAACTCTTACTGAATTATCTAACAAGCCTTCCAAAAGATGAATAATTATTTCTAAAAATTCATGGAGAAATGGCAAGAGATCAGAATACTGGAAAAAAATAAATGTGATATAAATCTTCTAGAAAGAAGGGAAGAGTAATCCTGGCAGTAACAGTCCAAACTAATGTTTACAGAGTAAAAAATTAACAGAACAAAATCAAAGCACATAAGGGAGACAACTGAGCTGCCTGATCCAATTAGTATTACTGTTTTAGCGCGGATATTTTTTGACAAACTAGATATATCTATGGTGTATATCAAGTCGAATTACAGTATTAATAGAACAATAGGAGTTGTATATTTAGATTCTGGCAAAGTACTTGGTACAAACTCTCATAAAATTCTGCATGCGCAGCATTATTTTGACTTGGTTCTGAAGTTATTGTATGGCTTGAAAACTTACTGTAACGTATGACAATTCTGAGCAATCACCTCCCGAGCCGAACCTACTCATTTAGTGAAGTACTCCGGGGAAAGCAGATAGCCAGAAAGAGAGCCCCATCTTATTTAAAATCTTTGTTAAAAGAAAAATAGGAATGGAATGAAAATCGTGCATAGCCACGAAACAGATGTTTGATGTACTTCCAGAAGAACAGGCAAACAAAGAAAGGTGCTAGAAATTTGGAAGCAGTCTGAGCACGAAATGAATTTAGTTTCAGAAAAATGGACAGACACAATAAGAAAACCAAATAATTACGGGGACACAAAAAAACGAGGAAACATAATGTCAAAATAAGCGTATCGGTGACAGCAAAGAGATGACTGTTCAAGAGCTTGCGATGTTGTGTGGCCGTAGCGAAAGTCAGTGAAACTTCCAGCAGTCCAACATTTTCGAGAAGCGGAAGGTTTTTCATTACTTGGGACATTTGGAAGTAAAGCAGATAATCAGTGCTCTATAGGAAAGGCTATGTACCGACAAGACAAGATCAAACAAGTCCTTTCCATCTCTAATTTCTTCGGCTTTACAGGAATGCTAAATAGCTTGAGAATTTTCACATAATAAATATATAATAAATCCAAGGATCAGCCTAAGTGTAGGATTATGCAAAATTATTTCAACTTCAGTACCTGAAAGAGGAAGAATTTAGGCGTAAATGAATCAATAGTGAAGTTTCCCATTATCGTTTACAGGCTCTATTTAGAAATAAATAGGTCTAAATAGGCTACTTGGCATGGGGCAGCTGTAGGTCAACATTCTACATCGCACACTGTAATTTGCCGTAAGTGCAGAGGTGCTCATTAATTACAGGGAAATTTGAAAGTATCCCTCAGGCCTGTGCTGTCGCTGCCAAAGTGTGCAGTGAAGTGCAGGCACCCTCCAGGAAGTTCTGGTGCTGCTGCTGCTTTAAAGACATGACTGGGCTGTGCAGTACAAAAGATCAGCTGTCCCAGGATGGATATCTCAATTGGAAAAGCTATTTTATTGAATTAACAGCTATGGTGTTCTCTGAGTGCACCAAGTGCCACAGCTGCTTCCATGTCAGCATCCAGCATCATCTGGATCTGCCGGCCACACCGACTTCCCCGAAACACACTTCTCTGGCTCGCCCTCAGGCGACAGAGCAAAAACACGGGACGCAGCACCATTAGAAAGCACTAAAAAGAAAAAAAAAAAAAAAAAAATCTCCCTTTTTAGAGCCGTGAATGGTGGAATCGGAATTCCAGACGTCTCCTTCCCTCAGCAGGGCAGCTCCAACTTCCTCTTGGCCCAACCTGCCCGATATTTCTGGATCCTGGCACCAGCGAGCGACGGAGGGAACTCCGCACAGCGCCGAAATCCCGGGCGAGCCAGCATGTAAACTCTGCACATCTTCCCTGACACATGCAGCTGTATCCTCCGTGATACGTGCGTGAGCAGTGGGGTCGTTCGAAGGTTTAAACTGCTCAAAAAGGAACTAAAATATATTTATTTTAAAAAGAGGGGGGAGGCGCAATTGCTTAGTGGACACATGCCAGGCAACATCTCTGTAATTACATTTTGTTATGTTGCAATGCCTGCTTTTCCTACACCCTTAATTAGGCAACAAAAATGGGGAGAAAGATCATCCCAATTTCTCCCCAGCTTCCTGGGTTAACGTTACACAGGATCAACTACTGTACCTAAATGCCCTGTCACAGTACCTCAAGTGACCTTGTCAACTCCGAAAGCTGGTCAACAATCCTCTTAATGCTGGGGAACACAAGCCACGGTTTTAACACCACTGCCGGGGAGAGATGCTAGCAAGAAAATAAGACTCGTTTCTCGTTTATATCCCCCTATTCCCCTTTTAGACATAAAACGAGTTCAAAGCAACCCGTCGTTAAAGCTACGCTTAAAAACAAGGCGGGGGAAAAAAGACCGTCTCAAAATGAGGTTGCCTCCTTCTTGGATTAGAGGGGAATGCGTGCAGGGCCGGCAGAGAGACCCCGGGACGAGGCCAGCCCGACTGCACAGCAGCGGGGTGAGATAGGGGTGAGAATAGTCTTTAGTGCAGCAAGGTAGTGACCCCAAAGGGTCAGACATTTCCGATACGGATTTTGATAGCCTGATCTTTTATTTTTTAAGTTTTTACTTCTCCAAAGCGATCTCAACCAAAAAAGTGGGTGTATATGTTAGGTTTCACTTATTATTTAATACTGCGCGCTCAAAACCAGAAGTTGATGACTGTTTTTTTTTAAATTTCTGCCTTTACACGATATGTAACAAAAGCGCTTGGACTACTGCATCTACGGCTTTGAAAGATGCAGTTTTCTGCTCTGGAACCACAGAAAAAGTATTCTATTTATAGGAGTAAATCTATTTTTATAATATATTTTCTGGGACAGTTTGTTTTTGTTTTCTTTTCTTTTGTTTGTTTTGTTACAGCCAGTTGGAGCATTTATATAAAAAAGATGGGGTCAGTTTGCAAGTTGGTATAAATCTGAATACTTCAACTGAAAAGCAAAGTGATGTTTTTTTCACCCGTTACGGGACTGAACCATCATCATGCTTAACTTACTGCATTTGCATATCCGATTTTTCCATGCCTCATGCCATAATCACTCCTCTACGTAATGCTGCAATTTGCAACTGGAGAGATAATAACGATTTCATAAACAAGATTATAACTCCAGGTATTTAATAAAGCAACAGGAATGCAGGATTACAAAGGAACAACTAAGGTACTGCACTGAAATTCCTCTGGAGGAATTAAAGCTGAACAAAAAAAAAAAAAAAAAACCACCAATAATTGAAAACAGAGTTTTGCAAATTTTCCAGACTTGTTCTTTAGGCAACCATAACTCTTTAAACTGTCATTTGTAAAATTCCACTCCTATACTCCCCAGACTGTTGCAGCGGGTGTCTGTAACTTCAGTAGCTGCTCTCGTGACTGCGGTGCTACTGCGGTTGTGTTCCTGCAACACGCAACGCTTGTAGTGTCACTGAAATATTAATAAAACGTATCTATACGGGGGCCTGATTTAAAAGCTAATAACGAGTCAGGTTTTGTTGAATTGCCTGGGAATGGGAAGCTGTCGTAGTAGCTCGCCGTGTAGGTGTATAGCTGACAAACGTGCTAGGAGCATCGCGTTCAAATGTCAGACGCTGATCCAGGCTGGCTCAGGCCTGCTAGGTGCAAGGAACTCTCCCCCAAAGAAGTTTACTGTAAAGAGGCCAAGTCGTTCTCTTAAAATAGCCTGTGTTAGCTGGATCCAAGAATTACCGTCCCCTTGGCCAAAGGTGTACAGTCGGGATGACTTCTGCTCCCTCTTGTCAGACCTTCTTGAGCCCGGAACAGTCATGTCTCTCTTAAATTAAGAGAAACTGCTTACAGATCTAGAAATTTAATGCCAAACAGGAACAGCACTGAAAACAAGTCAATATAGGTCAGTCGATGGACTACAGTGGAGAAGACATGAACTTCTAGCATTTGCCAAGCCGAATCAGTTGAGAAATGAATCAAAATGTTCCAGGATTCCAAATTATCTTGGAACTTCAAATTTCATCACCACGCTTCATCTCCTGCCCAGGATGGAGCGGGGCTGAAGCCCAGCCCCAGCCAGTTGGGGCTCTACTGGAGGAGCAACGAGAGCTTCCAGGGAATACTTGAAAGGAGCCCAGCAACCACTCCAGAAGGGTCAAGATGGGGAAAAAAAGCTGAAATCTCTCCCATTTCCCATCTGGCAAGCACAACCCACCTTAGGTGATAGACAGTACGATTACCAGCGGTATTTGCTAGCATAATGACCGATCTATTAAATTGATTTGCAGGTAATATTCCTACCACGCAACCTCTTGCTAAAAGCGGCAAAAAGAGCCTCTTGGCAACTGTTTTGCTTTGTTTTGAAAACAATACAGATGCACGGTATTTTTTTAGTCTGAATAGTTCATACTTTAAAAATCTTATTTCAAAAATATATTTGCATTAACCTGCCTGTATTTGACTCCTCCAGAACACACTTCCCTTTCGCATACATATTTTGGGCTCTCCCACTTTCTGATTTTAGAATCAAGTTTGATGGTAAACTATTATTTTTAATAAGTTCTAAATGTTCCTTCCTTTCTAAGAAGCACAAATTTGCTGCCAACACACGGCTCCGATTCACAAGAATATTTATTGTGCTGATAATTGAACTCCAGTCATATGACTGAAAGAGGCTAACAAAAAAAAAAAAGAAAAGGCAAAAAGCTCAACAGTAATTTCTAGACATCTATAAATTTCTTATTCTTTCTGCAGAGAGGAAGCTCCCTGGGGCTTTCTGGATAGCCTCAGTTTTATTTATCACCCACTCTCTTCCAATCTATGAATGCCATAATTCTTCCTCTTGCAAAGAGATGAACATGGCCTCAATCACACACTCTCCTTGTACCAACTAGACATTGCTAAACAGCAGTTATGGTAATGGGAAATATTGACGACCCAAGGTCTTGGTATCAGTTTCAGTTCCTGTCGGCTAAAAAACTCAAATCTGAGGTCCGAACCAGTCTGCGGTCGCTTCTAACCACTGCTGCTGCCCTCTCGCTCGGCGTTTGGAAGAGGGACACGAGCAAAGGCATTCTCAAAATGACGTGCTAGCAGGACTGCCGGCAGCGGAGGGCATGGGAGGGGAAGGACGCGGATCTGATCCCACATTGGTATCACGGGCAGACTCCGTGGATCTTAAACTGTTCATTGCGCTGTAAAGCTAGTGAGCTTGATCACAGTAATTTTTGCACTAAGGAAATATAAATACCGTATTACTGCAGCTCACGTATAATAATAAAAACCAACAGGTTCTGTCTAATCAAAGGTACCTGTGTTCCTGAACAAACAAGTGAACGCTTGCCCTGTAGCTCATTTCTTGCAAGGCACAAAAGTGTCTACTTCCAGGCTCTTAAATGGCTTTTTCAGCTAAATGAGCTCCAATTGGAAAGAGGTCATAAATTTTCAAGAAGACCTCCAAGTAATTTTAAATATACTTTATTATTTTCACTTTACTTTGTCAATGATATTTTTATTACAAACTTAAAATACTTTTGCAGATTGATTTTATCCTTAGCAGTTTGGAAAATGCAGATTTTTTTTTAGTGCCTTAAACAGACCTTAATTTAATACCACTATTTTTGGTTGAATCACAATCAAATCTATGTTTATAATGCTTTCTTGTGTCCAAATAGCTTTCTGTGCTCCAGCACACATTGTTTAATATTTCTGCATTAAAAGAAGCTTCTCATTTTGCTCAATCTAGGTGACTCTGCCAAGAAGTATTTCTGAGCATGAATAAGCCATGAAACATATATTCAAATTCAGATTAAAAATACGCATTTTGAGCTTGGAATGAAGAATAAACACTTGGAATCAAACCTTGGCCCTATTAAGGTCAATGGGAAAAGTTTAAAAGTGAATTGTTTATGATTAAAGAGATGTGGGTTCTAGCATCTGCTCTGCGCACGATGCGGATTCCAACTATCATTGCCCCTTCTTCACCGGTAGAATGGGAATAATGCCACCCCACATTGTGGCAGACCATTTTTGAAAAATTCAAAAACTGCTGTATGCATTTCAGAAATACAAGAGGCACGTGAACAACTCAGTAATTTCAATAATTCCTCGGTAGTACTTGGTACTACACCAGGTAGTACAGCTGAATCAGAGTTGCCCAGCAGCTTGTGAACTTTACGACTGCTACTTTGAGAAGAATGATGCGGGTCTTATTTTTCACGTTGAGCAAGGCTGTGATTTTTTAAATGCCCAAGCAAACTAGTTTTGGCTTTTAAAACATTTCTGAGGAGTAAAACTGTCTTGCATCTTCCTGAGTTACTGGTCAGGTTAGGTCTCTTCACCATCATCTTGCACACGCCTTCGGTGCTAACGAGACCTGGACGCTCATTTGCCTACTTCTGCTGTGCCAGTTCCCACTGACTGAGCAACCTT
Organism: Mycteria americana; assembly: GCF_035582795.1. Taxonomy (NCBI): domain Eukaryota; kingdom Metazoa; phylum Chordata; class Aves; order Ciconiiformes; family Ciconiidae; genus Mycteria; species Mycteria americana. Next base: position 66,596,549 of record NC_134371.1, on the reverse strand, counting down.
CCCTGAAAGTTAACTTTTCCTTTTACTCGCTCTCGGGCTTTAGGGGGGTTGCATTTCGGCTTTCTTCTCTCCTGCCAAATAATACGATAAGTCAAACCTTGTTTTCCAAACAAATGGAGAGCTTCATATTAACAAACAAGCCAAGTCCTGCTGCAAACGGAAAACATTGATAAGAGAGTACAACGAAATATTCTCAACTACTGGCCACAACTAAAATTCTTCTCTAATGAATCATTACCGTGAGTGTGATGTGCAGTGAGTGTGATTACAGTGTGAGTGCACATGCTGGAAAACACTGTCACGGCAGATACCACCAGACCTTCACTTGTCAACGGCCTGAGGTAAGCTTGGCTATGCAGGTCCCTTCAAATCCTCCTGAGAAATTTCCGGGGCATCCTAGCTTGGGGCAGTGGTTTCTATCTCAATGACAGCCTCAAAGAGCTGCAGCTGAAGAACATTTCTCACAACTCCTTGTGTGCTTTTTAAAGCCCAGCCTGCAGGTTTTGCCATTGCCCAAAGCCACCTCTGACCAGATCTTTGCAGCTGCCTAGACTGGAACCCAGCAAAAAAAAAACCTCTACTGTTTTGCATAGGATTCTTTTGGTCTCTTCAGCAATATCCAGCTCCTTTTACTTTATGTATGTATGCATATGTGTGCATTTATTAGTAGTGAGCAGTATCAGATGGCTCTGCAGAAAAACCAAAGCTCAGGCAGTTACTTTTTAAGCTTCCCTGCATTAAGACACAATCAAAATGTCGATGATGTAGAAAAGCAATGTCTAGGATAAGAAAGTTGGTTTGCCATGTAATCTCGAAACCACTCTGAGTCCCACTTAAGCCCGGTTTCCCTTGGTCTTTCCTTTGTGGTCTTTTCATACTGTCACTTAAATGCCAGTTTTGCTATGGTTATTTTGGGGATGTGGATGGGTGCCTACATGTTCCAACCACCAGCTTCTCAAAGCAGTTAGGAGCCATGCACGAATCTCACTCCCCTGGGATCCTGCAAGGTTTCACGAGCTAAGAATAAGCCTTGTTTTGTGCCATTTCATTACCATGCTAGAGAGCTGTTAAAACTGAAATCATTGATACAATAAATTGAATCAAATCTAGTAAAGTCCACAGTAGCGTGTACTAAGGCACAATATGGAAATATTAAAACAGCATCAGAGATGCAATACGTTGTGCATTATGTAGATCGATTATTGGCCAAATCAAAAATGAATCAAAGCACTGCACAAAACACAAAGGTAGAAAAGCTCGATAAGATCACCCAGCCCACCTCTGTGTCCACAGAATGATCCCTACAAAGACATTTTTAGTCCTTTCTCCTGCTTTCAAATGGCTCAAACTGAAGGGCATTTAAGTTTACCCTTGGGGAGTACTCCACATCTACTACATTTCTTTGATGGTATGTTTTTTAGTTGTACTCCCAAGTCCCAACCTAAATTATCCTTCACTCTCCTTAGTGTTCACACCCTTCATATCATCAAAGATCTTTCACATCTTCTCCCTAAGGTAAGCTATACATATTTAGTGCACCAGAGTGTGATAACATTATCCTCTAAATAGCACATACATAAGGAACCCATTGACTTAGAGGAAGTATGTCTATGGACCAGGTTGTTAAAGAAATAAGGACAGGGCAATCTGGCCTTAATCTTCATCCATAAATCAATAATACCAGATACCCTCTGCAATTTCTCTTTGTTCTGACTTTCCGCGAGTATGGTTGTTAGAGCTTCCAATAACTGCAAATGCAGTATTTTCTGGGTAGCGAAACAAGCCAGGTGAGAGAACTGATGAGCCCCTTTAAGACAACGGGATGCTGCCACAGAAGTGACCCAGTTGAGAGGACTTCAGTGGATTCCCTGCCATTTTTAGTATGTTTGCTCATGTTCCTACTTGTCCAAGGCTATCTCCATGCCCCTGGAAGGTCACTGAGACAGCAGAGCTCCAGCCAGCGGGTGCAAGCTAGGGCAGGTAACCATGGAGGGAGACTTTTCATTATTGTTCATGGGATAAAAGACAGGGAAAAAACATTTCTGACCCCTAAATGAGGACTGTCGAGAAAGCCAGCATTTAATGGTTTGTAAACACAAACTCAGAGCTATAAATGCATTGCTTATTCCCACTATAATCCCTTTTCGAACTGGTTCCCCTGATGAATATAAGGAGTATTGATTTTTAAACCCATGTAGGTTCTTAGAGACAATGCAGACTGACTTAATTATAATCAATAAAATTTACAGACAGTGATGCAACCCAGCAGAAATACTCCTACCAAAAAGTATGGCATAAGAATACTCCGGTTTCCCTACTGCACTGCTAGAATATGACCTTAATACATATTTTATTACGTATAGAAGCCTGTCCGTGAATCCATCAGAAGATCACTTGCATCTCCACAGTTGCAACTAATCTGGTAGTGTTTACAGTTACCTTTACATATCTTCAACGAGCACAGGGAGAGGAAAGTTCCATCAGTCTGTATAAGAGCTACTGCGAGCTTCCCTCTCCTTTTGGATATTCCCCCATCTTTCAGTCGACTTACTCTCACCACCTCTGAAACTATTTCATTGCACTGATAAAACACTAAAGGGCAGAGAGACGGAAGGCGAGATTTGTCTCACCTAAATGTGGCTGCCTGATGGTTGGGCACATCTCAAAGCGAGGTGTCTCTGCTCCTTCTGGAGTCAACAGTGAGAGCCAGGCAGTTGCGAAAGCATTTTGCTGGGCTGAAATGCCCTTGGGGAGTGCCTCTCCCATTTCACCAAACAACAAAACCAGCCTAGACAACCACCTTAGACCAAGCACCCAAGTTTTAGACGGATAAACTTAGATGAGGTGAACCTAAGCGCAAAATATTTGCCTGGATCACAGAGCCTGTGGCAAAACCAAAGTGAATGAGAATCCGGCGTGGTTCAGACTAGGACAGAAATTCCCAAAGCATCCTTCTTCTCTTGACAAGGTGGCAAAAATCAATGGCAGAAGGAAGAACAAGGCAGAAATCTGCAGCTAGACTCACTTCCAAACCTGCTTTCTTCTATTCATCTCTCCTCTGCTACCTTGCATCTGCCCGGATGTTTGACCCACCGTTCCCAATATATGGTCCCCTTACGGCACGTCTGCACCGTGCCATGAAGCGCAGTGCCACAACGTCTTACGTGGCGGCAGCCAGCCTCCCCAGGAACCAGAGTCCATGCGGATGCGAGTACGGCACTGTAGCAGGACTATTTAGACCTGCTAAAACGGTTGTTAGACAGAAAAGGATACCAGCTCACGCACAGCATTTGGCCAACAAGCTTTCAAAATGCACACTTTGCAAAGTCCTGCCTCGTGAATACACCACTTTGCACCTTAAACGCTGGGTGCTCCGAGGTAACAAACGCTACCTCTGCCGCAGCTACGTCACACCGTCAAGCAGACCACCCTCCCGAGATGACGACAACCATCTGATAGACACGGGGCCAAACGCTTCACTAAGGTTATAGTGCCCAAATCAAAGCCGAAACACGCTGAAGGACGTGGGCTGGGAGGACGCAGCGGAAACAGTCATTTTTGCGCTCAGTAGTTCTACAAAGAAAACAGTCAGCCTGCCGTCTCCCACTAACTAATCTCTGCAAAATTGCTGTATTACTAATTACCAGTATTAAATTTGAGAGGAAACTGTGTATAAACTGTTTGACCACTCATGTGGCCCAAAGCCCACCTTTCTGTTTTCTAAGTGCTTTTGAAACAGCTCTGTATTAACGGCTGTGACTTTCTCTCCATGACAAATTAGTCAGTGTTGACAGCACAGGCTATCCGTAAGTGCTGAATAAAATCTAAGTAAAAAAACAACAAGAAGATACCTTCTTTTGTAAATATCTTTCAGCTGGCACAGTAAATTACATTGATTCAGAAATGACTCATTTCCAACGCTGCGCACATTAGCAGCCAGTATTATTCAATTTGAGATTTTAATTTATAACATACTCTTGGTAATGTACTCCCAATACATTCCTCACTTCCCTACCCTGTGACTGACAAAAGATGAAAGATCTTTACTGTATAAATATTTTATATTAAACCCTTCACTCTGCTGTATTTCTTCCATTGTCAGTTCCCATTTGCAAATACTATACATTGTCCAAAAAAGTGCTGATCTAGGCAAAGGGCATGTGCTCGCAGGCAGCCCTGCAGCTCCAGGAGCCGCGGCTCTGCTGCCAGGGAGAGACGGCGAGCGGGGCTCCCTCCTTTTGGGACTGAACTCTGCCGGCCAGGGGACTCGGTCAGCTCGGAGGGCTGGATGCGGCCACGCCGCCCGCCGGCCCCGGCGGGGCCGAATGCAGGGAGGCAGGCGGGAGCGGGAGCAAGAAGCGCGCCTGTGGCTTTGCAAGCAGAAGACGCCCGCGCTCCCGCATTCAGCCCTTGACCTGGGTGGGAACGAGAGAGTAAAAATGCCTCTTTGTTAAGTAAACGTTTTACAAACTCTCCTGTCACCTTGTCTTGGGGTGAGACTGTGTCAGCAGGCAAGATTAGATAACTTGACCTAAATCGTACTGGAAATCTGTGGCAGACCTCAGCTCAGATCTCCTGACATCCTGTCTTGCGTATTACTGACAAGACCAACCCTAATCTAGCAGGAGAATCCTTTTCCAAACCGTTACTTAGTAAGGGCTAAATGCCACCACCAGACATCCCCGGTAAAACCCTCCTGGCTGAGGCCAGATTTGGCTCCTATTTCTGACCCGAATCATGGGAGACTTCTAACCACCAGCTACACACACTGCTCCTCCCGACACTTACTGCTATTCTTGCTTGCTAAGCACTTGCTATCTAATCCAAAAATACTCCCCATCCCATGAAGTGCACAAAACAGAGGTTATTTATCCTGCTCTGGGCCAGTTCTTTGATCAAATTAACGTTGCTGATTATCATTCGGTCATTGTCAGGCTGCAAAAGGTCCTTCAGGCAGCTACTCGTACTTTCCGTGGTCGTCGAGAAGAGTTGTTTTGGGATCCTGCAGTCTAGACCGTGCAGGTATTTCATCGCTAGATTCGAGGCAGCACGTGTGAGTGCGTTACCCTACTTAGATACATAAAAAATAATTTCAACTGGGCTAAATTACCTTTATTATCAACCCTGGTAATTCCACCGCAGCCATTTTCTTGACTGATGTACGGAACACTATGAAATGAATCCTCTGAGAAGAAGATGGAAAAAAACAAGACAGTGATCAATGGATTCAATTAGTTACAGTATAATTCTACCAAGATGAAAAAGATCAAGACGCAACGCAACTTCTCCAGTTCAGCTAACAGAAGTTACAGAGAACCTGCCGCTACTTTGGGTTTTTTTTAAACTCGCTGTAACTACTAATCCGTGTAATGCAGAAGGAGAGGCATTACCAACAGTACTCGGCAAAATATCGGCAGTACAGAGAGGCTGTGCCACAGGTGGAGGCTCCGAAAGAGTGTTTTAATGGACTAGATACACATTATGTCTGTATTTCTTCACACATAGAAAGCGTTATAACAACAGAGAGATTTCTCTAATGACAACAAAATAAAACCTTCCCAACAGCACATCCAAGCAAGAAATAACAATGCTGTCGCTACGCTGCCGAGGAACAAATTTCTCTTCTAATAATTCCCTCAACGTTGCAAAACTCATGCTTTCAGCATCTTTCCCGCATAACGCCAAGAAAGCAGATTCCCTTAATGCGCGGGTCATCTGAATTACACTTTGACTCCGAGGCGCACAAACCTCTCTGCTCTGTGCTATGTGACACCTCCTTGTCACGGGGGTCACGAAGCCCAGGCACGTCCCGGCAGCCCATGCCATTTGTGGCAAGCGAGCCGGCCGGGAGGCCGTGGTGGGGAAGGGAGGCAGGAGGAAGAGCAGAAAGACACGGTTTAGTTAATCACGTTATTAAGATCTTCATCACCGAGAGTACTTAGCACGTGGAAATAGTCAGTTTACAATATCGGAGCAGAGCAATCTGTATATTATGCCCGGGACACTACAGCGCCGGGAAATATGTAAATGTCATCATCTTAAAAGATAAAGGCATGTAGAGAGTAGGGCTTTTTTGCATGTAAAGGAAATAAGATGAATGAATAAAGCTGATCAAATGATTAATAGAATCCATAATCTTAATCTTATTATTTCTAAAGAAGAAAAGGCTGTTCAGTTAAGAGCTAGTCGTCTCCATTTCATTAAGAACAATTATATTCCGACTGATCAAGATCTACACCGCACAGCCCTCACAGCAGACGCATTTTTATATTTCCTGTCATTTCAGCAAGACGAACAAAGTTGTTGGTGATTTGCGAGGCGAAAGCCCCGGAGATGGGTGTAAACAGATTTTAAACAACGGATCTGGCCGGGGTGATTTAGAGCCCCCCCCTCCCTCCGAGGAACACAATGCGAGGCAACCATGTGCTTGTTTCAAGATGTCTAAATTCCAGCCACCCTATCAATCTGAAAGGGGGGAAAAAAAAAAAAAGATTTTATAAAATGTTTTCACACCCTGTTGGGTTAAGAGACAGTGGGTATTAATCCTATGGCTGCTACCCCAAGCTTCCTCTTTGTGGTCAGCAGAGAAGCTGTGTGGTTGGGCGGAAGGAGTCCAAAGGCGTATTTTTTTTTCCTCTCTCTCTTTTTTTTTTGTTTTAAAAAAAATCTGTGTTAAAACAAGAGAAAGTGGACCGGTTACACAGCAAAGCAAAAACCACAGCCAGCCCTCTCTGCTGTTGCTTTCCCCCTAAATGTGGCCTACAGCAATTCTGCTTTCCAAAAAAAGGTTTAATTTAAACCATACAGTGCTACAAGCTGCCACGTTTCCAAATTCCACATTCCTTTCTAATCTGTGCACTTCAGAACTGACAAATTCTGCTTCCAATGGTACCCAGACTAACTGCGATGAAGAAATTGCTGCTAACGCACCATTCCCCGACTCGATAAGGAACGCCGACCCCCCCCACCTGCCCCCAGCCCCCGGATTTTGCCGAACTTTTAAAACGATCACATTTAAGGGGCCAGATTCAATATTTGTAAAATCTTTAGCTCTCTGGGGAGACTTTTTGCACAGTGAGAAAAGCATTTCCAGGACTCGGGGGGGAATTCCCCGTCTGGTATAAATGCACAAAACTCCCCCGGCGACTTTGCAAGAGCAATTTGCATCCGCGGAGACTCTGCCCTCGGCGTTCCGTTCGCACGAGCCCACACGGCTAAGGACGCTAGCTCTTCTCTGCCGCGCAGCCCAAAAACGTACAGCGCAGAAGAGCCTTCCCTCATTTGAAGTTAAGTAAGTAACACCCTCGGAGGGGAGGAGGGGGGCAAAGAGGACGTCCTGCTTTGTCCTCGAGCAGGAATGGCCCTTGGTGACACTAGATGGATGCAAGAGACGCCCAAAATTCTGCATCCCTGCAGAAGACCGGGAGGGAAGAGACCGAAGGCTCCAAGGCCCGTCGCGGCAGAGCCCCTCCAGCTCGGGGACAATCTGCTGAAGGGTCACTCGAGGGTACCCACGTAGCCGGCAGCGGGCTGCGGGCACACATGCTGCTATGTCAGCCGAACCCCGGGCTGGAGAAGAAACAGCCCCGTGGTGGCTGGCACAGCCCGTTCGGGGTCCCCCTGCGAGCCCACGTTCCCGTCCAACTTCGTGCTGCGCCAGGCTGGAGGAGCACCTGGGCCACCACCGTCATCCTGGAAACTGCTCGCCCACACTTTTTGGCCTGCAACACATAAAAGTGAATGTTTTGGGTTGCCCAGCAGATGTATTTTATTTCGGTCCCGGGCCTTTTTGGCCCTCCTGCAGCTCTACGACACGCAGCCGTACGTATGACCTGTCAACGCAGGATAACAGCGTTAGCCCTTCAGTCGCCTCAGGGCTCTCATCGTACCCAACGTTCAAGCAACGTGATAATTTTAGGGCGCATGCACAACTATTTATTATATCTCCTGCAAACAACCTGCAGCGATCTGCTGCGCAGTGAGGCAGAGGAGTAAGGAAAAGCGACTGGATGGATCTGACTCTGCTGAAACGGAGGAAGCGCAGCTCGTTTGGGCTCCCGCACCTGCTTTCTGGCGGGGCTGCATCCACCATGCAACTCCTCCTGCCAACCCGGAGCACAGGAAAAGCATATGTCACATCTCAAAAATCATGGCATTTTCAAACTTCTTTTTTTCTCTTTGCCTTCTGCTTTCCGATCCATTAAAGTGCAGACAAGGAACATTTTCATGCTCTTCTCAAGAGTCAGAAACTTGAGCTTTTCTCTTTTTTCTTCTGCTTTTTTTAATGACAGCTGAGATGCACATGGAAACCTTTGGGTACCTGGAACCTTAAGGAAACCATCAAACCTTGTGAGGCTCACCGTAAGAGCAACTGCCTGGTAACCGCACGCATCTTAAACCACCGTTTAAATCACCGAATAGTTCAGCTCAATGTTTACTTTCAAGTAATGTCAGAAGTCGAGTGTAGAAGGCCAGGTTCTTAGCCAGTGTAAATCCATTTAAGTCGCGGGCTCTTTCCCTGCTCCAGAATCATTGTGTTTATATTCAGACAATACACTCGACAGGCACCAGATGAGCGTTCTTAGCCTCAGCTCAATGATTTTTCTGGAAATGGAAAGAGCTTAGCTGTGGGATCCCTGCCAGGGTAGGAACTCTGGGGTTTTTTTGAGGTTGGGATTTTCAATAGGAGCTGGGTCCCTATTTCCCTCGTGCTCCTTTGAAAATCCAAGCTGATGTTAATAAACTCGATCGGGCCCTTTTAAAGAAGAGAAATAGTATAAAACTGGCACGGAAGAAAAAACTATACTGATGCAACGCGTGCCTTAACAAGTCGGCGAAACATTCAGATTTAAAACTAGCATAAACCTGAATTTTCATCACTTCTGCCAGGGCAGTCCAATAAGGCCTTAAGTTTGGGTAAATGTCAGTCATTCTCAGTTGTCCCACTAGTAGTCCCATAATGGGATGTGCTAGCCAAAAATGGAAAGGAGGCACAGCATCTGCTTATGTTTAATTTATTTTTGCATTTTGGCGTGTTGTCCCGGGAGAATCAATGTTTTTAAGTGGCTGCATCTTTTTGAGCCAACTTGCTGTCCTTTGCTAACACATCAAGGATATGTTTCTGGAAATGGAACATAGTCCCGCTGAAACCAGAGAGGTACAGGTATGGCAACCTTACATTTTTAAAATTTAATATGTGTTTTTAGAGTGAAATTCCCTCAGTTTCACTCAAACTGAACTCTAGATTCCCCCTTCAACAAAGCCGTAATTCTCATTAGCAGGAGTTAACGTGCATGGATCACGGAGAGACGAATAAATCCACTTAAGGCAGTTCAGCGCTCCGGCTAAACCGAAGCACACCGGGCACCCATGTCCGGTTACTCTGGATTTATACAGCGTCGGTGACGGCTGAAATCAGCCCACTGGTTTTAATAATTGCTGCTTTGAGCACATACCTGCCAGGGAACGAGCGAGCCTTGCAAAGCCAGGCGGGGCTAGGACCAAGCGCAAGCCCTGCACCCCTGGAAGACCCTTGCAGGACGTTGGCCGCAGCACGTTACGCTGATGGCAACGGTGTGGGTGCCATCAACTCGACGACACCCAGAAGGGAATAATGCGGTCGTTTTTAAGGCTGGCTAAAATAAAGAGCAGAGGGGCTCGGTGCACACTTTTGAGTTTTGGATGCTAATTTCTTTTCAATAGCAAGCTGCTTGTTTAAGAAGTAAAAGTGGTTCTGAAACACAAAGGTGCATGGATGTTGTTATAAGTAAAATGGGGCTGATCGCTAGTTTTTTAACAATTTGGTAACAAGAAAAACCGGTCACATGCTGGGACGTTTTATGCCAAGTCTCAGCCAGAGCAAAATTTTATGGCCGAGTTATAAACCCTTGAAAATAAGGGTTTATAATAGAAACGCTGACAGACCCTTAATTATAGCAGCACTAGCGGGCACTGTTGTAATAAGGCCCACATATTTTCCTCTTTGATCGTTATTTATAGGATGCATTGGAAATCATCCCATTTACAACTGTATGCCCGCTCGGCTAGGTGGAGTTTTATCCATTAAGAAAGGGAAATACAAAGTCGGCTGCTGAAGAAAGCCGGGGGCTTTACCTCCCGGCGTTCCCGCGGCATACCAACCCCGAGCTTCAGGCAGTGACTAATGCCTTTGCTCTCCCGGTTTGTATAAGAGGTTGAAGTTCAGGCTGGTGCAGTGCAGCATTCCCCGGGACCCGCTGCCTCTTTAGGCAGGCGATTAATCACTTGATCGATAGACCATATGATTAGGCACTAATAGCTGATAGGAGGAGAGAATAAACAACCATAAATTTGCTTTGTACCGAGTAATCCGAGTGTAAGAGAGGTCAGATAATGGCCACATAAGGTCATGTTGCCTAAGGAGCCCATATGGGAAAGATGGAAGATACATACATTTTTAAATATCTTCAATTATTGTTGTATCGCTGGGCAGGATTTGGGCTGCCGATGCGCCCCTCTCTTTGAGCGCGGGCAGGCTGTCGTGCTCCAAAGCGGGCTGATATCAAACAGCAACAGCCGTTTCCACATCAAGAACAAAAAAAAAAAAAAAAACCAAAAAAACCACCACCTCAAAAACCTCAGGTCGCGTGATGATTTCAAACCAAACATCCGCGTCGCTGAGGTGGGTGTAATTTCATTGACACCGGGAGGTCCAGGTCGCTGGCTCCCAAACCGCGCCGTTGCGAGAGGTGGGGTGGACGTGGCAGGACCTCGCCTCCCGCTTTGTTCCCGCTCTATCGGGGCTCCCGGCGAGGTGCAGGTCGCGGCCCCGGTCCAGCCCCCGCCTCAGCCCGCCGCGCCCGGGCAGGATGCTCGGCAGAGAAGCTCGCCTTCAAAGGGCCATAAATCTCCGGCTCCCCACCCCCTCGCCCTCCATCCCTGCCTCCTGCCTTTTCTAAGGCTCTCCTCTTCCCCTGCATAAAAAATGGTCTTTTCAGGACTCAAGATGCAAACCAGGTTTACAGTCTTTTTTTTTTTTTTCCCCTTCTTCTTTTTTTTTTTTTTACAGTAAACGTACCCTTTGTCTGTGGCAACGAATTCGAGAAGAAACAAAAATGGCTGGTTAAAAGGAAGAAAAAAATACTTCAGTCACCCCAACAAAGGCAAGGAGTTTACAAACCTTCCCCGTCAGCGCCTGGACGCAGGCAAAGTACTTACTTCATTAAGTTGAAACAAAACTCGACCAGTAAAACCGTCAGCTCCATCCGAGACAACCAGCAGGCCCCTTGCAGCATGTTCCTGATTGACCATCAGCAGACTATGTAAATTGCTTTTTCTGCCAAACAATCGTGGGGATAAATGCCTTCCTTTATCTTTGGGGCTATTTCTAAACTCCCCTTTCTCAATGACGGGACATTCATGGGCTGCAATCTTATTTTGTTGCTTCTCGGCGTCAGTGGGAAAGCGCGTTCAGGGCTGCCGGGCTCTCCTGCCTGCACCGATTCCTGCCTCTCCCCCCGCCCCGTGCATTAACTGTGTGCACGGGTGTGTGTAACAACACATCCTCGCGCCTCAGACCGGCAGGCGAGGATGTTGTTTGCCTCGGTTTTAAAGCGAATCTGTGCTTCAGATACCGCCGAGGCTCTTGAGTTTCAAAGAGACCGAGACTGCAGTGCTCCCACAATGTCGAGCAATTCAAAATCACTGGAGTGCTACAAGGACTGTACGTACACTTGACTTTGTGAGTGAGCGCACGCCGTGTAGACCTGTGCAAAATCACCGCGGCACTCCCGACTCCCTTTTTTCCATTTCGTTTTACACGTGCATCGCAGCACAGACCATCCCAGCCACCCACCGCACCCACCTGAAGAGCAGCTCCTGATCCTCACGCCGGCGCAGACACGAGTTCTTCGGGTCCTGCCCTCCCCTGCTTTGCTTTGGAAGAAAGGCTTCTACCATGTCACACAAACACACTTTACCTTGAAGGCCCTGCACAGACGTATTAAATTAAAGATGGCTCCTCAATAATTGGGAGGATAACGTAAACGCCACGCACTAAGAACGTCAAGCGCTTGGACCATAAGCTTGGTGACCTCCATCACAGGGATGGCCACCTTCCTTCAGCAAGGATTTTTGAAAACAACCGGAGTAATCGTAATAAAGTGTTAATTTGACCTAACAAGCAGGTTTTTATTTCTTTGCATACTCTTTAACTACAAAGCATTTGCTCTTGCAATACCTACTCCTTTTTCTTTCCAGCTTGGGTGACACCGTCGGAGACGCGTCCCCGGCCAGTCCTGCCATCGCTCCCAGCCCAGGAGGGTGCAGCCAACAGCTACAGAACTAAAGGCAAGTCCTCCTCCCAAGAAATACCTACAAGTTTCACTTAAAAAATTGATTTCCTTTTCGCATTCAGCCCTCCTGGCATTATTTATCCCATCGTACCTTGGCTTCGCTGTGTGCTTCAGAAGAAACACAACTTTTATAACTACCAGTTACTCTTGCAAATAATATTCATGGGCGTAATTACATTTCAATCCGCCAGTGCAGTTGTCTGGCTTATCCAGCCAGTGCATCCTTAGCCATCTGCTCTACGGTTTAATTTTAAACGTTAACCTAAGAGTAAAAGGGTGTTTCCCGTGATAAATTCATTCAGAACCACCCAGTGTATATTTATTTGTGCCATAAATAAAGAGCAGGAGAACAAACTACAATTATTAACAAATATATGAAATATTACTGATCTGTGTGGCTGGACTCATTTCTCTCTAACTAATCTTTTCAGTTTTCATCAGGAATTGAGTTAAGGGTGAGGGAGAGGATACACACCTAAGCGCAGACCTTCTTCTTCCCACCCTTTACTCCCCTCGGTGGTTAAAGCAGCCGAGCTGTTACCCTGCAATGTGAAATCTCCCGTGCTCTTCAAGGATACTGACATTTATTTAATTAATTTTCCTCCCAAACTTACACAGTGGGCCAGTATTCAAAAAGCGCGCATGAATAATGCAGATTTTAAAACCGCATTATTACAAAGGATGTCAAGTTCACACACTGTCAACACTAATAAACTCCCCAAAGTGCTAAGAGCCAGGACACCCATCCCCGCCCCGTCCCTCCGTCCCCCCTCAAAGGCGGGCGGGGGGATGCCGGCCGCCCCTGCCTCGTGCCCTGCCCGCCAAAGAGCCTCACGCGGGGCGGCGAGGCAAACCACGGGGAGCCGGAGGACGGGGACCGACCGCACCGCCCCGGGGAAAAACGCAACACTTGGGGCTTCCATACCCTCACGGACCCGACAGATCCCACAGCGATGTTTTATCGCTATTTGTTATTGCTGCGGTAGGGCCCCGCAGGGCCGGGCAGCGGCAGAGGCGGCCCCGGCCCCTTCCCCGACCACTTGCAATCTAATTTAAGATACGGAAAAACAAGTGAGTGAGACAAACACTCGGAGGAATGGGGTAAGAGTAACAAGGTCACATTGCTACGCTGGCAGCTATTGCCAAACTTGCAAACTATCTGAAAGTTATTTATATATAAAATAATTAAAATCAGCTGTCCCGTCCTGCCACCCTATCTCGCCATCGCAGGTTTGCTCGTGCCTCGCACGCCATGCAGCGGAATAATTTTGGAGCCGTGGCGGAGGTGGCTGCAGGGACCCCAGCTGGGACCCGCAGCACGGCGGCCGAAACCCCCTGGGCGCACAAAGCCGCCTTCTGCCCGGGCACGGGCTCGGCCGGCGCGCAGAGGATCTCTGCAAAGAGGATTTCCAGGGGCACGTAACGGGCACAGGGGCACTGGTAGAGCCAACTTCACAGGTAGGAGCGAGACAGCCAGGTAGTTGCATTCCAACCTGGGCAGATAAGAAGAGATCAGGATGGCAAGAGGTCATCCCGGGAGACATCCCTGATCTCTGGTAGAGCATCCCCCAGTCTGGTGAGCACTCAACACCAACTATCAGTATTTTCAGAAAGTGAAACCCATCAAAACAAGCCGGCGAGCAGGATCCAGGAGCTGAACTCGATCCACATTGGTGAAAGAATAAAATATTCTCGGTGCCTGGCAGAACCGAGCCCTTTTGATGCCCTTTTCCTAACTCGGCGAAATACTTTCACCCCAGGCATCGTCGTGCATGAAAGCAAAACGCAGAGAGGAGTATGAATGCTTCCTAAGGTGTCTGCTAAAGCACTAATAATGTTTAAGACTTCACATTCTACCAGCACGTCTGAGATGTATTAACCACCCAAAGGACAGCCTTTCTCGGCCCAGCGTTAGAGACTTACACCACCTGAAAATATTTGACTCCCCTACACTTAGTACAGATGAAAAATATCTGGGTAAACAGAAAATCCCTGGGTAAAATTCTGCCTTGGCACAGCGACGTGGAGGTGCCCTCAGCCCCGCGAGGGCCGTGCGTGGTGCTGTCAGACACAGCCCGGCCACCTCTCCCTCTCCGAACGTTTCTAAAGCATCCGTGATATTGATATCGCATGCTTGGAGCGATGGAGAGTCAGGATGGCGGTGAGACCCTGATCGTGGTAGAGACTAGAAGCTGGAAGGATTATTCAAGGTTCCCCAAAGCCTTTGAGATGCTCACATGAAGAGCGTTACCGATAGGCAGCACCGTCTGACGCTGTCGTTCGCACATTTAAGGAGCAGCGTACACATACTCTCTACGTGCGCTCGAGCAGACACCTCCCCGCACAAAAGCAAGACAGGCACTTCAACATACCAACAACCATCATCAGAAAGAGTTCTCCCTTCTTCGGCTTGCACAGGCAGAAGAGCACACCCAGAGCGGCGAGGGGGAAAGCCCCCGATGCCGTGCAGATCAGCACCGTCCCGCCCGGCTGTCACCCACTTCCCGCTCCTCGCTAACAGGGAGTAGAGCCAACTTCACAGGTAGGAGCGAGACAGCCAAGGAGCTGCGTTCCCACCTGGGCAGATAAGAAGAGATCAGGATGGCAAGAGGTCATCCCGGGAGACATCCCTGATCTCTGCCCCGGGCACCAGGTCATCCTGATCCTACTGCTTCTCTCACACCGTCTCCTGCCCTGAGGTGACAAGCAGGAGACGCTTCAGGCAAATGTGCCACAAGTGTCCAAACAGCTTTGCAGCAGCGAAAGGTCCCGGGCAGCACACCGTGGCCCCTCTGCCTTCCACGTCCCACCCAGACCCAGCCCAACCCCAGCGCTCTGTGCTAGTTAAAGGAGATGGAGTTATTTTCCAGAAGCGTGGAGAGTGAAGGGCTTTGCTGAGCCGACTTTTGAAAATAATCAGTGCACTGGACACGCTCGGTTTTTCTACAGCACGTGAGAGCGCCGTGTGATGGAAGAAAGTTTGCGGGCGAAGAAGCCCGGTCCTTCGTGCCCTGGGAACGGCAGGCTGGCCCCGTGCGAGACGCACGATGCAGACGCATAGTGAGACAGGATGTCTTCCCGCAGAAAGACCAAGTAAATAGTGTATAATGACAGGATTTCTATTATTGATGCTTCAGCAAATCATCTTGGATCCTCGGAGGATCAATTAATCATTGGGATTGTCAACACCCAACTCCATGTTCTAAGTTTTTGCCATCCAACTCTCCCATCCTCCCCTACGCACAAATGATGCTGGGGGCACGGTGCCAAACGAAGCGGAAAAAGAAAGAAGGGGAAAGAAAGCACCGAACAGAGAGGCCGTTGTCAGGGCCGGACCCTCGCGTTGGCGAGGAAGATCAAATGCAGCTGCCCCCATGGCTGCATGTGGTTAAGCCCGCCGTGCCTGAGGGCAGGCGGGATGGGGAGCAGCCAGGCAGCCTACGACGGGCACAGATAATTAAATCATCCGATTGCCGGGCAGGCCACATTAAGAAGCTCATCGGTTTGCATGTGGCCCCTTGCTGTGGCCACCCGTGAGCTAAGTCTTGCCTAGATGCTAGTAGACAATTAAGACAAATTGTATGGCTGAAGATCAGACTAGAGCACTGCCAATGCCCTTGCCTGGAAGCTCCGCTGAAGAATGAGGGCACATGTGTGTGGGAACCAAGGCTCGGAAGAGAGCTTTTAATGAACAACGTGCCAGCACTTGTTGCCAGAACACACTCTTCATTTCAGCTCTTGGAGAAAACAAAACCCTTAAAACCAGAGTTTACTACATTTCACTGATCTTCAATATGGCTGGAACTTCGGGATGCTTCTCCTCAAGCTAAGTTTGTATCAGTGAAAATATGCTTCTTGTTAAAGAAACTATTTAAAATGTGGAATCTAAAATCAAGCAAAAATAGCAGACAGTATGTTCAGCTTCAAAATTGGCTTGCACTCAACCAAGTATACCATAAACAGAAGGCAGAACTGACTATTTTTATCTTAACAGCCCTTGGGTGATTAAAATTTGGGGCCAGAATAAACAATTTTTTTCCCCATTCCTTGCAAGAGAATATGTGACATGGGTTTGGAGTCCTTTCTAATTTTTTAACTCCCTTCCTAGCTATTAGTTGTTTGCATTAGAAATGTTCCCATGTACCCGACAGCATAAAGGCTGCATTGCACCAGGCACGGTATGAATTATAGGAACGCACAGACCGCTGTGCCCTGAAGAGATTACCGTGCAAGATAAGCCAAAGACAACAACAAAGCGCTAAGAGGGAGCAGGTGAAAAGTTAACAAGGGGAGGAATGTACAGATACGCAACCTCCGTGATTCTTCTTTACGAGGTGTAGTGTCACGGACAGCCCCTGTGGCCCGAAGACGGGCGGGAGATGAGGGTCACAAGGAGGCACCGAGGACGGAAAGGACCAGATGAGGTCAGGGAAGGTGACGGGTGAGGAAGACACAGATGTGCTTCCGAACCCAGGGGCGAGGAAGGCTGGAGGAGGGAGAAGGGAGAGGGGGCAGAGCAAAGGAGAAAGGCGAATAGACGTGCAAGCGCTAAGGGAGAGGGTGGCCGGCAGTCAGAGATGCTGCAAGGGATGGCACAGCCAGGGTCAAAGGCCAGGGATAAACTTGAGCGGCCACGTGAGACGGCGTAGACAGAAGAGAGTGAGAAAATCCAGGCCACGGAATTTACAGCTTTGCAGCAGCCGGGACTAGCGAAAAAGAGCAATCATATGTTGAGGGATGGGCAAGGCAAGAGAGAGACGGGGAGGTACAAATTGTTTGCACGTTTGCAGAACAAGAAGTTGAAGACGGAGCCCAGGTTTTGGCCATCAGTTGGCAGTGGTTCCAGTGACTGGAGGAAAGAGAAGAAGCAGAGATGGGAAGAGGAGGAAGCAAGAAAGTCACTTTTGATGGTGTTAAATAGTGCTGATGGTTTAACTGCTTCTGGAGAAGTAGCTATGGAAAGGGACTGAGCCACGGGACGCAATGGAGGGAGGCAGAGCGGGACAGGAGCAGTGGACTGGGCGTTATGGGAGCTGAAGCCATGGGAGCAGAAGCAACTGGTTTGAAAGAAGACGTAGACGAGGGAGCCTACGTGGGGATTTTGGGATACCTCCAACACAAGGGGACGAGAGGTTTTGACATTTACTGAGCTGTCTATGGCATATATTTGGGTTTCTCTACAGCACCAGCCTGCAGATTTGTTGGGACACAAACCACTGTCAACCCTCAAAACTTCTTCAGACCTTCACGAATGTGACCCCCCATCTTTTCATTACAAACTACACATTGTAATACTTAACACGTGGATACTACGGTTCACACTTCACAGTGCAGGAACTGCTGAGTCCTGCTGTGAGGACCACCCCAGCAATATTTATTCAGAAATAAGTAAAAAGAAAGATTTCCTGAAAAGATCTCTTAAAAGCTGCACAGATGTCCAAAATGATGGCAAAGCGACAGGATATACAGCAGGCCCAAAGAGTTCACAGTCGAGGCACCTGATTCAGAAGAAGACACCTGTGTTTCTGAATAACGTTATATTCTCATATAATAATAATTGGGGGGGTGGGAAATTATCTGACAAACTCTTTTCTCCTTATCCCTGTCTTCCTTTCTTCACACACTGATCATCTTTACTCAAACCCATTCAAATCTGTGTTATTATTTTCCCTTCTTTTAAGTACAAGCATTGTTCGTAACTTCCACCTCCAGCTCAGGGCTTTTCCTCCAGTTTTAGCGTGTTCCCATTCACAGGGTGTCAGCAGAAAGGATTTCTTACTCCAGAAAAGCCGTTGCATGTGCAATAAACAAATAGCCTTTGACATACTGGTTAATTATATCAGTTAGCGACAATCTCACATGCATGAATGCTGTGCTAATGAAAACACTTTGGCATGCAAAGCAGGACCGATCAAGACATTGAAGTGTCCAAACCTGCAAACTATAAGCGGTGCAACCCGTGAAACACAACAGGACTTTGTAGTTCTGCTTAGGAGGAGCACGGATGGACGGCAACACGGTAAGGCCGGACTCTAAACAAGGCACAATATTAGCCTTAGGTGCTGAACAGTTTGATTTCATGTAAAGGAAGCCATAAATTAAGAATATAATCCTGCACCACTGGTGACAATGACAACGTAGATTTCTACTGGGGTGTAGCCAGCGATGAAGGCATCTCTTCAAGTACAGCACCTCTGTATCTTCTACAAAGCCCTGGCTTGAGTGCCGTGCTGAAGGGCATGGACCCAAGCATGCCTCTCGGACTCCCCAAACCAAGTGCTCTCCTACATCACATTACCCATTCTCCTGCACTCCCTCCAAGCTAGGCACAAAGAAGGGCCTCCATCCTGGAGACTTCTTCTGCAGCCCACTTACCTCCCCATCACAGTGGTCCACCTTCCCCCAGGCTCCCAGCAGCCAAGCAGAGGAGACTCGAGCCTTCCCCACCGCTAATCCAGGATCCCTCCAGAATGGGATCTTCACGTGACAATCACTTGTCACCTTTCAGCCTGCTCCAGAGGAGCGGCTGGGCGGCCGGGCTCCATCTCCCACCCCAGAAGCCAGCGCAGTGCCTCAGCCCCGGCGCACATGTGCTGCGCAGACGGACGCGGAGCGTGGGCTGCTGCGGCAAGCCCCGCGTGTGCTCCCTGCACGCTCGCTGTGCAACCAATTTGTATGTTTACCGCAGCCGTTTGTCCGGGACTTCTGAATGTCTGCAGCCAAAAGCATGGACAAACGAAAAAAACGAAGGTGCAAAAACCCCAGGAGGCATAAAAACCCCAGGAGGCATGTGCGAGGAAGGCTACACAAACGCTGTGATTGCCATCACCTTCTGCATTCGCGTGGCCAAGAGCCCTTCTGCGGCTGGGCGAGGACTCATCCTCTGCACGGACATGGGAAAAGCCGCGCTTGGCCCCTGCGTCAGCGCGGACTTCCCTCGATGCCTCCATCGCTTTGGCCAAACCAACCCCTTTTTCGCTTTTAACTTCTCCTCTTTCAGCTACCTGGGCTCATTCCTCTCGCCAACCCCTAGCACGGTCCATGCCTATCTAAACAGGAAAACAGTAGTCCTCAGAGACCCGGTCTCCTTCCATCCAGTAACACTATGCAGAGCTAACCACAGCCTTAATGTACTGACAGTTAAACTGCTTTTATCTCTTTTATTTTCCACAAAGTTCTCACACAATAATCCCCTGTCATATTTTTTACCAATAAAATATATGAATAGCTAATCTAGTGGCTAACTTTACCGTGATATGAGATCTTCCCTTATAATGACCTCCACAGTGAAATAGCGAAATCCCTATCAAAGGCAATCTTTTCAGGGCTGTTAGAAAGACCATCTCTATCCAGACGCTTGCCATCGGTTTGGTTTTAACTCCCTTGTCCCCTCGCATGATGGAGAAAATGGACTAGCCCTAAATTTAGGCTAAAGCCGTGATTACCGGGCATTTAGCAACGGAAAACTTCCCCTACGTTGCCTGGCCTAGAGATGTCCAAGCGCAAAAGCCAAGGAACGCTCTTCCCCACCTGCTTTTAGCCACGGATAAACCCCACGCACCGCAAAAGAGAAGGTTTTAATTAAAATTGGCACTTCTGAGCTTGCAGTTGGTGGCAGACCCCTTCTTCGCTAAACGACGTCACTTTGGACTGTGGCAGCACGGGAGCGCGACGGAGGCTGCGAGCAAGCCCGCGTTGGGTTTTGGCACTGGCCTAGCAATCATAAAAAGCACTTTGGTGTTTACAAACCAAGGCTGAGCTGTGCCCGGCGCCCCGGCGTGCCAGGCAGGGAGGAGGGAGGTGCGGATGCTCCGGGCCGCGTGCTGGGGAGCGAGCAGCGGGCAGCGATCCCCGCCGCTGCGGGCACTGCCTGCGCCCCGGCTGCCCCCCGCACCCCTCCTGCTGCAGGGCTGGTGGGGGTTTAACAAGGGCCCAAACCATTTATTGGTGTCCGCTAAGCTTCTTCACTTCTCACGCTGGACACTTCGGCCCCACGCATCCGCCCCTTCATCTCCTTCACCTTTCCCATTCCCTAACATCTTCGGAAAACAACTCCCTTAGAGATTTATGCAGTCCCCAAATCCGGGTGCTAATACTCCCGCATGCTCACGCGGCTCAGCGCCCGTAACTCTCCTCCCGCCGATGCGGCGAGCAAGCTCTTCGGGGCAGCAACTGCCCGCGCGTACCCAGCCCCGGTAAAACCGCGCCTTACTCGCCGCCGGTCTTTGGGAATGACTGCGACGCGCCATTACAGGAGCAAATGGGTACCCCCGTGATCTCCCACGTGGACTCGTTATCCTCATAAAGGCAAATTGCGACTGATTGCCCCTTACTTCTACCTACAACCCTCCCCTCCGAGCAAGACCTTAGGAACTGAGCGCAGCCCTGCACAGCCCTGAGTTTCACTACAATTTACTGATTAGCTACCAGGCAGCAGTACATGCGGGTCGTATTTCACCATTTTGGTATTTTTTTAAGCCCTGAATAAGCCATAAGATGCTCCGAGCACTCTCCCACCATGTATTTCCTACAACCTGCTGTAAGCGGGGGGCTGAAGTCTCAGTGAAATGCTCCTCTGCTCAATAACAGAGGGACGTGGAAGATCGTAGTCTAAAAAACCACAGCCGTGGGTAGACCTTAAGCTGCTGGAGGACTTCCCAAGGACGGAGACGGCCGTGGGGCTTGGGCAGGCGGACGCGGGGTGGATGCCAAGGCCAGCACACCGAGGGGTCCCATGGAAAGCAAACCCCAAAGGAGCTGCAAGGGCTGGGAGGAGACTGAAAGGATCTTGGAGAGCCGAGCAAGGAGATGTTCGAGTTCATGGAAAGACACTTTTGTGCAAGCGCCCTCATAAAAAGCACTGCACAAAACCCACCCTGGGCTTGGGAAGCTGAAGGCTGATGATGTGAACCTGCGGCAAGGCTAGCGTCTCGAGGAGAGGTCATCTGCACGACGAGCACAGAGGGAACTTCTACTGGCGACAAATAAATACGGACAACGGGAGCTCCGCAGCCCCGGCCAGGCCCACCCCAGGTGCAGGCGGCTTCGTAGGACTCCTACACAGAAAGTTTTTTTGTGGGTTTGCCAATATTGCAAAACCACCGCGTAAGCCGGGTGAGAAACTGAAACCCTTTCAGTGGTCAGCACGGCGCGGCGCGGCGCGCGCAGAGCTGAAGGAGGCTGTTGTGCCCTCCTCTGTTTCGGGCCACATCTTTCCAAACCCCTTTCACACGAGACAGATGCTTCTGCTTATGGTTTCGTGGGCAACGCAAGAACCTAAAGCACTTGGGAGGTTGGTGGCTCATTACAGCAGGAACTTGGGTTCTCCAGAGGTAATTTACTGCAGGGAAGGACTTCCCGGCCGCGGCCAGGCCAGGAGGACTTTAAAACGACTTTCTTTATGTACCCAGCTCTGGGGACTGGACCGGTCGTGCATCATTGCAACAGCTCTTCCGAGTCACGAATTGTCAGGTCATCGTGCCAGGTGGCTGGAAATGCTGCACCGCTATCTCGACAGGGACACGCTTAAGGGAAGTTCATCCCAATTAATTAAAATTGTGAATTTAAAGTGGATTAATTAAACTGCATTAAATCCCTGTGTAAACTCCTCACTCAGGCTTTAAAGTGTCTTTATTAAATTGCTAAAGCAAAATGCAGCTAAACCAAATTAAGGCCGTTTCATTTCTAAATGACGGTGTCTACACGAGGATGTAACGCAGTTTAGCTAATCCACTGTAAAGTTATTTCACATCCATTTCAATTGTCCCCGTGTAGACAAGCCCGAGGAATCCTGTCGCTCATGAGCCTGTGTACAAATATGGGTAACAACAGGGCCATTTTTAGATTGCCTTTTTAGGAAATTATTTGCAAATATCCTCTTGGACAAGAGAGCAAAGAATTGATTTTCGGTGGGACCGGGGCAGGGAAGGACGGCACTCTCCTGTCGGCTCAGGGCGTGCGGGAGGACAAACGTCCCCGGCTTAGCCCCGCGTTCGGGGAGATGCGGAGGAAAGGGAGGGGACACGCACGGCCAGGAAAGCACTTTGCAAACCCAACCGCGCGCCCGAGGTGCCTCTGACTGTATCGCGGCAAGACGTTTCCGTTCCTAGGAGGGAAACGTGGCGTTTAAGGATGAAATAGCGGAGACGAGGAAACCGGAGGGTGCTGGGCGTGCTGTCTGGAGGAGGTGCACGGAGATGGCAGGCTCACAAGCTGCGGCGAGGTTGGCAGTGGGGGCTGCGGAGACCTTCCCTAACCCCACCGAAGCTGTCGGCCGGGACGGGGGTGCAGCCTCCAGACCCCCTCACCGCTCGAGGCTGTACCCCCGGGCCTCCCCGGCAGCGAGGAGAGAACTCTGGCTGCATTTAGCAAAGCTGGTGCATTTGGGGCATCCACAGAGCCCACCGGGAGAGGTGCACCGGGAGAGTCGGCGGGACGGCAGCACGGGGGATCTCCTCTTGACCGGCAGATCCCCAGCCCCTCAGCTGTGCAGGGAAGAGCCGTCAAAGTGCCAAAACATATTTTGGTGGAGCTGGGAGAAAGCCCTGGGGGGGGGGGGCTCAGGTTTGGGAAGGGTCCCCGCGTCCCGCCAGGCTGCCAGGGCTGGGGCTTTGCGCGGCCTTTCCAAGCAAACCGCTGGGCACCGAGGCCCCGCTGCCCTCGGCCGGCGATTCCCCCTGCAACACCCAGGACCTGGGGAGCTGCGCAGAAGGCAAAGGGTTAAGGCAGCCCTGCGGTTTACGATTTAGTAGCAGTCAAGCCCGCAGCGGCAGCAGCAGCAGCGCAGACCTTCCCAGGGAGGCTGGAGAGGCTGGAATAACTGCTGGCTGGAGCTGCAGCACGTCCAGAGGCAACGGCAATAAAACCGGAGTGGATTACATCCCTTTAGAAGCCCTCAGGAAAAAAAAAAAAAAAAAAAAAAAAAGGAAAACAAGACAGTGAAAAAAAAAAAGGGGGGGGGAACGAAAGAAAGCGTAAACCACAGATTATGTCTGTTGGCTGTTTTTTGATAAGCTCTGCTACAAACACAATGCTAATGAGTGTAAGGGACATCCTCTGTGTGGGGCGGCTGCTTGACCGCATTTTGTCTGCATGTGGCTGATTTCCTCACCCACTGCCAAGCCCCGTGGCATCGCTCCCTGCCGGGGCTTTTCCTTCGCCTCCTCGCCTCGCTGCTCGGCCCTCCGCGGCCGTCAATATTTCACCCAACCTGCGTGAGTCAGCAGTAACCGAAGGAAAGGACTGAAGGGAGAATAAACACGCCGTCGCCTGGAAACTTTCCCTCCGAAGCACTTCAGGGTCGCTGTACGCTGCCCACGTGAGCTCCGGAGCGGGGCCGGGTGGCTCGGAGCTCTTTTCGTATTAACACTACATGATTTTTTTTTTTTTTTTTTTTTTTTTCTCGGTTGATCCCAAAGTCCACCCGGCTCCCGGTGTTAATTTACCCTTTGCTAAAGCCTTAGCCGTCCCCTTTTATACCGCCAGGCTCTTTACGAACCCAATGGTGATTGCCTTCCCAAGGCATCTACTGGGTTGCGTATAATTCCTCTAATTAAATGTAAAGGAGAGATGGTTTGGTGGAGCACCATTTCATCATTTCCCCTCTCGCTTCACGCTGTGGACTTTAATGAGGACCTAAAACACCATCTTGACTTGGCTTTAGTTTCAGGCCAGATGAGCTTTGCTTGTTAAGATGGTCTTCGCTTGTCAGGAAAAATAGCTTTATTAAGGTCATGTAACGCGGAGGGTTTGATTAAAGCTAATCAAGGAAGAAAACCAGACCGAAGCGGCGCGAATCAAACTTACTGCGACATGTTTAACATAACTTCACCTCGCCTATCTGTTAAAAGCAGACAGAAGTAAGATCAAGTTACCCAGAAGAATGCCTGAGCCGGGGGAGCGCGTACAGCACCGTACAGCACCGCACAGCACCGCACAGCACCGTGTAGCATCGTACAGCATCATACAGCATCATACAGCACCGTACAGCATCATACAGCACCGTATAGCATTGTACAGCACCGCACAGCACCATACAGCATCATACTGCACCATACAGCACCGTACAGCACCGTATACCATCGTACAGCATCATACAGCACCGTACAGCATCATACAGCACCATATAACACCACACAGCACCATACAGCACCGTACAGCATCATACAGCACCATACAGCACCGTACAGCACCGTACAGCACCATACAGCATCATACTGCACCATACAGCACCGTACAGCACCACACAGCACCATACAGCATCATACTGCACCGTACAGCACCATACAGCACCGTATAGCATCATTTAGCACTGTACAGCACCGCACAGCACTGTACAGCACCATATAGCATCATACAGCATCACACAGCACTGTACAGCATCATACTGCACTGTACAGCATCACACCACACAGCACCATACAGCATCATACAGCACCGTACAGCACCGCACAGCACCGTACAGCATCATACAGCACCATACAGCATCACACAGCACTGTACAGCATCATACAGCACCCTACAGCACTGCACAGCACCGTACAGCATCATACAGCACCCTACAGCATCACACAGCACCCTACAGCACCATACAGCCCCATACAGCACCATGCACGCTGCAGCTTAACCCATGCGGGGCTTCCTGGGAGGGAGCCAGCAAACTCCAGCACCGCCGCTCTGCTTTTAATCCTCGGGAGCCGGGGTTCCCGGTGCACGCTCGGCACAGGCTAATTGCCGCCCAGCGCAGCAGCCTGCCCGGTGGTGCGGAGGCGGCCGCCGCTGCCCTGGAATCCACACCGTGCCGGCGTGCTAATCTGGAGGGGTTTCTAAACCTAAATAACAGCGGATGGCTGCGAGTGCCGCGTTCCCGACGGAGCGGGTGCCACGCCAGGACGGAGACCCCGTCCCGCTTTCTGCTGGGCTGCTTTATCAAGGCGATGGGAGTTTTACAGAAAATGCGGTGGCGTTTTTCAAATCCAAAGGGCTGTCCCATCACTGAGGCTCGTTACGGCAGTGCCTCATTTTTTGGATTTTACTGGATATATTTTTCTACGTTAAAGAGTGCAGCTGGGAGTTCGCCCTGCTTGCTCCGCGCAAGCTAACCACCATGCTCCTTGCTTTTAGTTTTACTTTGTTTTTACTATGCGATGTCAACAAATGCAGACGGGGACATCCAAGGAGATCATTTGGGAGAGCCAGGAGGGAAAAAAAAAAAACAAAAAATTATAAAAAGTAGGTGCTGGTCCATATGTTTGGAGTTTCTGAGAAACCCACAGCCCCGGTCAGCAGCCAAACACCATCGGCCAGGCCCTCAAGCGGGCCCTCGAGCTCCATCGACTGCAAAACACCCATGTAAAGTGCTTTGGAAAACACGGATGAACTCAAGCCCTCAGCACATGCGGAGCCCGAGGGACGTCGTCCCGTCTCGCGGGGTCTGGATCCTGCCGAACCGTCCCCCAGCTGCCAACAGTAAAACTGCCAACAGAATCGCCTCCGCTTTTTGGTTTTGCTCCTCAGCCCCCGGGTGGAAGGAAAACGCCGACGGATGTTTGAGACGCGGGCGGATTAAGCCGCAAGGTACAAGCTCTCACAAGCAAAAGCAATTAAATGAGGGCTTTTTGTTGGGGTTTTTTTTGGTTTTTTTTTTTTTTTTTTTTTTTTTTCAGAGATAAGTTAGAAACTCAGCACTATGGAAAGGGCTTTTTAAGGATAATTTTCTCCAGAGAAGTTCAGGAACTCCAAACATACACAGGGATATCCTGCTTAGGACAAGGCTCAGCATTAAAAAAACACAGTCTAAACAAAAACGTGGGACTACTCCCCTGCTCCAGCTCCGCTGCTCGGCGAAGGATGGACAGGAAATTACCAGCAGTGGCACGGGGGCTGGTGCCAAGAGGGAGCGCGGAAACAAAAGACCCTCTATTGTGTAGGAAAACCTGACATCCATCCCCTCTGCTATACCCTGGACTCCCGTAAACCTTTCCTGTGAGATACGATTTGTGAGAGCTTTCCACGTTCGCAGTGCCCTGCGCTCCCCCCCCACGCACACGCACGCGGGATCTGCATCTACGCCGAGCTCCGTACCGACGCCGGCCTCCGAAAGCCCTTGTTCCTTCTTCGTCCTCCTCCAGCAGCCACCCCGCAAATTGCTATTAAGAAAGTAAACGGGATACTTGCCCTCCCGAGAGGCAGCAGCAGCCCCGTGTTGCACAAAGGGCTGAAGGGGCTCAATTTTCTTCATTACTCGGCTGGTTCGCCTTCAGTGCAAAATAGGGAGCTTTTTTGGTAAAACAGTAATATTTGGTATTTCTGTGCTTCTTTTCAAAGCCGTACACTGTAATTGACTAACGGGTCACTGTCAATTAATTATATTTAACAAGTAGAAGATGCAGAGCGACGCTCCCTCCCCCAAATTATGTCCTTTGGTTATTTAAATAGGTGCAAGTAGAGGGATGGGAGAAGGAACAAGTCGGTAAAGTATCAGCTGTGGAAGTTTGTTGGGAACTTTCCAAAACCCTACATCTGCTTGGCAACAGCTCAGAAAGGGATATGGTTACTCTTTTAACAGTAACACAGCTTTCCCAGGCTACAATATATGAAAAACAGCTTACCCCCAAGCAGGGAAGGGCCAAGTGAGAGCTGCAAAAGACAAAAAAAAAACCCCCGGCCCTGCCGTGAGACCCCGTCACCTCCCCAGCGCCGGCCGGGGACCACGGCAAACGCCATCCTCCGACGCAGGTCGGCGGGCAGGTCGGCCGTGGGGGCCCCGAGCCCCCAGCACCCCGGGCTGGGCTGCGCTGCCGTGAGCATCTCGGGGTCCCTCCCGCCGCGGCTGGGGAGGGGGCTCCCGCCCCAGGTCCTGCTCCAGCTTTTTGGGGGAGAAACACGGCACGGCTCTTGTCAGCGTAAGCATTCGCTCACCACAAACAACGCGTCTAAAGGCACTGTTTTTAATTATAGCATTAATTGATCTCTCTCTCTCTTTTTTTTTTTTTCCTAGCTGCTAATTAGAGAGATAATATCTCGGTTGCTTTACGAGCGTTAGAAGACTTTTGCTTGCGCGGAGATACTTCTGCAGTGGAAAGCAGAGGTGGGTTGAGCAGAGAGCAATCGTTTTGCAAAGAGAAGAAATCATTTACCACAGTTGGGTGCATTTTTTATATTTTAATTAATCTCGCTTTAGTCAAAAAAAAGAAAAAAAAAAAAAAAGAAAAACTTCCCGCAGCCCATTTTGCGATTAGAGGGCAGGGAGGCATTAGGAAGACTGGAAGATTTAGTGCCTCTGGCAGGTCAGGAAAACACGTGAAAAAATCAGAAGTAAAAACAATAGCGCGAGAGAAAGGGGGAGCGCGTTTGGCACGTGATGAGACGCCTCTCCACCGCCAGCGGAGCGGGACAGGGCTGCCCCAGCCCTCCCGCCGCAGGAGGGGTCTGCAGGGAGCATCCCGGCGCCCGGCGCCCGGCCCGGAGGCCGGTGGGCTCGGCATGCTGCCATCGCTCCTCCGAAGCCCAGGATCTTCGCCGGAGCGGAGGAAACACGCGTCTAGATGTAGTTTTACAACTAGGCGAAAGTTCCCGCAGCGGCAGGACGCGCGGCTGGCACTGCCTAGCGTGACCTATTTCTAAAATAATTACAGCCTGAGTCACAAACCTGTTAAGACCCAATTAACAAAAATGTTATGCATCAGTGATGCGTGTTTTGTCCAGAACTTTTAATTCCACAGTTTTTCCAACTAAATTCTCTCTCTTTATTTTCTAGTCATTAAATCCCCTCCCCTGGGTGCGAGCGGTTGCCTTCCCATTGTGTTGCGAAAGGGTTAGCGGGCCAAGAAGTCAGAAGGAAAAGGGTGTCATTACTTGTTGCCACTTTGTGGTGGGGAAAAAAATAAAAAAATAAATAAATAAAAAAATTAAAAATAAACTCTTGCCGCTCCCAAAGCCCGGGTGAAGCCCTGGGGACAGCCGGGGGAGGGCGAGGGGATGGGCTGTGCCTGGCCGCGGGGTGACGGTGGGGAAGGGGCTGGCTCTGCCCTGGCCTTTGCAGACAAGAGGAGGCAGCGGAGAGGATTTTATTTGGCAGATGGGTGCAGCTATTGAGCTTATGCAGTAGTGGGTTTTTGGCCGCCCGAGTGGGTAGCCTGTTGTTTACTGTTTATGGATTTGTCAGTTTTAATTATTGTGAAGTGCCCAGATGCTCTGGCGACCAGTGCCATAAGCATTTAGGGAGCAAATATATAACGAAACGCACTTGAAAACGTCTCCGCTTCCTCCCCGTCCCACCCCACGGCAGAGAACCCCGGCTCTCCTCGGCGCGGTGCGGCCGTGCCGTACGGCTGGGCACGCCGCGCGCGGCGTGGCAGAGCGGGCCGGGGCTTTCCCGCGTCCTCCCGCCTCGGAGCCGCGGCTCCGTGGGAGCCGTCCCCGCAGCGAACGCCGGCTGCGACAACGGGGGCCCCTTCGCCCCCCGGCTCCGCGCTTCGCCGTTCCTACCCCCACCCCAGGCCCCGGGCGTGCAAATCTGGAAGCAGATCTGCTTCCTTGCACCTTTCTTTTTTTTTTTTTTTTTTTTTTACCGTCCATCTTTTTAAGGTTATTGGACTCTGTTTTATATAACAAGGTTACGTGCATGGCAAATAGTATAAATGTATCCCAGACGCGGCCGTTTAGGAATGCTCCCCCCCCAGGTTACATATGTACTTTTCATCTGCGGTAGTAGGGCTGCAAGCGGCCGTCTCCCAGCGCTCAATAGCCCGCTCTTTCCTGACTCCATTGTAATCCATATTCCTCCTCCCTATGTGAAACGCTTCGCTAGATAAATTCCACTGTATTTCAGAAAGTTTTCCACAGCTCCCTAAGTGTTTCCATATGACACTGTACTCTACAGGTAACTTGAGTTAAAGCCATTCCTTAAGCAAAACTCCCTGTAAAATTTTCCACTATCTCAGCAGTACTCTATGTGCTGTCATTAAAGCAGAGCACATATATTTCTGAGCAGGATTTGCAGCGATGTCAGATTGCTCGGTGAGCCCCAATTAGGGGGTTTTTTTTGTATTTTTTTAAAAACAACCTTCCTCGCTCAGGTCTTTTGCCCGTCCGTTTACTGAGGTCCTTTTTAACGGTGGAAGACGCGGCTTTCTGAGCCGCACAGGGCGCAGGCTCGGAGCGCGGCTCGGGCTGGGAGCGGCGTGGATAATGCCAGCCTTGTTCCTGCTGCCTTTTCACTCTGTTCCCAACCCTCCTTTTTCCACCCATTTCCCCAGGACCGGCAGCGTACCCTAAATTGCAAACACCTGCTCCATACATCATCCTCAGGCCTGGCAAGACCGAAACGGCGGCGATGCTCGGCGTTCCTGCGGGGAACTTCTCCCCAAAACGCTCAGCCCCGCTCCCCAAGGACGGCAGCAAAACTGCCGCACGCATAAAAGAGTTTAATTTGCAAATACGCTTACGCCGAAAGAGTCGTTCCTGTTCTCCAGGAAGCCCCTTAGCAGTGGCGGAGAATCTCCAAAGCAAAGGCAAACCATGTAACTTCAGAGCAAAGAGAGCTAAGGACGGAGGGAAAACCCGAGTCGTGTAAATAGGATCGCAGCGCCCTGTGCACGCAGCGACTGCAAAACATCTGGCTGGATTCTGGAGAGAGAGGGAATCCAAGATGGCAGGAAAGATTAATTATTTTGTAACTTATTCTGGTTTCAATGAACTTTTCTCTGGTTATAATCAAGGTTTTAAATGGCATATTGGATGCACGCTGGGCAGTGGTAAGCTGAGGTGGGGTGCTCTGTCTTTGGGAATGACAGAAGCAAGCAGCCAGAAACCCGACTTGTAACCGGCCCGCGGAGCCTGTTACGCTGAAATAGCTATTTTGCCACCGGTTTAATTAATAAGCTATATTATTGGTTAATTTTATACCGTCCTGAACTTTTGTCAAGGAAAAATGGTTAATTTTAGAGTGAATGGATTTGATGCAGCAGAAATAATGAATAAACAACTTTTTTACAGGTGTGGGCTCACAGCTTTGCTTTGCTTTGATTGACTCCCACGTTTTTATTATACAAATAATGTCCATTATTGATAGACTCTTTTACAGACAAAGAGTCTCCCCTGTCTTCAAACTGCTTTTTAAAAAGCTATTAAATACCCTGCTCCCATCCCAGGGTTTTACACATGCAAATACACCCCTAAACAGTTTTAATTCTCTTTTTTCCCCTCATCTATCTCCCTGCTTTCC
The DNA here is from genome assembly GCF_035582795.1 of Mycteria americana. Taxonomy (NCBI): domain Eukaryota; kingdom Metazoa; phylum Chordata; class Aves; order Ciconiiformes; family Ciconiidae; genus Mycteria; species Mycteria americana. The sequence goes on along the minus strand of NC_134371.1, from coordinate 66,565,991 downwards.
AGATGGACCACCAGCTTCCCACCATTGCCAGCAACAGCTTGTGTATTGTTTGTTTAAAACAAAGATGACGCATTAAATATCATATACGACGCGCGGAGTGGGGTTAAGGATGATACTCTCGAACCGAAACGCCGCGCTAAGCCAGCCTCAGCCCCTCGCTCAAAAGGTCGGTACAGGCGAAGGGAGCCAGGATCCGGCCATCCTCTGCCCTTAGGGAAGGCAATTCCCTACCCGCATCGAGGATCCCCGGCCTCCAGAGAGAGTTAAACTTGTTGGAACACTCTCCAAATTATACAGGCTAACCAACAATTATGTCATTTCATTCAAACATTCATTCACCCGTCATGTGCCCAGATTAAACAGTAACACTTTGTTTGAAACATTCTGCTGAAATTAGCGGACCAGAATTGCCTTCACCTTTATTTAAGCGCTCAGCCCTGCGTCCAACGTAGCCTTACCTGAACTCAGACGGATTTAGGCAAGGCTTTAGCACTTTTATATGAATCGAACCCATACTTTCGTATGCCGCACGTGTATACGTGATTATTAGATTTGTGCTGGTAGCGATAGCTCTATATAGGTCTATTCACAGGGACATGGAGCTGCTAGGATTTAAAGGGAAACTTATGAATCTGAGAAGAGAAGAATCATGAATCTGAAAAAATTATGAATCCGAGAAGAGATTTATGCTTACTTATAGCCCCCACAAAAAGTATTTGCAAGCTGTGATAGAAGAAAAACAACATACAAAAGCTGTAGCTTGGTCAGTGTGCTGCAGTGACAGACTTGGAAAAAGCAAAACCCGAGTTTCGGGCTGACAAGTTTTTTACCGTTTCCTTCTTTAAGGATGGTGATCCGGGACGCAAGCCGGATTTTAAGCATCGTATTTCGCTTGAAAGCAGCGTAACAACCAAACCACCACCAGCCCTCTCCTGTAAGCTTGTCCACGCTCTCCCATCCGTGGGACACGGGCAGCCCCGCCGCCCGCCGGGCACGGCACCCCCGGCGCCGAGCGCGACCCGCCAGCGCGCGCCGCAGAAGAGCACGGAGCTCCAGGATGCCCAAGTCTGGCATTAATGCTAAAATCTGTAGTGCTACCAACATCTCCAAGATGCCAGTTTGCTGCCATCAGCTTTGTGTGACAGGAGAGAATAGCAGGCAGATTGCGTATCTAATGAGCCACACATATTGAAAATCCACAGCAATCTCTGGAATACATGTGGATTTGTCTAAAACTCTAAAATATGGCCTGGATGGTGTCCTGACTGCCAAAACCACAATGAATTCACTGTTACTGTCACTAATCTCCATGTATGTTACATATGGTTGACATTTTTCTTTAACTCTCATATTTTTTGCATGTGTGCGTATATAAATAGGGTAAGAGGGAGGCTAGGAGCAGGCAGACAAACAAACAACCGGCTGCGATGCACGACGTTCCCATTAGGCACTGGAAAATTAGTCCAAAGTGTGTTACACAAATCTGCAGAGCCCCAAGCAGCCCGTCTTCAAGCGTAGGTGAAGTCTAGGTCCGTCCCGGGAACCCAGATGTGCGTTGCTGGTGTTATACTAAAGCGTGCAAGCCGGAGTCGGAAAAGGGCTGCTCCAAGCCCTGCTGAATCCAGCGGGAATCTCGAGGCATTTCAATAGGACACAGGGCACTTCATGCGCTTCGTGCGTTCCTTCAGGTCATTCATTTAGAATATTTAATTCACGCTTCATCTTAAAGAAGCTGACATTCGTATGCTCTACGTTGCCTTGACCGCCCGATCGGAACATGAACCCTTCCAGAAGCAGGAATAAACCCCCTTTTATTAGCAATGCAATATTACATGGCGTGCTGGCAGGAAAGTTGTATGTGAACTAAGAAATAATATTTCATGCATTCCTTCTACTTTCTAGGCAAATTTATGCCAGATTTTATTCCACTACAGCGTTACGAGCGGCACTGCTTATCTCTGTTTCAGTGCACTTCTACTAAACAGTAGGTCAGCTGAAAACTTTGTTTACCGCCTGAGGAGAAGCAAATAGTAGTCATGCATGGTTGGCAGGGGCTTGCGATATGATATATTCACTGCTGTTATATGGCTCATCATATAATTTAAGTCTACTGTAAACAGTCTCTTTATGATACACATCCCTTTTGGACATGCAAATTCTTTGGCGTGTGAGAACAGCATTACGGTTATGGGTATGTTCCTCCTACCAAGCGGCACTCGCCGTTGGTAAGTGTTAATAATGAAGTGAATATGGTTCCAGAAGAGGAGAAGACCTCTCTTAACTTTCACTTTAAACAAACTCAACAAAATCTCAGGCTAGATTTTTTGATGGCTGTTTCCCGGGAGATCCACTTGCTCCCCTCGCCTGTTTTTCAAGTCTAGCTGTTCCTAACAGGCTGTTCTCTTTGGACATCCTATAGCAATTTGCTTTTCTTCTCTGTTAAAGCTGTAACACCGCCCATGATGCTGTGGGGACGGTACCCGCAGCAAAACGAGGGTGTCGGCACCCCTACTGAAACACAGAAAACGGCATGGCCAAGGGCTCCAGGGATGGGTGAGAAATTTTGCAGTCAAGAAGAAGCAGCCGGTCCCACCCCACCGAGGTCCCCACGACTGTCCAACCAGGGACCCTCCTTGCTGAGCTTCTCTCTTGCATCATATCATGCCCATCACTAGCTCACGCCCCTAGTTTGGGAAGAACAAACCCTGGGCACTGTTACCCTGATGATGCCCAATGCTGCGTACGAGCCCGCTCTTCCTAGTCCGCGTGATAAACCATTCCTGGTTTTTATTTGCCTCCTTTATGTTTGCCATTCAGATTTTATAGAAGACACTCAAGCAGCCACGCGGTATGGACCCAGGAGCGACGCCTCGGTTGTGTGCTGCACCTGATCTTCAACAAAGAGACTGCAAGTACATACGCCGAAGCCAAAGATACTGGCCTTTATCATTGATTTTTTTTAACTTTTCAAAGGTCAAGAAGAGCTCTGGGTTGTCTAAAGCCAACCTTTCTCACAAAAAGTCATGTGGTGACTTTCTATGCGTGTGCCAGGGGAGAGCAAATCTCAGAGTGTTTCTGAAACCCTACAACAGGGTTGGGTCCTGCCACTCACTCCTCAAAAATTATCCTTCTTCCACGACTTTTCATAGACTTCCTTTCTAAAGGGATGTGTCGGCAGCAAAAGGCGTTGGAAATCTCTGGGTTTTTTGCAGGTGCATGTGGACACGCGGGCGGGAACGGCCCCAGCCCCGTCCATCAGAGAAAGCACTGCCGTGTTCATGAGAACAAGGACGGCATTATCCCGAGCACAACGTCCGTCTGAGCGGATGGGCAGCGGGGGAGTGGGTGTCATCTACTTTCGTTTTTTAATATATCAGACAGTTTTATAGTTTGCTACATTTAAATAAGTTCCTACATCACTGTTACGTGGTCTGGCCTAGACTGGTCAACGTCTTCTGCAAGCCAAGAACGACAGTAATGGTGATAACATCAATATCTGTGCTGCGGCTGGACTGGGCACTGCACAAATACACGGTGTCTATGCTCTGGAGACTTTAAAATCTTAAGCAGACAAATAGAAGAAAAGAAAGAGCGGCGCTCCCACTTTTATTCCTGACGAACCGTGCTATTACAGAACCAGTTAAATAGTTTGCCCAAGGCCACAAAGAAAGGCTGTGGCGGAGCTGGAAAGGGACCCAACCTCTGCACATTTCCAGCCACGTGCTTTAACCAGTCCAGTGCTTTCTCCTAGCAAAGATTACCATATTCAATACTTTTCTAAGTACTTTTGAATAATTGTAACCACCACTTACTTTCATCTGAGTGGCTGCGAAAAGCTACATCATCCCTTGGTTTAATTTCTTTCCCCAAGAAGAATTGCATTTGAAAAGAGCACGAGCAAGTCTGAACCTGCTAATTACACTACAGTACCAGGACAGGAAAAATCATATAAAGGTATTCCTGACGTTATATATGCTCATGTCAGTCAGGGCTTCTAAAGCGCCGGAAAAAAAATGACTGCAACTTGTTCAAAGTAAACCTTACAAAAACACAGCTGGTCTTTGACTAGTCGTAGGTATTTTGTGGCCATTTCATGACTACAATAGTGGTTAAAATCTGTCACAGTGGAGGTGCAATAAGAGCTGTCTTGTTCTTCACGGGATTTGGCTCGTCTTCAAAAAAGTGAGCTACGAGAAAAGCACGAGGAAGGGATGGGTGTGAGAGCCAGGTACCTGCAACGGCTTCTTAGTGATCACGCTGATGATCAGTGATGGATTAAACAAATGCATGTCCTAGGAAAGGCTACAGGCAAAACAAAACAAAAAAGAAAGAAAGAAAGAAAAAAAAGACCCACAATGCATTTTTATTTTGCAGAGCCTTGATTGTAACAAACTCACCCAAAACTTGCTCCCTTCTCCCCGTCCGTGCTGGGAGCCCGCATGAGAACAGATTTCATCAGCCAGAAAAAGGGGTTGCATCCAGCCTTCACCGGCCCGTATGTTCAAATGCTCAAAGACCAACGCTCAAAGACAACCCGCAGTATTCATTAAATATCAGCAAAAAAAATTATGGCAGGTATACGCGTAATTTAAACCATTTAATGCCATGCAATTTATGCCAAATAACAAAGGAGAGTATCGCGTGATGCCAGTCCTTCTGATTAATGCGATCACGCTTTACATTTCTTTGGAGCTTCTCCTAATGAAGGGCAAGAAGAAATTTCCCCCCGCTAAACACTTTCCAGCTCTGCTTTACTTTCTGGTGTTTTCCCTTGTCGCGCACATCACTCATTTCGCTGAGCGACCCCGCTCACTTCTACCGGGCAGCTGTTAATTACCTAGCCCTAATGGCAAGGTGACAGGGCATTGCATCGCCATCAAGAAGAGCAGATTGGAAAGTTCACGAAGAACTGGGGTTTGAATAAAAAGGAGGTTTGTATCTGCATCTTCTCCTCCTTGAGTGAATTGCGTAAGGCATGAAGGACCCCCACGGCCAAATGGCCGGGGCAAGGCTGGGCCGGGTGGGCTGGTCCCGGCCATTCGGGATGGCTGAAGGAATTGCTCTCCGTGCTGCCTGACCCGCGCAGCTGGATGAGGATTGCTGTTGACAGGCGTCCCAGGGAGAAGGGGAATAAGAAACGAAGCAGCAGGGAAACCCGAAGGTCCTCTGGAAAGGAGGGAAGGAAGCGGACTCTCCTCTTTGCGTCACATTTGGAGACAGATGTTCTCAATATCCCCGGCTCCGAAGGGTAGGAAGTGGTGAGCACAACTTGAGGAGCTCGGGTACTCTTGGCAAACAGCGCCGGGTTGGTTTTTTTTTTTTAACTTTCTGAAGGACTAAAATGAATAGTGGTTTTAGTGGCATTCGAATCTGTCCGTGGCATCTTCCTATCTGCTTTAGGGATCTGCTTCCTCCCAGTGCCCCGGAGGAAGAGCCCAGCCGAAGGAGCAGAGGGCTGGTCTCACAACGCAGCTCTGGATGAGACTCAAGAAGACTCTCCGAAAACCCGCACCTCAAATGGAGCCCTTACACATTTCCAGAGCAGATGTTACAGGGACCAACAGACTCGTGCGCCTCTATTCATCCCCTGCAAGCACTTTCCTCTAAAGGCATCTGGGGTCTGCTCTGCCGTTGCCGTGCGGGGATTTATGTACGTTGCTCCCATTAGCGTTAATGGTAGTTAGACACATACAGCAATTTCTCTCACGCTTCAGGAAGAGAACAGAGCCTTATGGATGAAAAGTTTGCTATTAAGGATTCTTAATACAATGGAAACATTCTGTCTCTTTTAATTGTAATTTACTTCTAAGTGTAACCGCTCTGGGTTGGGAAAACCAGGATTCAGTCCAATTCAATTATGCAATTCTTGCCACCTGGTAAGCCTTGTTATTTTATAAAGAGTACTGTAGTAGAACTGGCAGATTCATTCATGTTCAGAGCGTAAGCGCCATATACTGTGTAATCACCGGCTCATAAAAAAGAGCGCAGCGCGAAAGTCAACCGCTCAATTATAATGCAATCTTTAAAAAAGAATATGCAAAACCGGTAGGCGAGATTCATCTTTGGTTCAGCTGGTTTACGATTAGAAGTTCGCTGTGATCTTTGCTTTGCAAAGCTTTTCAGCGCAGGCTCAACCTCGAGTTGAAACCGAGCTCAACGCGTGACCCAATTCACTCCGGCGCGGCTCGATCGATCAGCGCCTACTTGCAGACGCCGGTGGATAATCTCCGTCCAGAGGGCACCGACGGGAGGGGATGCTACATCACAGGCACGCAGGAAGAGTTTTATTGGGCTAATACACCTTTACCCTGACTTAGCTAATGAAGCTGCAACGAGATAATACAGGAAAGGAAAATATGGCCCCGGCGAGTGGGAACGCTTTCATTAGCCCCGGCACACGGGCACCTACCTGACAGCCGACCCAAACCCCGAGCCACCCCCCGTCCCCGCGGGCTGAGCTTCCCCGCGTCCCGTCCCTGCTGCGACCTCCGAGCATCGCCGCATTTACCGCCTGTATCGATGACTCGTGTATTGCCTGGCGTACACCCAGTCGCAAAGGCACATAAATGGTATTACAGGATCACAGAATCACAGAATTGTATAGGTTGGAAAAGACCTTTAAGATCATCGAGTCCAACCATAAACCTAACACTACCAAGCCCACCACCGCACCATGTCCCTAAGCACCTCACCCAAATGGCTTTTCAATACCTCCAGGGACGGGGACTCAACCCCTTCCCTGGGCAGCCTGTTCCAATGCTTGATAACCCTTTCAGTGAAGAAAAATTTCCTAATATCCAGTCTAAACCTCCCCTGGCGCAACTTGAGGCCATTTCCTCTCGTCCTAAAGAGGCCATTTTCCTCTCGTCCTCGTATCATTTTGCAGCAGACAGTTAACAGGTAGAGCAAAGTAGCCGGAGTTGCCAGTGGAACAGTTTTAACCCACGCAGGGTAGTAAGTGTCCGAGGGAGAAACACCCCTTGTCTTCAGCAGCTTTGGCCTAAGCCCGGCAATCCTTTTTGCCCGCAGCAGGCAGTGGCCAGGAGTCAGATGTTCAAAGGAGACAGCTCAGAGCGCAGGACCAGGACTTAGCGATAAGCACTGGAAGCTCCTCTAAACCAACGCCCCAAAACTGGAACTGGAAGATTAATTAAGTTTTTTTACTAAAAAAATAGTATCGAAACTTCATTTTGCAGTTCTTTTTCTCGGCATTTCTGTATTCTGAGATAAGGGCTAAAATTTGCAGTGGCCTTGGAAAGTTTGAAAACACGTGGAGAACCCAGGTGGAGCGGCCACGGGAGGACAGAGGGTCTCTCTGCCTGTCACCACTGTTGTCACCGCTGTCACTTGGCCTCCTCACACCATTTTACAAGCCCTCCTTCCCAGGATGAGAGCTTTCAGCCCATATCGGATGGGATTTCCTCTCCGGTTCCCGTCCCAGCCGGAGCAGACTAAAGCGGGGTTTGCCCGTGTGCGCCAAGGAGAGGGATGAGGGACACAGAGCTGGGTTTTACTAATCCCAGGAACACCCCGTGGGCTCCCCACCTGACAGCTCCGCACCTCCGACAGCAAGAGCGGGATGTTTTGAAATCTTGCACCTTGTAAATAGGAGAAGCACAGCCCGATCATAAAAATGTAAAGTATTAATTAATAGTATAACTTCAGTTTGTATTCTAGCTCCGACATAATGAACCTGCCAATTTTGATTGCAAAGTGAAAACTCATCTCTTTATTTTGGACAAATAGGGTTAAGCTTCTTAAGCAATTCTTTGTTGTTTTGACTTCAACAATTTATGCAAATGAGATGTTAATTAGGGTAATTGTAACTTAAATTATGCTTGTGTAAACCTCTCCATTGGTAGGAAAGTGTGGGAATCCAGACAACTGGTATTTAAAGCAGCTGTACTAACTCACTTCTGAAAGCAAAGCATACCAAGATCACTTTCATGTCTTTACAATTTGTTTTTATGAGGTGATAACATTTTTACAAATACCATCATTTTTGCTTTTTTATATTGTAAGTGACAGTCTGACATTTTACAACTGGCTTATTGAAAACAAGAATTGAGCACTCTCGCTGTAACGGACATTAACTGCTCAATAGAGATTCACATGCTAATGAGGTGAGAGGGGCTCCAGAAAGTTTTGATAAATGCGACACACACTCTAACTAGCAGTGAATGTGAGTTGACAAAGAACATCTACACCAGGGTTCAATAAAATGTAACCCTTTAAATTAATCATACTGGCAGTATTTAATAGAATGCACAACAATCTCTTTTCTGATGGCTATAAAGCAGAAGAAATGCAAAGTCTCGACAAATGAAAGTTCCCACATTTCCCTCTTCACACTGCTACTTTCATTCGAACTTCTACAATTGTTAAAAAAAGGTAGTTACTGTAAATAACAAAGTAGGAGGTTTAATTGTTTCCTTCTTTTAAAGCAGGATGCTTTTCTTCACATTTATTTGTCTGGATTCTATTGAGCAAATACCCCGACCCGAAAGATTGATCATAAAAAGCATCACCGGTTGCGCTCGGAAGGAAATTTAAGGATACCATATAGCAAAGAGAGGCTTAAATGACCAGTTTTCTGCCGGGCCTTTTTTCAGCCCAGCTTGGTGATTTTTTTCCTTTCGCTAAATATAGCTTGAAGGAAAACACGCTGCAGCGGCTAATCAGAAGCAGAAAGTGAAGTGCCGGGGCTTCCTTCACACCAAACTCCCCAGACTTTGCTGAGATTTGCTCCAACGAGAGGCAAAACCGGGACTTGAGCTCCAGCATCAAAGCAGGAGAGGTGCAAAATTTTTCATCCCGGTTGTCTTATAAGTTTAATTTTTATTTTCCCATCCTCCCAGTCCCGACCCGGCGACACCGACCACGACGCGTGCGCCTGCGAGATCCCGGGAAATAAAAGTATTGGAAGGCCGATCGCAGCCCTTGCCTCCATGCATTACGCTAACACGTTATTTCTTCCTAAAGTGACAATCCCCGATACCCTTTTTGGGTTTAGCCCGTTTTAATCTTGGCAGGAAGTGTAAATCTGTGCGCTCAGCAGCATCACAGGCTTGCTGGCTGTCAACATTTTGCCTCCGCCAATGCTTGAGTGGTATTCCTGTCATTTCACTGGGGTAGGGGGGGTAGGAGACTTCTCCGTCTGACATACAAAATCTCCCCAACTAGTACGTTATGCCAAAACGCCGGCAAACGTACCCTGCTCGCTGCATTTCGAGCCGTTCTGGTAACTCAGACTTGCTCTCACAGCCGCTGCTGGATGGCTACGTGCAGCACGAGGAGCCCGCTGCAGGCGGCCTCCCGGGCAGAGAAAGGAAAATAGCCATGAACGAACCCAGAAGAAAATCCTCCACCCATCTCCCCATCACCTGCGGACTTTATGAGCTTATTCCCGTACGTTTTAAATTGATCAGCAGCTAGCGTTCAGCCCGGCGAGCCTGCCTATCCAAACACGCGTCCGCGCTCCCCGAGAGGTGTCGGGGGCTGCTCGACTTCTCTTTTCTTCCGCCCAGAAATTGTGAGTCTGGAAAAACGAGCGAGCGGAGAAAGGCGTGCTGCAGTTCAGAAATGGCCATTTAGCCAAATTGCATACCTGTGCTGTGTCAGCTATATGGTAGATTCATCTCATTCCATTGGTCTAATGGATAGCAATTGAATTTAATTAGCAAAACTACTTTGACTTAGTCTCATACTGTGCTGAATGTAATGAAATCTTTCTCCTCTCTCTCTCCTCTTTTTTTCCCCCTCAAATAAAGAATGTCCTTAACTGCATTCCACCGTTAGAATATTAAAAGCTATATATGTTACTCCTAAGGAGAGAGTACAGCCATCCCCTTTCACAGGCTTTAGATTTAGTTATTGTATTACATAACATAAAATAATTAAAAAGATACTCCGATAGTTACACACAGTATAAATTCAATTACCGCGATGTCTCCATTAAAAGCACTTTTATAGTATGAATAAAATGCAAATCCTCTTTATGGATCAATACCAGAAACATAATTCTATGCTTCATCCTGAGAAGGAAGTTAGCCTTAATAAATCATCCTCTTAGATTAAAAAAAAAAAAAGTTTAAAAGAAATGTATTTGAAGGTAATTCTCTCAAGCAGACATGATGCTCCTATTTCTTCTGGGCTCATTTTTTAGCGGCGAGGTTCACGGGCTGCGCCTCCTGCTTTCATACACACCCTGCCAAGGAGAAGAAAAGCCCCAGCCACGCTAACCAGCGCCGCGGCCGCTCGCGGCTCTGCCTGGATTTATTGAAACGCCCCAGATCCGGCAGCGAAAAGTTTGCAGCGACTCACCCCCTCCCCAAAACAGAGTGAAAAGAAATTCCTCCGGATTGGGTTTGGAGGGAATATTACTACCAAGCCTAACTTTTGCCTGGCCGGGCACAGCGAGACAAGTTCCTATGATTGATTATCGTGGTATCTCTGTATCTCTGACTTTGAACCATAACCTTTTTTGCGCACAATGACAGTTGGGACCTACCATTTGCCATCTGTAGAGATGGTGGGGGAGAAAAGGACTTCGCTTACATTAATCAACCAATTAAGAACAGACTTAAACAAAACACTAAAGCATAATAAAAACCTGACTGCTTAATAGCTTTCTACTTTTAATAGTTGCCTTCCTGTAGTCTGCTGATGGGAGTAGCACTGCTCTGCCCAGCCCCTGCCGGGGACCGGGCTCTGGCTCTGGGGCCGGGCACTACTTGAACTCAAATGAAGCTGAGGGTCCTCTTTTCTGGGCAGGACCAAGTCCCCTACAGCGAAAAAAAAAATAAAAAAAAAATAAAATAAAAGTTTGGAAACAGGAGTTGTAAATCACAGCCGTACAACACGGCCGGGCTCTCCCGTCAACTGCAATCATTAGAGAATTATTTTTGTGCTGTAAAATAAGTAACTAATCAAAGACACAAATCACTGCTTCGGTAAGAATTAACCTTTTCTTTCAAAGCTTGGGGCAGTATCAAGAGACCCCATATATTTTGTCGCTGCCCCCTCCCTCGCGGTTGGCAGCACATCCCGAAGGAGAGACCGAAATAGCGGCCAAATAACGAGGGGTGGACTCTGCACCCGGCCACCCCGATGCGGGTCTGGAGGAGACCCACGCACCCAACCCAAGCAACTCGGAGGCTAATGCTGCTCTCCGTGACAGTGGGTAAAACCACTTTTGTGCAAGCTGGCAGAGAAATCCGGCTTCCCCTCGCCGGGCTGGGTAAGCGACGCCTTGTGCAACGCACGCTGCGCGCTGCGGAAAAGGAGGAGGGAGACCTCCGCGTTTCTGAAACGCACCCTCGTTGGCGTCTCCGGCTGACGAGGTTGTGTTGTCGGCAGCCGTCTGCGAGGCCAGGACCGCAGTCGGACTGGTATCATCAAGAGGGACCGCAGCAGCATCTCCAACAGCTGCTTGTTTCTGCTGCCTCTGGGGCACCCACCAGCGCAGCGCTGAGAAGACCTCGTGGGCTTGTCTACTTAGCGAAGCTATAGCAGAGCACGCGTTCATACCGATAAAAAATAAAACATTTATTAGAAGGAATCATCTTCAACTCGAGGCATTTCATACGGGCGCAGATATGGCTAAACTGTCCCTTCGCCATGACCTGCAAATGAAATGGGCTGTTTTCGTTGTAAGAGGTGAAGCTCATTTACGGACAAGGTGTACAAAAACCCCACGAACGACTCAAGATCTGATCAGCCGAGAAAACGTACGCTGTTGCTACAATAAACACGTTTTTGTGATATTTAGTAATTGAAATTTGGAACAAATTTGTAGAGGTTGGCCAAGATGGTCTCTCCATCCTCGTGCTGTACGTCTCTTTGTCTATTGTTCTTTTTAATACATTGCATCTGTAAAAAAAAAAATTGCAACCTACTTTGTACAATTACTGCACTGAAGTCCCAAGCAATCTATCAAGTTGTCATACATTTTCTTCACATTAAACCTTTTAAAAATCTTTTTTTTTTTCTACATTTCAAGAAAATGCAGAAGAAAATTTACTTAGCCCCCAAAAAGGCACAGTGAAACACGTTGTTGATAAAGTCTGGTAACAAGAGGAGTTTGTGACACCATGTCCGGAGAGCAAATAATCCCCAAGGTGGCAAGTTAAAGTTTTGGAAGGTTTGTAAATCAACAAAATTCAGAGCAGCAATAAACCTGCAACCAACAGGGCTTCGGAAAAATTCCCTCTGGGCAGGTTCTTCTTACGGAGGTTTGCTGAACCCCCTTTTTGCAGCACTTGAAACCACCCCTGAAACGGGGTGCTGAGGTTGCCGGTGGCCCGTCCCCCCCGAGGGAGGGACAGTGACAGGGCCGGGGCTCACGGGGTGGCCGGACACTGGGCTGGCTCACGGAAAAGCGCGGCATTACGAAAGGCTATTTCTTATTAAGGAAAATGCTTTCGTCTACTGATGGCACCCAGAAACAATGAGCAGGAACATGAAGCAACGGGTGGGCGAGAGGGAAGGCGAAGGGAAACCAGGAATTATTTCAGCTGGAAACTGGATGAAACGGCGGGAGGAGGGGGATTATTTTGCCTATTGGTTTAAAAACTCTCCCCGCCGAGGTTTGCAGCATTTGAGTGACCATCTCTACTTTATAGCACTGTGCAGAAATGCGCAGATTTTGCCTTAATTTCCATCAGCCCCCGCTAAAGGAGCTCCATGATAAGGGATGTGATAAAGCTCTGCTAAGGATGGGAAGATGGGGATCCCTCTCCTATGAGCTAGGGGGAAAAATTTTCTCTCCGACTCTCCCTCCCTCCCTCTTTCCTTCACTGCCTCCTCCGAAAGAGGCCCCTGGGCGGCCAGAGGAGCCCCAGCATCCCCCGGATACTGCGGCCAGGCACCGGTCACTGGGTGCCGCCACCTTCGGGACCATAAGCTAATTTAAAATACGGGCAAAACGCTGAGTGATTTGCCTTCCGTGGTTTCGAAACGCTGAAGCTTCGCTCCCCGAACCCGGCTCGCGTCGCCGGTCCCACTTCTTGCAAAACAAAGAAATCTGTTTAGGCTCCAGGAAATCCCATGTGTTACCGTAACTAATTCGAGCCCAACTGCATTTGTAGTATTGTCAGGTCTTTAGGACAATCCCGTGCCATTCCCAATGTAGGGAAAACCGTGCGCTTAATTATCTTCTTCAATAATTCCATGGTATGTGATTTATTAAACGGACTCCGTATTTGTAAACAAAATCAGAGCCCCAAATGTGCGAAGATAGTCGCACTTCCTGGCTAAACGAGAGGCAGACAAAGAGCCCTAATGATGCACCAAAAATGCTAACCAAAAATGTACTCTTTAAAAAGATCACCAATTTAATGCTTTTTGTATTTCATTTATCAGCCATGTAGTCATCATTCCCCTCCCTACCACCATCTGTACACACTTTCCCAATAGACCATCACAGCTGTCCCGTTTCTCACACAAACAGTACCTTTTATATGCTTCCCAACTGTTTTTAATAACTGTTCTGTGCACAGCACTGTACTTCCTTTGTTTTCTTTTTTTTTTTTTTTTCCCTTTTTTTTAAATATGAAAAAGAGATATAATCCAAACAAACAGGTCATCGCAGCAATCGGTATAGGAAGGCAATTAAAATGGTAAATGCCTCCATGGCCACTGACCCGTCCTCGAGCCGCACCAGTGGCCCCAGCGCACCCAGCGCAGAGCTGGAAAGTTCCCTGGAGAAGTTGCTAAGGTAGACGAGGCTTGTTCAAAAAACGATGTACATGAGCAAGACCGTCTGAGAAATCCTTCATCCCTTTTAATGAGGAAATATTAATATTAGATACTGCTTGTGCAACCAGACAAAGTTTTCTGAGGCGCTCAAAGCACGTTTACCAACTCAAAGATACCGCTGCCCTGTATTTCAGAACCGTGTGGACAGAAACGTCCCGTTTTCGTTTCAAGTTCTGACTCATTTCACTCTCTCCGAACGCCCCGCGCACCCTGACCGCACTGCCGGCACTCGTGCCTTCCCCACGCCCGCCCCAGCGCGGCCGGGACCCCGAGCCGGGCTGGACCGCACGAGCTCGGTGGCCCGCAGCGGGGATGAAGGCACCGAGCAGCCAAGGATAACTCGGCCCCAAGCCCCGGGCAAACGAAGCCGCTTGCAAAGGGCGATACTGGGGAGAGATTCAGCCGGGAAGGGGGAGAAAAAACGGATTTTCTCAGTGACCCATCTCATGGAAAACCTACTCTACCAACAGGGTGTTCAGGAATGAAAACTCACTGTACTTATTTTTTCCAGGGCAATGCCCACAGCATCCTTCAGCACACCGCGGGGAGACGTGCGCGTCCCGCCCTGCGGCACACAAACGCTCCTCAGCCGGGTCCCCGCGCTCCGCACCCCACGGGACCGCAGCAGGTAACCAAGCTCCGGGACGGGACGGGGACCCTGCTCCTACCGTCCTCGTCCCGCGGGCAGACGGCTTCGCACCCTGGTGCTGCTGAGACACAATCTCTCACTTTTTTACAGAAGAGTTTATTACTAAAGACCGTGCACGTGTGAAACAACTGGTCCGCTCTCTCAGTTCCCATCGCGATTTTGACCTGCATCTTTTGACCAGAAAAAGAAACAGCATCCATGTTTAAAGTGGGCTTTGAGCATATTATTTTGCCTGTATATCAGGTTTATGTACCCACATTACAAAGAACAGGCACCTTGAGGATGCACTTTGGAGACGCGAGTGTGCGTCCCCAAACAGCACCGAGCTCCCTGGCTGGGTGCTTACAACCGCATCTGCCTAGGAAGAACCTAAACCAGAGCTGTTGAAGCCGATGGCCTTCTCTATAGGAGAAAAAAAGGTCTTGACCACAAAAATCCCACTTCTTACCTGACTGCCCCGTGTTTTTTCCAACTTTTCCGGCAATACCCCACCTACGCTCGCAAGGGTTCGGCTGCTATCGAGGCTGATCCTCCCACAGCCAGGCAAGCTGTTTACGAAGCTTTCAAATCAAATGATGCGGGATTTACTTTCTAGCTCAGCAACAACTACTTCTTACTTTTTAACACAGAAACAAATGTAAATAGGTTTGTCGGCTATTCTTAATGAAGTCCTCATCGCGTCAGGAAAAGTCCTCGTCATCACACAATAAAAGCATTGCAGTGGCTATCCTCCCGAAAAGGGATCCCAACAATAGCTGGGCTTTAGAAAAGCATCCTGATACAAAGAATTCATTCTTCTGATTTACTTGAAACTACTTTGCCTTAACAGAAAAAAAAAAAAAAAAAAACCAACCCTGAATTAAATTTAAGTTTTAGCCTAAGTTTCCAGCATCATTCAGGGATTTGGCCGTTTTCTCCCATATCAAATTAAAAGCGTATCGCGTAAAAAGATCAGACAAAATTTTGAGCGAATATCCTTAGGATGAAATCTGATTGACAACGTATTTCTGCATTAAAACCTCCAGTAACTGTTCATCTTGACAATAAACGTAGCAACTATCTAACTTGTCTTTTGATACCTTTACAGGGGTTCATCCCTGTTCTTTCAGTGCATTACAAGGTATTTTGTAACACACGTATTGGCTTTAAGCACAGAAACAGTAATTTAACCAGACGTGACGTTTATTACAAAGCTCACGCAGCTCATTATCTGTCCCTCACACACAAGGCTAAATCTGTAGAGGCAGAAAAATACAACACGAATGAGGCTGTCTCAACACTTTGCACTTAGTTCCTCGTCCCGCCTTCCTCCCGAAGCCTTCAGCAGATGCGCACAGGGCCTGCGCTCGCCCTGCAGACCTTCCCCTCGCCGGGTGCTCCGGTTGAGGACTAGTCCAAGCCCAAGAAGGCTGTACGGAGACGCCTGCCTATGAAATATTTCTCCTGAGTTGGCATTTTGCACCTCGCGACGACCCCCGCAGCCGTGCGGTGGGCTTCCCAGGCTGAGGAGCGCTCCTGCTCTCCCGTCGCGTGCTACCTCACGCGGGGCGACAGCGGCCGGGGCGAGAAGAGAGACGAGTTTAGGCTTTGTTTAGATACTGATGCTACGAGCACGTTATGAGAAACAGATGAAACCAAGGAGCAGGAGAAGCACTAGCTACACCTCTGTGGCCAGGGCTAAGTGCCACGGTGGCAGGCCTGGAGGACCCGCTGTAACCTGCAGCTCTCGCGGGCGATGCCGTATGAGTTTTAGGTCCCACGGAAGGTGTGCTCCGTCTCCACATGCGCTGCAAGCCCTGCCCAGAGCCCGTGTATCGCCGGCCAGGGGCTCAGGCAGCACAAACTGACCGGTGCCACCGTCCGGCTCCCCGCGGCGGCAGCGAGAGCCGGGGACGGACACGGCCTCCCGTGGGGAGCGTGCACCAGGCGAGCGAGATGGGCAGGAGAAACCCACCAACCAGCCCTCCCCGGGTAACACGGGGGCTTCCCGCTGCGCCCCGTGAGCGTCCCGCTGGAGGAGACCTCGGCGATACACCCTCCCGTGATGTTTTTAAACGACCTTTTTACATCACGAAAAAATTCCAAGAGTTTTATCTCATCGACCAAACCACCACCAGGTACCGGGCTCGCGCAACCCTTCCAACACAACCAGCTCACCTGGGCGAATAACCCTGCCTTGGACACCCACCAACCCCATGATAATTTTGTGCTTCGCTACAGATATATCTCACCCCAAAACATGAACATGCTGAAACATCCAATCATGTTCTGGCACGCATGCAAAAAAAAAAAAGCCCATGGCAACAAAGACGACAGCTTGCCAATGGCAGCTGCTGCACGCACACACAAAATTAAACTATATTCTTCTGAAAAGGGATATTATTATGGCATTTGTTTCCCCTCACCCATCACCCTCACCCATTCCCTCACGAAATAAAGGGGGAAATATCAACACGTATCAAACATCAGGAGAGATGGATAAAGAGAGAGAGAGAGGCGCTGCGCTGAGGGATGGGATGAAGAACGCAGGGTTTAACAGGAGATCCAACTGGCATCGGGGCTGGATGCATGGAGCCGCCCTGAAATATTGACTCGCCTACGGGAGTTGTATAGCACGTGCAAGTAAAACACCCAGCCTTTCTATGGCGGGAGGCCTGCGGATGCTGAATTGCATCAAGGTTGGTCAAGCCGGCCCTCAGCTATACCACAAATCTGCAAACGCACGCTTATATACGTTAAATAGCATCTGATGATACCTATCTCCACTTCCTTTCCCCGGCACGGACCTGCCTGATGCCTCCCGTGCTGCTATGCAATGCATGAGATAGCCGTCTCCTCACTTGTGAAGATAAATGTCGTATCGGACCTCTGACATCATGTATTCTCCAAGTAATTATTTTTGATATCATAAGAGTTGTACAGGGTGCACAATAAAATTAAAAAGTAGAAAGCAAGGTTAATAAGATTATCGTGTTGGTATAATAGGTAATGCATTTTGCAGTATATCCTTAAATCTGCCCTCTCAAAACATAATTAAATAACTGTGATTTATATTTTAAAGGAACGCAGACATGCAGTGTATCCTCCTACCCACATATGCTAATTGCTTTCAGCCCCTAAAAATCACACAGTTGTTTGCAGCTTTTTAATCCTCTTGTGTAAATAACCCGACTCAGGTCCAAGTTATGAACAATAAAGTCCAGGAAACTTTCAGAATAGCGTGTCATTAAACCCGTCTTGATTTTATCTTGCTAATCTAATGGCACTGATGTGTACCGAAGCCTGCGGGGAAGGAGGAACGACTCCCCAGGGCCCTTCGCACCGGCCCAAGAGCCAATTTGCTGCCTTGCCGTGACACCGGGATAGCACTCGGATCAGGAGGGTGGATATTAAGGACCCGGAGGAGAGACCGAGACCCCCTTAGGAGGAACCTACGGATGTATAAGCTCCGGATACTCCCTCCTGGGCCTCGCCGTGGGTCTGCATGCACCGCGGCGGGGCAGGGACCGTGGGCAACGTATGCCTACACGCTTGGCTATCGGCAAAACTCAACTGCGCCGCTCTCCATTTTGCACTCGCACGTGAGAGTCTGGCACACAAAATGGAGGCCCCCGTGTATTTTACGGGCAGCGGCTGCAAATCCAGCCCGAATCCCCCCGCTCTACGGGGGCCACGTCCTCCTCCTCCTACGTGCCACGCCGCGGCGATGCCACATGGAGCGATGCTAGCTAGAACCACTTCCAAAAAATATATAAATACACTGTTATCTCTTCAAAATGAATGATGAGGGGATCAGCCAGGGCGCTGCCCTTGCAGTTGGGCACAAAATGCTGCAACCCCCCAAAGAACTCGCTGGGATAAAACTGCCCCACACTGACGGGCACCGTGACCCACGTGCTGATCCCAGCCGGGCTTTTTGGTGGCTACCATAATGCAGGTGATAATTAACAATAACCAAAGATTGAATGAATGAAGAACATCGCGTGAACGGAAAAACCAAAGCGGTTAAAATGAATTTTAGTCCCCCAACAACTCTTATCTACCGAGAGCCCTCACTGTCGTAAGGAAACCGTCAGGGTCGGCTGCTGTTAGGAGGCTAAAATAATTTGCCCTGAATTTACAGCCTGTAATTTAATCAGCAACTCCAGCCCTTGCCTGCGCGGAAGGGAGCGGGGGCAGAGCCGGACCCGCAGCTCCCAGCGAGGGTGCCCCAAAAGCCGTCCTGCTGGGACAGTCCCCGAGCCCCGGAGGGTCCAGCTTCGGGGCGCGCGTGGCAAAGCGCAGGCTTTTGGTGAGGGGCTGAGGGTTTACGGAGCAGCCGGCTGGGGTTTGCTTGCTGGTTGCGAAAGCCTCAGCCGGTGCCTGAACCCAAAGCGTCGAGGGGAGGAGGAGGAGGAGGAGGAGCTGCGAAGAAGCTCAAGGCACGGAAAGCGAGGGATGCCCTTTCCTTTACATCCGAATGGGGAGAAAATACATAATTGTAATAATAAATAGCGGGTTTTATGAACAATTAGGATTCCACTGTCTCTTTGAAGGGTTTGAAAAGCTGACACGATGTTTTGGGTTCTCCAGATTCAGCTTTGAGGCCTCAACCAAGAGAAACATTCAGCCCCGCTGTGTACAGCAGTGACCACAACAAAGATTGTGGTTTCTCCCACACTCGCCTTAAATAGATCTAAATTAATGCTATTCATCATTGGGTGGAAAAGAAGGGAAATATAAAAGTGCAGTCGCTTGTAGACAAGCCAGCAGCGTTGGGCAACTTTCTTACCAGTCAAAGGCTGCTCCCGCTTCCGCACCTCGAAGCCCGCCGGGGCAGGGAGGTATGGAAATAACGCGCCCTTATACCAGCCGAACCCATCACCTGGAAAACATCCTGGGCATATGAAATACGCCTTTATCCCGTGTTTATTTGCTGTTGCTGTTGTTGTTGTTGTTGGAGAAAGGGGAAAGCTAAACCACATGACTGAACGCCTGCCAGGGGTTCGTGATAGAGCAGAGCGTCCCAAGTGCCGCACCAGTTAGTATCTGAATTATCACAGATACTCACCGGCTCAGTTACAACCGCACGGGGAGAGCAGTTGTCCCACCTAAATCCTGCTTCTGTCAGCTACCGCCCTGCTCGCAGCTGCAGAAAGCGGTCGGTCCCGCTCCCCAAAGCGGAGAGCATCCATAGATGGAGATATCTTTCTGCGCCACGCGGGGCGTGCAGATCGCCGCGTTTCGTGCACGCCCCTGATAGGCGGGTGCGTGAAATTTGGGGTGTCGAGGAGCTGTAGCTGTCCTCTCCCCACCTCTCCCGACTGAGATACGGACCCAGGCTCCCACCACTGACTTTTTATGGGCACCTTTTATAAGGCTTGAGCAATGCAAAATCTGCCTTCTCCTGGTATTCCTTGAGAGCAGAAATACCGCCAGAGGTCTTCATTTCACTTTTTTCTTTAAAAGTAGAGATGTCTCACTGTGGCAAAAATTAATGGAGGAAAAGAAAACCCCTATGAGCCCCCAAAACATGAAAATCTCAGCTGAACACTGAACCGTTCGGGTTCCCCGGGGCGCGCGCAGGGAGCCCCGTACAGGGAAAGCATGTGAAATACCTGCTGCAAAGCTGGCCGAGTATTTTTTGGTAAGAGTAAATGTAATCTGTCTGTAGAAATGCGTAGGGACTATTAACACCGCAAACAAAACTTTAAGGACCGTTTTGGATGTATGCTGGAACAGCCACGGGCTGGAATTAGGTTTTCAAAAGCCTTATATACGGAGAGAATGTCACGGATGCTTTAAAAGTCTTCGGATACGTGTAAAAACACCATATATATTATATATTATCTCCACAGAACAAACACCATTTGAAATGTGCCCCTTTTTAACTACCATTATGAGCTGTCTAAAGAGCATTTTGGTGGAAACTTGGGAGGAAAGGAGGGGGAAAAAAAAAAAAAAAAAAAAAAGCCCACTGATCTTACACCTGCTCTTTAGCAGTGGGAAGTGGGTTCTCAATCTGTTAACATGACCATCTGGCCAATCTGCATATCACGGCTATCTGGATTACTGTACGATGGAATGACAATAACGTAGCCAAAACAAAAGTAAAACGCATCAAAAACTAACAGTAGCGCAGCCCTTTTGATTTCAAATTAAATAATAAATGTGGTATCACAGCAAAGCGAGAAAGTCAGCTAAATAATTAAAAATGAGCCTTCGCTACGGCATAATTAAGTAAACAATATGGTGTGTGTTTCTATATGAGCCGGCAATAGTTTCCACCGTCGAACGCTCCACTTTTGCAAAGCAGCTATCAGGAGTTCAAGACGCTGCGACAGCTCTTTTGGTGATGTACGGTATTGTCAGGACACCTCTCGCATCCCTGCAACACGCCGAACCGGCCGCGGCTATTAACGGGATTAATGCAGCAACAATCAATACCAATTGTACTAAAAGATTACGGCGCAAAGCCTTATGTACCTTGCGGACTCCCTGATACCTCCACGGGTATTTTGGCTATCTGCAGTTGTTTTCTGCGTTAACCAATCTTTGGGTTATTCCCATCGATGCCTCTTTGCGGTGGTGGAAGTAGAAATATTTTAAATCCGCCGATGGGAACGTAAAATGGGTCTGCTTAAAAGTTCAAGGTCATGTGCTATATACTATTGCCCAGACAATTAGCCATAGAGCGTATTTAGGCGCTAAGTAAATTTTCACAGCCGCAGAAATGAGGCTGACTTCTTGCATCTTCGCTGGCTTCTATTCTAAACGCGAACAGAAAAATGAGCTCACGTAAATAAAACCCTCTCCCCAGATTTTTCTTAAATTTGGGATTTGTAAATGTCCTTCTGAAAGATTAAAAGATTTTCTCTGCCACAAATACCTCGCTAGCTTAATTCTCGCCCGAAGCGCATAATGATGGCCGTCCAAAAAAATAAATCGGGCATCGCAGCATCGCCTCCTGGCCTGCCATCCAGCTTCGTCCACTGGAGAAGTCTCTAAAAACTGTGACCTCTCACAAAATTTAACTACTTCCATTGCGAATCTATTCTCCAATCCGATCACATTAGCAGAAGGAACTCCAAAGCAGTAAAAAACTCCAGAAAGTTCTCGGTTGAGTGCCTACTAATGAACAAAGGTTAACTTTATCTAAAAGGTCAAATGCCTGGTGGCTAAGGTTGTGACCTTAACAACTTAAATTGTGACCTTGCCACGTGCCTAGTATATTGTAGATTCTGATACAGATCATCTGGTAAAGGACCGGTCATAAATTAGCTTTACTGTTCGACTCCCACAAAGAAAACGGTTTGCCACAATGGTTTCCAACTTGTCATTTGATACAAGCGCAGAATAAGTGAAAACTAAAAAGCGAACCCAAGTTCAGGGTATGAAAATGCCGCCTGCTTTTAGTTAAGCAGATTAGAAACTGCAAACTGAGAGCAATACTCTAGATTTCAATACATTTTTTGGTCAACCTCTAATTCACAAAACACCGATCTTCCTTTCCTTTTTTTTTTTTTTCTTTTTTTTTTTTTAAATGAAAATGACATGTAGTTTGCCTATTTGCATATTTTTGTTTTCTCTTTCTAGCCAGTTCTTAAAGAGAATAATTGATTTCAGTAGCTTTGTAAGAAGCGCTATTTAAATCTGTGCACATGTGTTCCCTTACAGTTGATAGTGCCTACTGAAGAAAAAGCGTGGATTCAAAGCAGTAATTATCGTACATGTTTAGAAGGAAAGGGACATCTCACCGCCGAAGTCATCTCGAATAAGGGCATCTTGGAAGAGAATACTCCCCCCCAAAAAAAGACGACGAAGAGTGGGAAAAAAAACCCAAGAAAAAGAGAAGCGAGCACTATGGGTGAAAAGGTCACAATGGTTTTGGCACGTATCTTCAAGCACGTTTCGGAGTCTGTGCCTCCTGCCAATACTGGCAACTTCTCAAAACTTTTAAGGAGGTAAAAACATTGTTTAGTGTTTACAAATCTTCTGTACTATAGCAGATGCTTGTCAAATCCGCTATATGTAAGTTGACCAGCCTACCTAATATTTGCGCTGGCGACCTCCTCCTTATACATAGGCGGTCCATACATTTGGGGAGCGCGGTCTGATGGAGTTTGAGACAAAGGACCCTTAATATTTTTTTTCTTTTGTAATTTTCCTGTTGCGCACCCGGCAGAAGCTGCCATTACTGCGGGTCTGCGAGAACCAATGGCTGTCAACTTGGCCAATGTTCAGGTGTAACAAAGACTGCTGGGATACATCGGAGGGGGGAAAAAAAGGGAAAAAAGGGGGGAAAAAAAAAGGTAGCCTATATGCGAGGCTTTCCGTACACCTCTGTGAAGCGATATAGGCGGCGACCACGCTGTGCTACCTCCTAAAAATCATTTTGTCCCCCTCCCCGGTGAGGTTTAGCAGGGAATACGCCAGCACACGCTACTGCATTAAGAGCACAATGCGATGCGTGCAATCAGCAAACAACGGCCGAAAACATGAAGCGGTGTGGTCTGTACGAGCGCGTTACTGCTTACACAAAACCGCAAATCTAACCCAAAAAAACAAGCCTAAGCCTCGCGCTAAGTTTCCGCGGCAAACGTCTAGTCCGAAGAACAATTACTGCAATCGCTGTCTGTTGGTGATGAAGGCAGAAATAAATAAGAGTTCGCTATCAAGGCTACTGTTTGCCAACAGCGTGCTGATAAGATGGTATATCCCTAATCACAATATTGAACTTTTATAATGTCTATTGCCCGACTGTTATAACAGGGAGAGGATCCCTTCAAGCTCCGCGGAGTACTTACACCCCTGGGTTCCGTCCTTTTCTCCCCATCCTACATTTTTGTGACCCGACATGCAGGTTAAGCCAAGACCGTTGGTTTCTATTAACAACTTTTGCACTCCACAGAAGGCTGCTTTTCATTTAGGAAACACAATACGGACCAGTATTTACCGGCACCGCACTACATATAAATCTAAATAATAAAAACCTGCGTGCCGTACAGCACTACGTAGTGGTTTTCAGCCGTGGCTATCAAAGCACTTTAAGTGCATCACCCTGCTCCGATGTACGGAGGAGGAAACTGAGGCAGACAAAAGGGATGCGAGTCCCCGGTCTCCTCGGGGCCGGTGATGGAGCGGGAGGGGACCCGCAACGCCCCAGCCCCAATCTCCCTTCGCTCAGCCATTAACTGGTAATCCTTCCCTCACCGTGCCCCATAATAAATTGCAGAGTAAATAAATCATTTTCCACAATATTTGCCTACCTCCCCTTGGCCATGAACATGCAATATGATTTACCACATCGCACCAAAGTGCAAAGTAAATTTCGCAGCTTATCTGTAGGAAATACCGTGAGGATACTCAAGAGTTATTTCTGAACAGGGATCATACCCGTAAAATCACAGCGGCGACACCGCCTATTGCAACAACCACTGCAGGGGATCAGCGCAGAAAAACTTTGGGGCAGCCAAAACTTTCTGCGAGACCCTCCAAAAGAAGGTGGCATTGGAAATGCAGGCTCCCGGTACTGTAATTTGCTCCGTTTTCTTACCGATACATATTTATATACAAGTGGTTTCTACTAATATGACTCCTCTCCCTTCTGCTCCTCTTTTTTTCCAGCCTGTCCAGCCCCTCAACTTGCAACTCAGGCTGAAACCCAGGAGGACCTATGCATACCATACGTGAAAACCGGGGCCTAGCACTTCACACGCGCACATTTTTCTGCAATATAATCACTCAGGAGAACTACGATATCATATTATTTTATCCAGCCAAGCTACTACCCATGCTCTGAGCACACCGAGTCGCTCCCCGGGCAGGGGGTACTTTGCCCTGGAGTCAGAGATCCCAAGATTTTCAATTTCATCACACGCAAAAACATCTCAGCCCCCCCCCCCCCCCCATAAGCACAATATTACCGAACCAGGAATTTGTTTCAAGACCTGCTCAGCTTCTAGGTGTATAAACTGTGATATTTTGGGGGGGGGTTTAAATGCCTCCTTTTCCCCACAGGACTAGCCGGGGGTTTGTTTCGTGGCCGCTCAGACCTGACGGCTAGGTTTGCTATCGAGGGACCGTCTCCTCCTTTCCCTCTGAGCCCAGTCCTGTGGGATTTCCGCTCCCCATCCCATCCCTGTGGGGTGAGGATACCTGGTACTCCTGACCCACGGGCCTTGGGCACCTCTAGCCCTCTCAGACTACTTTGTGCATAACATATACAACCTTTATTGGCTTTTTTTTTTTTTTTTTAATTAAAATCTCTCTGCTTTCCCCCAAAATCAGGATAAAGGAAGCCACGTCCGGCTGCCATCCCTCCTAGGACAACATTTAGGATAACACCTGTGAAGGATGCCCGAAACGCCGTTAACCCCGGGAAAACGAGAGCCGCTTTTATGCAGCTGCACCTCAAAAGCCCATAAAAAAAAAAATTGGGGAGGGGGGGAGTTTCGGCACTCCCCTCACCACCCTGGGAGGGCAACAACCGGCGTCCCCCGCTCCCTCCCCGGCTCATGCAGCCGCCGCCGGGGCACGGCACCCGGCACGGAGATAAACCGAAAAGTTGGAGAAGGTGATATAGAAAGGCACTTACCTGCTGCGTGCACAAAGTATGCCAAATATAAATCGAGTTCCTTAACAGAAACTCCTATATGGTGGGGCTGTACGCACAGCCCGGGGTTAGAGCACTGTGGGGACTTTACAAGGCGCTCGCCATCAGTACTTTCGAGCGGAATACCTTTAAATAAAATCACCATAACAAGGTCCAACCTCCAGACCTTATCTGCCTGGCGAAGGCAGTCAATTCTTCTCATCTTGCCCTTCTGGTCTGGATTGGAAAGAACGCAACACGGAGGCTTTTTTCCTGTGACTGTGAGAACAAAATCCTCCCGAAATTCAGGCCTGATATCTTTCCGGAGCTTTGCCAGAAGTCTGGATGCCCATTTTTGCTTTACCTCGGGTTTTTCACTTAGCAGTTCGTCCTTCACGGCTCTCTCTTCCTCTTTTGACATGCGTTTTTCATGTTTTTTGAAGTATTTTCTTTTTCGGGCTTGCAGGTTGAACCACGTGTATGCAAACGCTCGGACGTGAGGCAGAAGTGCTTCGATGAAGGGATGAAATTCATCCTGAAAAAGTTACAGAGAAGGGTCGATGTCACCGAAACCATCAACAAAAAGCCTCCAGAAACGGGGCTTTCGCGCGAGGTGCTAAGGCTCGCCGGGACGGTGAGAATTAGGAAGGTGCTTGTACATTTTACGGGCTGCGGGACTCGTACCCCTCGCCGACGGACCCCGACCCCGCCACCGCCGCATCCCCGCTTCACCTCGCACCGACCCAAAACCTCCGCTCCCACCCCCCGAAAACGGGGTCCGACTTCAAACGAGCACCCGGCCGCAGACGCTGCAACGATGGGGCCCTTTCCCCAATCCCCAAATCTCTTAAAAAAAAAAAAAAAAAAAAAAAAAAAAGGGGGGGGAGAATGAGTTAAAAGCTAAAACCCCTGCCGCGAGTCCACTTGCGGAGCGCGTATCTCCCTTTGCTCTCTCCCTGACCCCGCTGCTTGCGGTGTAGCCAGCGTATGCCCGCCAATTTGGCAAATCCTAAACATTTGGATGCCAATCAATGTTTGTATGGGGAAGTCTAAAATATAGTAAAACTTTCCCTGAGATATATTTGGAAATAGCAGCAGGCAGTATAGTAAAATGCCAGTATAGCTGCATATACAAATACAATGAAGGGTGGTTTTCTCTCCATTTCCTAAACGGTGAAGGGACCAGAAAGTAACGCGGCCGATTTATCCCGCGTACGCAACAATAACTAACACTAAAATCCTAGAAAAGGCAAGTCTCACGATTTCTTTTTTTTTTTTTTTTTTTAGTTTTGTTTATATTTAGTCAAAAAGAAAAAAAATAAAAATCTGATATTCGGGCATATTAGGACAAGCCAAACTCTGAGCCTTTCTAGAAAAGAAAAAGAAACAGGAAAAATTGAAAAATGCGGTAACAGAAAACCTTAGCACGACATGTGCAAATACGCAAAGAATTATTAATTCTTTCTTTATACGCTGTGCCGTGTTTTCATATATTTAAGAAGAAATGCCCTACTTGGAAAGTTAGTTTGGCCATCCGGAGACACTGCTTGCTATGTGTAACGATGAGTTAAAGATCACCCCTCTTCCTTGGCACAAAGATAATCATGATTAAAATTATGCTGACAATTTAAAAAAAAGCAAGGAAGACCCCCTGATTTTGTTAAAAAAAATAAAAAATAAAAAAAAAAACTCAAAAAGTACTACTTAAATCAGCCAGAGAGATCAAAACATATTATAATATACTGGGGCCACGCTTCTTGTTTTTCTCTGAATAAATGAATGACCGAACTCTGGGCTGCACATAAAAACGTGTATAGCCTGTGGGGCCCGATCCAGCACCGCGTGCTGGGGACATCTCTGCTGCCAGGGGCCGAGTTCCTCCTTCTCCCAGGATTGGGCCCTCCAGGAGGGAAAAATAAAGTAATTTGTGCAACGTTTCCCCCAGCATGGTAAAGGCCACCCCCTGCCTACCCTTGCAAGACGACGTTGGGGATTTTTCAGATTAACTAACTTTTTTTTTTTTTTTTTTTTTTTAAATGATCCCCATGGAGTACGTTTCCTACCCAAATCATTTCGGGTCGAGCAAATATTGTTATTAAAACAGACGTCTTACGTCCTTTCAACACCTTATTTTAACTTGCATTTTCTTTTCAAAAATTAGGAAAAATTGAGAAATCAATAGTAGAAATATCTACCAGCAAAATCCTGTCGTAATTCAAGACCTTCTGCTGACTTCCCAAAAGCTTTCATTGCACTTATGCTGAGTGGCCCCTGAATTGTAAATACTTAAATCTATAGGTAATACCACAGCATTTATTTTTATTTTAAACACAGATTGTTAAAAACTACCGAAACTGGCACGATATATTTCATTATAGCACAGCATTATAGCACAACGGCAGTAATCACAAGTACTATGAATGATTATTAAAATATAAGCAGGTAAAATAAAATAAATCACTCCAATGATTGGCACATTCCTCTTTTTTTTTTTTTTTTCGCCCCCCCCTCCTCTACTGGAAAAGATCATAGTTTCAAATTTCAATAAAGTTTAAAAAAAAAAAAAAAAAAAAGATTGCTGCAAGTTTGCAGTCGGCAGATTCAAAAAGTGAGAGGAGGCACAATCCCAGCACATGGAGCTGCTCTCACCCACCAGAAACAGCTCTCGCGGGGGGGGG